>NW_027526225.1:97580993-97603454 GCF_048455015.1 Haemaphysalis longicornis | reverse complement strand
GTCTTGCACTAACGCAGGTGTAAGCCTGAACAATGGCTCGCAACAGGGTTGACCGCCCGGGACAAATATGCACGTCCTGACCTGCTCATTTGCATACCTGCTTTTCGCGGGCTTATCAATACAAATGTCACGCAGACGCGAACCCCTCAGCTGGGTCTGCTTTCCTGAAACAAAGACGTCGGCAATTTATTCGGGCACGCTCAACCGACGAAGAACTTCGTGCCCTTTGAAAAAGGATCACTTTTCGCGGGTACACCTGACGCCTCTCAACCGTTTCACATCGAGACGGCGCGGACGTCTCAATAGCGACTGCACCCCGAGGAGGACGGCACTATATAGCGCGACTTGACACGCGACTGCCGCAAGAGTTTCCCTACGCGAAGCCAAAAACTCTTTCCTCCATCTTTTCTAGCTTCCGCTTTAAACCACTCTCAACTCAATTACAAAAAGGACCCCGAAAAAAGTTCCACCAATCTACACCACAAAGAAAGAGGCGGCTGCGAAGTGTGGTCCGATCAATATGCGAGACGCGAATTTACATAATGATGGCTGGAACGGCGGGAGGGGTGCCTCTTATCCTCGAAGCAGCGTCGAGCCCGTTTCAAATTCAATTCAAACGGCCGTACAATGATCTGGGTAGGAAAGGAGGCACCTAAGAAATACACAAGCAGCAGACGACAGGGCAGGCCTCGCGGCCGGCCCTGTCGTCTGCTAAGCTGCGGAGCAGTGCAGCATAGCAGACGACAGAGAATCGAAGCGCTCCGATGGCCGGAATGCTGGGTAAAAAAAATAAAAATGGAGAAAACAAGAAGGAAAGGCGGTGTGTATCTGTCGGCCATGAAAGCATGGCGGCTGGGCAAGTGTTCATTTCCTATGCAAATTAGGGTGTCGCACCGGGAGGGGCGGCGGGATTGTCGTCGGTGCGCTGTTTGCGCAGCCTGGGGCATCGGGCGGACGGGACAGCGAGACGGGTCGCTTTGTCTTTGCTTTCGCCTCTCATTCTGTCCACGCAAGTCAGCATTCCGCTCCAGATAGTGCTCCCTTTCGACGGCACGAGGCGCGAAAATGAAGTTGCCTGAAGGAACCTGAAGAATATCGCTAATTTAAAGCATAAACGAGAAGTTTGCGATAGCAACGATTCTATAACACGGCATTGGGAGGCAGCACGCTTCTTTAACGGACATTCTAAAAAGCTGAATTTATAGACTCCTCTCGTAGCTTTGTGTTTTGAATGAAAAAATGTTTGTGCACGCGAAAATTATATTTAATTTGTATGGTAAGCCTGTGAGTTTCGGAAGTTCAGTGCAACATTCGGTTTTAAGAAGAAAAATATAGCGCTTGTTTACCCAAGAATTTGGTGGGATGGGATCAAAAGAGATCTTGACCTTTATAAACCCCCCCCCCCCACCCTTAAGAAATAAAATAAAATAATATAAAACGCACTTTTTTGAAGGTTTATCTCGATCACAGGGATGAGCTCTAATTAATGTGCCATCTACTTTCTTTACAAGAAACCGTGGAGAAAGCCCCCAACTTTGCTTCTATCAAAAAATTGTTGTGGTGGAGTAACGAATCTGGCGAGCTTAACGCTAATTAGGCTAGACAATTAAAAAAAGTTATTGACTTTCAGTCTAGCTTCCTTGATTTCACAGAGCAGCTGTTAAAATGCCAGTGAACAGTTAGTAACATATGCTCATTGAACGGCGAGTTGGCAATGCTTCATGCCCAAGAGTATTGACCGGGGTGCACCTCCTCTTATTATACTTTTCTAAACAAAACATAGCAGTCAGTTAACAGAAAGCAAGAAAGCAACCCCTTAATACTCGAAAGTCGATGATTAAGGCAGAATGAACGTGCTCACTCATTTTGCTTGTAATCCAATAGCAGCTACAAGTAATTACTTTCTTGTCCCAGGCGGCGCTCCAGGACTACGCATCTTGTAAAATTTATCTCACAACGGCTATCAGCAATTTGGAGATGCAGCAGCAGAAAAAAAAACTAGATTAAAAAAAAACAATGAACCCTGTCTTCAGAACACCCACCATATCTATTCTGTTCTAGACATAGCGCAGTTAGGTACTCTACAATGTGTTCTATGAAAACATGACTCGTGTTTTTCCGCCGCTGCGAATCTGCTTGGAGGAGTGTTGTCACCGCAACCTGTATAACCTATTCATCTTTTTCACTTTATCAGGTTTTTTTTATTCTGTCCGGGGATCTTCGTTTTACTTTCTGCCGACTTCCAGAAACTTGGCGCCGCATCTCCAGTCGTCCCCACGCTTTGTGATAATGTTCACGCGAGTAAGAAGAGGGAAATAAATATGATTGTGATGATAAATCATAATAAAGCGCCTTATTTTTATATTATTCCGCTCTTACTTGTATTGCGGAGAAATATGGGGTGCCGCAGCCACTCTCACCAATGATGTCATTGATCCTGTACGCGAAACACCAACAAGTGCTTCCGTCTCGAACAAACAGAAAACACTCGCAAGAAACAACGGTCGAAATATAATAGTCTTTCAAGCAATCCCGGCAGGGGACGCCGCAAGTACCTGCCGGGAAACGTAGGGCTACTACTGCCTCCAGACACCGTAATTACCCCTTTTTTAAAAGTGCCCACTGAGATATCTATAACCGTTGTTAAAGGGACCCTGGACACTTTCTTCAACTTTTTTTTTTTTGAAATCTTAATTGCTTGCAGAACGTAGTCACCCAACACACCCAGTACTTAGGTTAGGGAGTCACAAAGTACCTCAGCCAAAAATTACTGCTCTATGCCCTTGTAAACTTGTAAACTCGCTCAAAAGATTTTACTCTCTTTCCAGGTCTTGACGTTTTTCGACGCTTCGAATTCCGTCACTAAGGCCATGTAGCGGCTTTTTGCCTGTTTTCCTTCAGTTGCAGCAATGGACGCTTTTCGATAGCAAGTTAAAAAAAAGCCCGAAAAACAAAGCAGTAATGGAAGGCGCATCTGGTGCGACGAGCAAATCCCGCAGTGCCACTCCGTGCTGGCGATAACTATAGCTTTCGCAGTGGTTCCAGACGCGAAGTAAAGAGTGACAGCGCTTATCGAAAGAGTTGCAGGGTCCCTTTCACACATGCCGTATTTTCTATTCAAACTGAAGATTGGAATTATTGAAGTAAAGGAAGTAAGCAACAGATTACTCATGGGTACGATCTTCGAAAGCCTAATTACTTACACTGAACGGCGTATTTCCTCACGCAGAATCGACTAAAATATCCCCGCCCGTGCTCAGGTGTGAATTTACTATCCTGTCGAAGCCACGGGATTGCTTAAAAGACCCACCGCTCCTGCTTTGAATCGATTCTGGCACAGACGGCGTAGAAGACGGCACACGAATGACACTTTGTCAATTTCGTCTCGCCTCGCCCTCAAATTCATCCTTTTTTGCTCGCAAATCCGTGCCGGATTCGAGCTTGACGAAGATAAGCAAAAAACATCAGCCCCAGTCTTCTCTCCTTCACTGGTAGTTTGTTTTTACCCGGGCTGTACTTGGAAGTTCTGCGAGTCTTGACGGATTTGTCTGTCGTCTTCTGTTTTGTTTTGTCTCGCTGTTTCGAAGTCGTCTAAAGGTGCGCTTGAATGACAGCGTGCTGCCAATTGCAATTGACGTCTCTGTGGGCGGACATCGGAGAGGCTGCGCCGCCTGGTGCGATCGATGAAGGCAGACACTGTCGCGTTTAAATTCTCCGAAAAATGCCGGAAGCTGCTATGACGTCGCAATCACTTTCACTTATGTCGTCGTGTCGGCGTTGGATTTACTGTAAAAACGAAGATACCTTGCCGAGAAAAAAAAAATAGAAAAGGTTGTTCGCGGTACGTTTTTAGAAGCATGATGGTTTTTTGATCCGTAGTAATAAAGAAGGAACGGAAACTAAACCGCAGTTTTTGCTTGTGTTATTGTGTTTCTCCAAATGAAAAAGTAGTAAAAATATTATCCACTTCAGTTTTGAAAGTCCTTAAACGTCTTAACACTGGTTTTGAGTAGAAATCGCTGGCTGCACCTGATTTATGGCATTCCTTGCTAAAACGTAAAAAGCAGAGGCCACATTTGCAGCTAATTTAACTTTCACCTTCTATGTTTTAGTTCTGATGAGCAAAGGTGCGCCGAAAGATACGCCCCACAAACTTTTATTACTTTTTGTCGGCCTAGTTTACATTGGGTATTCATCATGATAGCCCATCTCGCTCAACATACAGCCCCAAAAATTACGAAAAAGAACGAATATCCATGCGAACTCATCAACCCGGTTGCATTTAGCCTGAAGGCTTTTAGACTACTTAGGCGTTAAGGCGAAAGCTTTCTTAGTGGGATCGATTGGGTCTTGTCAAAAGCCTATGCATTTCCCCATAGACCAGCCGCTCGAACGGAAAGATCTCATAAGATCTATGGACGCACGGCGCATGCGTGAAACCGAGCTTCCATTGCGTCAAAATGGTTACTGGAAAATAGCGAAGAGGAACGGTTCGATTAAGGGGATGCACACATCGAACATGAAGAAGGACTACAATGGTAAACCTTTATCTCATAGACTACGTATCGGTATACACTTATGTCGTCCATAGATGTGTTCACTTGGTGCGAGAAAAATCGTCTGCATGGGTTCGTTCGTCGTTTACGGAAGGTTGGCCGAACTTTTAGCGAAGGTTTTGATTTTTGATTGATTGTCGGGTTTAACGCGCCGACGCAACGCAGGCGATGAGGCGCGCCGTAGTGGAGGGCTCCGGATTAATTTTGACCACCTGGGGATCTTTATCGTGCGCCGAAATCTCGTACACACGGGCGTTTTTGCTTTTCGCCTCCATCAGAAAAGCGGCCGCCGCGGCCGGGAGCGAAGGTTTTGACGCAGCAGTATTCATGCAAGAATGCTTGCGCGCTTCCCTCAGCTTTGTTTTAAAAAGAATGGCAAAGTTTTTTTTTTTGAAAAAGGTGGACTCAATGCCGCACTTTTAAAAGGCGCGAAGTCTTGTTTCAAATAAGATATGCAGAGCTGCACACACGGGCAAAAGACCAAGCCTTCCTCCCCTACTTACAAGCAAACACTTTGCAGTGGAGCAACAGCACAACATTTCCCAGAATGCATCGCGCGAGAAGGCGTAATGCCACCGCAGCGAACCCCCCGGAAAACACGCACTCTCACTAAAATGACCGTTCGTTCCGCGGTGCGGCGAATAGATTGTAAAAGTGATCCTCAACTTGTTGTTAACGCCAGAGGGTATGCATAGGATTACGCGAGGCCCCTCACAGGAAAAACAACCAGCAGAGGCGGGGCGCGCTGGAAAGCAATCTGCAGTTTTCTCCGGTCGCTTCGGCATACATGCATACCTAATATACCTGAAGGCACACAAAAAGGATGTTTCCGGCCGAAAGGGGCACGTTTCGCATACATATAAACATGGCGGGGCTAAACTATAATGCAAACTTCTTTGTTCGAGTCTCCCTTTCCTTGTTGGGCCTCGGCGCGTTCCCACCAACGAGATTCCTTTCATCGCAGAGAGTGTACAACACGCTGTTTCTATACAATGCAAGAGCGGTGAATTTTTCGTAACCCGCGGCCTTTTACATTAACAAAGTTGCTAAAAATTGGGTTGAAACAGAGCGGTGGTTGGGGCTTTTAAAACGAACGTGTTTTATTCCTGGATACACAAACAATTGAGTGACGTCATATCCGTCGCGGAAATGACGCCGGTACAAGGAAGCAAGCGGCCTGTAAAAGGTGCACCCCTGCACACAGGGTGTTCATGCGGGAAAGGAAACTTTCGTACTAAAGAGTACGTTATACGTTATACTTCGGGTTGTTCGTTTTCGGGTTTTACATTTTAACACGAAAGCTTTTTAGCCGGTATACACCAAGATTTCGCTGATGTCATATTCGTCACGGAAATGACGCCAGTACACCTTTGCCGAAGCGACCCGCCAGCAGGACGTCGCTCTCCAAACACACCCATAAAAGAGCCGCCGACCCGAAAATTATGTTCAGCTGCAGATTTCGCTGCACATTTCACTTTCGTGTTTTACCGACTCCTATGAGAGAAAAATCAACCACAGTTTTTTTATATTATATAGTCACGGCACCCGACTGCGCTGAAATTAGGCTCATGCAAAGTTACTAAATATTAGGCTGAAAGCGGATGGTGGCCGGTATGTTTTTGATCCCACATGATCACGGCACCAATCGGCGCTGAAAGTTACATTCTGACAAAGTCAACGCAACGGATTTCTGTGAAGCTTCCTAAATTATTCCGTTGGCGTTTACAATATATTCTCTTTTATTTGAAATGTATGAGCGCAAATCAAAGAAATTGTTTCGCCCTACCTCATGCAACGCAATACAGACGAAATAAAAACGGGGGAATTACAGAGGCGCATGGATATCCGAGCCTGCTGAAATTATTCTTGGTTGATTACATTTCAGTAACTGATTGTTTGATGAGAATTTCTATCTATTGCGAATAAATAATATATCTCCCCAACTTTTTTTGTATAATTAGCCGTAATATCAAGACGCGGGCTATGATCAGGTATAGGGCGAAAGCGCAGACTGGATGCACATTGCGACATCAGGGGAAGTAGATTCAAATTGACGATTGATTGCAACTCACTGAAACAATTTGTGTGATAACCTGTAGTTTAAAGCCGCTGCGAGTATGTCTCCTTGGGTATGCACTGAGCTAGGAGTGTGTGTACACTGGGGCATATAAAACTGTCGCAAACGTCGAATTGACTCACACCAAGAACGAAGACACCTCAGACGATGCTAATAACGAACTCACACTCATTGTTTTATTGTGCAAGTGAAATGCGCGGTTGACTTGCTACCCGCTGTTATAGCTCAAGGGATGTGGCTGGTGTCATGGTGATTGTAGCACTCAGATCTCACGAGATCCGCTTTGGATAATGTGTTGCGGTGAGCTACAGAATTTCTGGAGGGCATCGCGCAAAATGCCGTTGGTGCACAGAAATTTCAGTGCAGCTTTCTCAACGAGCAGTTCAGGCTAAAGCATATAACCGCCCGGGTGATCAGGGAGCCATCGCAGCCACGACCAATGGGCTTCCTCGCGTTAGATTGCGATTATTTTAAAATGAATTAGCATATTATGAGGGTTTTAGGCAGGGTGGAAAAAGACAGCGGATGAGGCGATGTCACCAATATTCTGCTTATATTTTGTGATTTATAATTTAGTAATCAGTGCAGTCATACCAAATTTCGGGATTTCTCTCTGATGTGTTTCTGGTAGACCCGCCAAATGCGCTTAGTTGAGGGTGAGTTGGGCCAGCGCAGCTACTTCGGATCAAACATTGTTTTTACTATACATTGATAAGAGCAATTTTTCCGCTTTGCTAGTGCGGTGATGTTAGGCACTTTTAGAATAAGGCCCTTTAAAGCTGTTTAACCGAAACCGCTGGCGCTGGCAGTAGGAAATCAGGCTTTCTAACTTGGCAAACAAGACGAGTTTTCAGATCACAGCGCGAGTGTGGCAAAGATAAAGATAGTAGCCAAGATAAACACGCTCCATTATAATTTTTGTGGTAAATTTTTGAACACGCGGTTGTTCGCTTTGGAAAATGCATTTCGCCATTTCAACTAAACATGGCAACTGAGCTGGAACAAGCCGCGCTTATTCCCCGACTTGAAATATTCATCCGTATGAATCCAAGACAATCCGCGGGAAAGCATGCTTTCACACCATTTGGAGTAGCGTTATGCGAACGCCACGCTTTGTTGTGCAAACATGCCTCGACTGTATGCAATGATGCTTTGGCGAGATCCCTCGAAAGTCGAGAGAATAACGCCATTAGGCTTGCCGCCCCAACGGGTTCCATTCTATTTCCAGAAAATAGTAACTGTGTGTGTGTGTACAGGAGGGGGGGGGGGGGAGGATGCACTCACACCGCAAAGCCCGTATGGCGGTGCGAGCCGTGTGCAAGAACTTGTGTCCCACACAAGTTCTTGCAATGCGCAATGCATGGCTCTCCCCTACTCTAAAACTCCCTATTGAAAGCATCCTGGCAAGGCACGGAACTTGTAACTTCAGCACAAAACAACACGCAGCGAAGAGAAACAAAATAACAAATTAAAGCCGTTCCACTCAATGTGAAAGCTGACAGAAGTGCAGAGCAGTGATTCGCCATAAAGGCTGTAGCGCCGTTATCCGCTCACTGATACCACCCAGTGCATTTCAAATTTCCCGCCTGCGCACTGCTCGCGTGCCCCCTGCCTAAATCTACGCTAGCGGAATTTTCGTTCATATTGTGCTCGCTTTTCCTCCCGCACGTGCCGGCGTTGCACTGCCAGTTTTTTTTCGCTTTCTATGGCAAAAACCAACCGAATGAGCGTTCCTAACTAAATGAACGCGGGCGCTGCCGGTTAATTACGTATATTTTGCCTCAAATGTACTATCGGCGTCAAATAAAACGCGAACATGAAAATATGAATCAGACGTGCAAAACTGAAAAGCACTGTTCGTAGAATTCACTTAACGGCACGCTATTGGTATATTTGGAAATCCACTTTTCCCAACTTTGTTTTTGTAACTAAGCCACGCGTAATTTTGGCTTGCATGGAAAGAAACCGCGCTAATTGTGCGTTCAGGTTCATATTTTTGTGCTCGCGTTTCATTTGACGCCGATAGTCGTTTTCTTTGAGCTAAACAACAGCGCTAAACAGCGCTAAGCAACATGACAAGCGCTGCGGTTCCCGAGTTTCGAGAGCTCTTGACTTATGACGCTCGAAGCTTCTTTGTTACGCCGCGATGGCGGAACGCCGTGGCTCGGAAAACTGATTCACTAGTAGCTTGTTGCCCACCCCACACAATTGTTGTGCAGTGGTAGTATGACCGTGTTGCGTGAAAACTGACTGGATAATTCCGTTTGTAGGGCAGCGCTGTCACCACTAGTTGCTGCGCCCTGACTGCGTTATAATAAATTCCTTTTTCCCACCAGCGAGCGAGCTATGACGACAAGGCGAGCCCCTAAAGTGCTCCACACTTAGTAAAGGACGACCTGTTGCACACCTGTGGATAGGCGCTTACCCACATCTCCCGCCGTGTCGTTTTAGCGTTAATCTACACGGCGAACTGACCTCGTCCTGTGCAGATCAACAACCGCTGGAGCGTTCTAACTTGCAGCTGGCCCGCGGTATGGGCACTCCTGCTTTCCCGGATGTTTCGCCAGGTGGCACTTCTATCGAGTGATGTCAGGGGGCACCGGAGGAGCCACAGGACACGCTTACAACCACGAAGGGACAGGACTGCGCCCGTCTTGTCCCTTCCTTATTGCCTTGTCTTTGACTCGCAGTTTTTCTTTTCTTGAAATACAACCGGCGTCCTCGCGTTGTTTCTCTTTCGCTCCCCCCCGGCTAAGTCATCGAAAGGGGGCCTAGCTTTCTCGCAGAGAAGCGCAGGGCATTCGCTCATTTTTCATGATGCTTGCGTTCAGTTCGCGTATTTCAGACGCCCAGAACGCACGACAGTCGTTCCACGAGGGTTGAGCGTGCGGCTACTTCGTCTTATGTTACATCAGCGTTGTGGATTCATTGTCTTTAACAGGTGTATGTAAATCTATCGTGTTGATTGATTGATTGTGCGGTTTAACGCGCCGACGCAACGCAGGCGATGAGGCGCACCGTAATGAAGGGCTCCGGATTAGTTTTGACCACATGGGGATCTTTAACGCGCGCCAAAATGTCGTACACAAGGACGTTTTTGCTTTTCGCCTCCATCAGAAAAGTGGCCGCCGTTGCCGGGAATGGAACCCGCGTCCTCGTGCTCAGCAGCAGAACGCCTTAGTCACTGAGCCACCCCGGGGGGTGTGTTTTTATCAGGTGTATGTAACTCTCTCGTGTGGACTGCATACTATGGACATCTGGCTGAGTTATTAGAGATACTCTGGGTGCTTATAGACTTTTGCTCTTAATGTAGCCTATTTAAGCGCGCATCTTTTATTCCTCTAGGTTCAGAGCAGCGCATCTTATACCATTTAAACCCTTTAAGGCCTGAAGGGAACAGTTACTAGTTGTGGTTCTACTGAAATGAACCAATATTCTTTTCTCTCTCTCTCTCTCTCTCTCTCTCTCTCTCTCTCTCTCTCTCTCTCTCTCTCTCTCTCTCTCTCTCTCTCTCTATCTCTCTCCCCGTTCTCTTTCCTCTCCTCTTCTCTCTCTCTCTCTCTCTCTCTCTCTCTCTCTCTCTCTCTCTCTATCTCTCTCCCCGTTCTCTTTCCTCTCCTCTTCTCTCTCTCTCTCTCTCTCTTCGTATGATATACCAGCTACAATTTTTTGTTGTAAAAACAGTTTGAAAATAATACAATGGCGCCGAAAACCACATACTGTGCAAAAAACAAGGCTGAAGGCTGTGGATGGGGTTTTTGTTTTCATGGGGCTTCCCGCCTAACACCCGGGATGCCTGCATCATTGGACGCCGCCACTGAAACGCGCGAATTTGCGGTTATCTTGTTATTCAGCGCGTTCCAACTACAACGGCTATTATTCTCAAGGAGGTGGAAATGAAAATTCTATAATCACGACGTTTGTGCTCGTTTAAGAACTCCAGATGGCTTCAACTTCACGCCCCACCCCAACCTCCGATTTGGTGTGCACTCCGTGAAGACTAGGGCTTGCAAGAATCCCTCAAGTGAGCCGTCGGTTTTAGGCAATGAAAGAAGTTGCGACTTCATTACTACTAATGGGGGTGGAAGAATATCAGATTGATGTGAATCGATCCGAAACCGATACCCGTGGGGCAGCTTCAGCTTCGAAATGTTAAGTCCGAAATGTAAACGGTTCTTTTTCATCTGTTAACGTTCTTTCTTAAGTCTTCCCGCGGTTCGTGACGTTAAGCTGCGCTCGGCGTCGGTTGTTTCGAAGCGAATAAGCCTAGCGGCATTTCCTTTTCGTGTTGGTACAAGCCCCTCACTTCCATCGTGATGCAGAATGGTTTTTAAACAGAGGGGTTGGCCGTGGCCCGCTTTAATCACACCTAGAAGATATCAAACCACCATTTGTTTATGCAAACAAGGCGTGCGGTTGATCTAAAGGAACATTTTTATGATAAAAAATCACAAGATTTTGAAAAAAAAATCACGCCATATCCACGGAATGAATGATGATAAGTGGGGCGAAGCTCGAGAGGGGGAGATAATCGGTAACCGTAACTCTCCCGTGAAAGTTCGCCCATTACATCATTAAGAAAGACGTAAGACTGTGTGCGTACATTGTACAAATCAACTTTTATTTTCGGAGTCAATGCTCGCAGGCCCAGACCTGGTGAAAGACCCCGCGTCATCGAGGACTACCCCGCACCTCCACCACAATTTGTCACGTAGGATGGGACACAACGGTAAAGAAAGAACTTTTATTTAGGGCGAACTTGTGCCCGAACAAGACGAGAGGAAACGAGCAAAGGTCCTTGCGTCTCGTTCGATCTCCGAGAACGACTGCCTGCGTTCGTGGCGTGATCTCTTGCGTGATCTCCCCCTCGCAGTGCACGTGCGCTCGCGCCTCCGTTGGCGAACACAGACAAGCTCGCGCTCCCGGTGCCGAGTTTGCGCTGCCGGTTGCAGCCGGTTCTTGCGCGTGCAACGCGGCCCACTTTGCGACATCTCCGAAAGCATGCGGCGGTCACGTACCACGAGACACAAGGGATGGACAGACCCATGACTTAAGGAGTTTTGCCCCTAAAAAAAAAATCGTCGTGAGAATGGTTAAGAGTCGAATTCTGACCGCTAGCGTCTAAACCCATTAGTCTACCTTGAGGCCACGGCGGGCCGAACAGGGACTTTGTCCCACAAGGATTGAGTTAGCAATATTAGTGTTGGAATTTATAGCCATGGTTGCTAAAGTGGGCGTTGAAAATGCGATAAATTGCAGAAGTAGAATAGAGTATGGCAAGTGGTACGATAACAGAGGTTACTTCAAGGAAGTGTAGGTGCGATGTGCTAAAAACACTTCAGAGTCACGTGACCGGAGCCCACTGCTTGAATGAAGTAGAGCGGGCAGTGCTGAAAAAAAAACTGTGGTTGATTCCTCGGTCATATGAATCAGTAAAACACTGAAGTGAAATGTACAGCGAAATCTGCAGCTGAGCATGATTTGCGGGTCGGCGGTTCTCTTGTGGGTGTGGTTGGCGAGCGACGTCCTGCTGGCGGGTCGCTTCGGCAAAGGTGTACTGGCGTAATTTTCGTGACGGATACGACGTGAGTGAAATCTTAGTGCATCCCGGCATAAAAAAATTTCGCGCTAAAATATAAAACCCAAAAACAAACAACCCAACGTACAACGCACTCCTTTGAACTAAAGCTTGCTTCCCCATAAGAAGACCCTGTGTGCAGGGGTGCACCCTTTACAGGCCGCTTGGTTCGTTGTACTGGCGTCATTTTCGTGAGAGATATGACACCGCTGAAATCTTTGTGTATCCCGGAATAAAACACTTTCGCGTTAAAAAGCTGGCTATCCATCGCACTTGTAAAAACTCCGCGCCGCTGTCTCTCTAGAGCACTTCTCCAATTTCCCTCGAGGTTTTCTTGTGGCGCCAATGATAAAACGACTAGCTGAGGGGCACTGAGACCGGTTCAAACTGAACGACTGTACGGCATTTGAAAATTGTAAACATCGTATGGATTTCTTTGCTGCCGCACTGCTTATTTTAGCGTGATGTTGATAAGAGCTGTTTAAGATGTACAGCTTATTCATATTTATCGTTATCTTCTAAGCAAATTTATTTTGCAATTGCGGAAAGTGTTTTGCTACTCACAATGTACTTGTCTCGGGTCTACATGGTCTCCGCTTCGGATATGTATAGCTCGATATCTAGAACTATCGAATCGTAAAGTAATGCATTTCTTGTAGCGTAGCGTAGCAACCGATGTCTATCTACATCAATATTTTATATCGTCCCACCCTTATTTCAATTTTAGTGCGTGCGAGTGCGTGTGCTTGTGCAGGTGTGTGTGTGTGTATACTAAGTTAAAGCAGGGCCTGGTGTCTGACTTTTTTTGGTCTTGTTTAGGATACTACCTTTTCTGGGCAAATTTTGAAATATTGCTGAACGCTCAGCGTTATGTCAACCGAATACAGATGATTCCCCAAAACCACGCTTTATTTTGTAGTTATACGTTATTACTAGTACAGTGAAAGTTCGGTAAAAATGCTAGCTCACAATTTTCGCCAGGTTATGAACAATAAAGTATACACCCCATTAAAGACAGACGTGCAATAAGTTTGAAAGCCTTTTGCAAACGCGAAGCCTTGCAACGCAAACTCAGGCCGGTTCATTGTACCTTGTGTTATGAAAATGATAAAACCTCGTGAAATTAAGATTGAAGGAACGCTTTCCATTTCCCCCCTTCCATCTTGAAGGCGCAATTCTTGCGCTGCGAAGACAGCTGCGCAACGGATACAGCGAGAGATATTCTTCGGGGACAAGTCCGCGCCGAGAACGCCGTCCGGCACTCATAAATCCCGCTTAGGGAGGACACGTCGCAGACGTTCGCAAGAGAGGAAGGAAGGAAGGAAGGAGGAACGGAAGAAAAGAAGGAGGAATGAAGGGGGGTGGCCACGAGGATGTGCCGTGAATTTATTATGGAGGATCTGCCTAGAGTCTGCAGTCGCAACAGGGTGGAACGCTTTCTAGTCGCGCGCCATCTTCTCCTCCTTTCCAACATCACACCGCTTTTGCTTTTCGGACGGCTGTTGGACTCGCTTCTGACGTCAGTTGCAAAGGCCAAGCGCGACGCCGGAGGAGCACTCTTCCTCGACTGCACACACCACCCAGAAAACAAGCCTCTAAATTGCCGCATCGCTGCGTTATCGATCATGGTCTTCCAAGAATATTAACCTGAATCTTAAAAATTAGAATATTGAAACCACGAGATTAAACCTGCTAATTAGGCGATTTAAAAAAGAGTTAAGAAGAGGCTATGTGGAGCGGATGCATTCTATCTCGAAGGTGTTGGTGCTGCCTCGACCGGCACTCGACCGGGGGGAGGGCTTCGATGCACGCGGTGCTTTAGCGACCGGAGACGCCGACGGAGAATCTCGTTCGGCGAAAGGCTAAGACAAAGAGAATAGCGTTCAGTTATGGCTCGATTGTACGCTTCAAGAAAACGCGCGCTCGTAAAGAAATGCGCCAGAGGAAGGGCGGTATAACAAAGAAAGGATGTGGAATACGCGAAGCTAAGGCGGTTGGCCATCATTGCAGGAATAAGGGTTGAAATATCGCTTCCGCAGGCTGTCTTTTTTAGTTCGTGTGGGATCAGAGACATTGATGCTTACTGACCGGAAAAGAAAACTCTTGATGCATAGAAACGACGGTAACGGGCTCGCTAATAGTGTAATGTAGTTGATTAAGCTCAGTCAAATCAAAATGAAACAGCGTGTCATGTCCCGAAATGGAATCGCAGATTTTGATTGGGCGGTCCGTCGCAGTAGCCATTGCATGTTTTCTAGAGCTACCGTACGTGCTCGGAGATAATTTTGGCAACATGAAACATAAAGTTGTCTCTTCTTTTTCATTAAAATTTTTCTGTTCGTACATGTTGTCTTTAAATTTCGTTAAAACAGGCTGATCTTGCATTTCCGTGCGAACTGGGTCATCTTTCCTTTACTTTTTGGCAACTTGTGCGAATCAGGAAGACACAATCATAACAGGTCAGCGTCGTATGAACACCAAAACATTCGGATGTACAGAATAGCGAGGTACAACCGGTTTTGAACCTAGTATTTGTACACCGGGGAAACTGTGTCCAGTACGTCTGTCTGTCTGCTTTACGATTCAGCAAGAAAAAAATAGCAGTGGCTTAGCTCGGCTATGCCAGGATATACGTTGCGTGAGCTAAGGTTCAGCTGGTTATTGTTAGGTTTCCTGGTTGTCTAGGATTAGCTGATTATCCTGCTTACTTCTGCTAAAACGATTTCAAATCGAATCCAATCCAGTTCAATCCAATCCAATCCAATCAAATCCAATTCAATCTAATCCAATTCATTCCAAACCAATTTAGTCGCTGCTCGGCGGCTCCGGTGCGCCAGCTCTGCGCGGTGAGACATCAACGCTCCTCGCGCAGGCGCAGCACGGCTCTCCAGGAGCCACGCAAAACTGCTCAACCTCGGCCAGTGTAGCTCACGCTACAAAACGAATTTCAGCAGTTACTAGTACAGCCTTGGTTGGCATGCTCGTCGACTCATCGAGAAGTCCCGTAAGCCCTCGCTAGAACAAAGTCCTCCGGACAGCATATATATTTCGTTATAAGCGATACTTTTTAAAAAGCGGAAGATTACATTCCATGTATGCACCGCATCGAGAAGATTGATATACCTTGAACTAATAGAGATTTGGAGTAAAGGGAGTTTGTTGTAACAAGGGCTGAGTCACTCTCATTGTTGGTTAACTTTTGACACACTAATCACTGCTGATACACGGTGGCCACTCGTGACATAGCCGTCGGTTACTTCTCGCTCATCACTTCGTGCTCCTTTTCTTCGTGTTTCATTTCTGGAGCACGCGTTATGAAACGCGTCGCATCTAATGGGAATCCATTGCCCACCGTTCTTGAACCTCCACAAGCCGCATAATGCCTTCGCATTAATTAAAAAAGAAGCGGCCCTCACGTGCTGCCGCTTACGCTAGCGGCACCGCTGAATGTCACGGCTACGAGTTCCAAAGCACGGAGTAACTTTACCCTGGCCTCCCAGTGTTCACGAAATCCTCCGCAGGGTCTGTCCGCTATACGCTGTTGTCTATCTCCCCGTGCGTCCCCTTTGGCTATAGCTGCGCTTAAATCCTTGGTCGGTGAAATAAACGCATAGAGATCCCTCGTAGGGAATATTTTTACGCCGTTTAATTCAGTCTTCGCACCGCCTGAGCGACCCCCTTAAGATTTGCCCGTCTTCTTCCTGACCTACCATTTCCAAGGGCTAATGGGGCCCGTCCTGTTGTCAGGCGCGCGTGCGAGGCGGGAATGCGACAAAGGCGCCCCATAAAAAAGAGAATCAAGAAGCGGCCCCAGCAAATAGGCGCTCCCCTAAGTATCGGGTGGCAGGGAAGCCCTAGGTGACCCCCGCTGTCGGAGATAAAGAGGGGGAGGGGCGCGAAAGGGTGAAAGCATCGGCACGTGCTGGAAGCAAAAGAATGGCTCGGGAGGAGTCGGGGCGTAACAAATGCCCTTCTCCTCGGAGCAGATCGACCGGAAAGGGGACATGGAAATGCGATTAAGCAGGCCGGCCTTGTCGAGGGCGCGGGACGCGGACCGACCCGTAGGATAAGACGGACCGGGGATGCGAGCCGTTCGCAACAGCGACCGCCGCCGCTATTCCCACCGCCACTAAGGCCGTCCCATAGGACTCCGCACGTGCGCGGTGGATCGAATGGTTTACCCCCGCCATTGAAAAAGAAAGCCATCGTATGAATAAGGTGGATTCACGCTCTGCCGCCCTGCTTTGCGAAATCAACCTTTCTCCCAGGGGCGTCTTGCCCCTCTTTCTAATTCAATCAATCAATCAATCAATCAATCAATCAATCAATCAATCAATCAATCAATCAATCAATCAATCAATCAATCAATCAATCAATCAATCTGTTCTTGAATTGATCGACCAATCAATCGATCAATCAATCGGTTCATGAATCAATCAATCAATGAAGCATGCAAGCAAGCAAGCAATTGGTTCTTGACTCAATCAATGAATCAATCAATCAATCAATCAATCAATCAATCAATCAATCAATCAATCAATCAATCAATCAATCAATCAATCAATCCATCGATCGATCGATCAATCACTTTGTTCTTGATTAAATAAATCAAAACAATTAATTTTTAGCGCGAAGACGTTAGCTGTTCATTCATTCATTCATTCATTCATTCATTCATTCATTCATTCATTCATTCATTCATTCATTCATTCATTCACTTTGTTGGCTCGTTCAACTGATGGCTTCACGTTGCGTGTGAAATACTCCTGTATGCGTCAGCAAGCCCGTTATCTATTTCGCAGGAGGTTATCGTGTTTTGCTAACCCCAGCCATTCATGTTCCAACAAGTCTGTATACCTTCTGGGGTTCTACCGATGACCAGTTTTTCCGACCTTGAGGTGCCATTAGATCCGCAAGGGGCAGTCTGTCCTTTAAAGTTGGCTTCGTTGCACGCCGACTCTTAGGAAGGCAGAGCACGCTTCGTAGGCTCGGCTGGGAACGACAGCGTGGGCAGGTAGGTAAGTATAACTTTATTTGACAAGAGTGGCTGCCTCAAGGCGGCCGCCGATGGGGGTGGTCCCTTCTTCTCAGGGCCCAAACCAGGCCAACACCTCCCGTTCCCGGGCTACTGTGACCTTCTGGATGTTGATGGAGGGGCTGGACATGAGGATCTTCCATCGCTCTTTTGAGGTGGGTGGGAAGGGGGTTGGTATAGCGGGTAGTGGTGATTTTAGCGAGGTGCATTCAGCAAAGAACCGTATGTACCCAGAGCTATATCACGATAGCGTAACAAACATTGTCGAGTGACGGCGAGCCATTTCGACACAATTGAACTTTGGCCGGTGTTTTTGCGGCGCCTCTTATGGTAATACTGGAGCCCTATATACGCGCAATGTTTGTTAATTGTTTAAAACATATCTGCGAAGAGAGCTCAGAAATTTGTACCCCATAATGTATTGAGGAGACTGGTTCCAGCTGTGGCAATGGTTTTGCCTGCGTGAAGCCCGGCGAGCAGCACCGAATACACACGCGCACGAAGTTGCGCAGTCATCGTTGCGCTGAACACTTTAGGCAGGCTGCAGGAGCAGAGAAGAATGAACGCGCACTGAAGCGTTGCACGGCCGATTCGTCAGTGAGTGGAACAACTGACGCAACTTGACTGATCACCGGGACCGACCTTTGACTGAGTGAGGAACACGTGCGCGTAAAAAAAGCTTCTACATGGCGTAGCTCGTACTTCTGCGGGCCCTGTAAGAAAGCTACGGCTCTACCTAACCGGGTTGGCGTCCCGAATAGGCGGTGTACGACAACTGCGCCAGACGTTCATTTCCTGGGGCCTTCGGACAAAGAATCGCGGTGCTTGCACGATTGAACACATTCCACAGCTCTCCCTGCGTTCTTCACACGCTATTACGTAACGGTCTTTGGAATTTCTATAAATCGCGAGAACGAATGCCTGCAGTGCAGGGTTGCCGCCAGGAATAGTTGTCGCCCGGATCCAGGCGAATCTGAAACCAATGCTTAATTCACATGACTAGGACCGGTAAGATGCCGGCAGCATGGAAGTAGTTTACCACCGGTGAGCCAATGTTGTATAAGTCAGAAGGAAGAGAGAAGACGCAGCTATCTACGCGGCGCCTCGGGGTAAATATCGCATTAGAATGGTAACAGAGACCATAAGGTTTCAAACTAGATAATCAAACGTTATGCCCCCGAAAATTGGGGCGAACAAGAGACGCAAAAAAAAAAAAAACCCTGCAGAAGCTTGCTCAGATATGCTAACAAAAGCGGAACAGCAAGAGCGATACAGCCAAAGTTTCATGTGTACGTTAATTCCTCTGCTGTCTAATTTATTGTCTTGCCAAAAGTAGTTCCTTTCGTCGTTATCATGCGGCGATGCGCAACCGTACCACAACTACTTCCCCATTTTGCACGATGAAGTACGAGACCAGACATATCAGTGTATCACACCACAATTAAATCATACACCCCCAGTCTATCGACGACGATGGTTGAACGGGAAGCTTTCGCGTGACGCATTCTTTGGTTGTCGTCTGTGTTTGGACTTCGACTCGTTGAGCTTTGACTTTGACTCGCACGCAGTTTTGACTTTTGATCGCCGCGGATTTGAATTTTACCCTTCGCAATTTGTTTTCGTACGAAGAAAACATCGCGTTCAACAATTATCGTTGTTAGACGTAGGGGGGATGGTTTTTGAGCATAATTTTGCCCATCTATGCACTTCGCGGCAAATCCGAACTGCTTCAACCGTGTCAGAATGGTACAACACAAAACAATGATCAATTGTCTGGTGGAACGCTGTGTTCTTCTGGGACGTCTTGCAGCGGACACTAAAAAAAGGACATTGGCACCACCCCGTACACCATTCGCTTCCTGCCATTTGAAGATGTTAATCGGGTGCCATATGACGTCTTCGTTCTCCTAGGATTGTTTAGCTTGTGGAAGTGCCGCATGACTGATCGGCATGCGGAACCCCCTATGCCGACCAAGTGCATTTTTCGGGACCAGGCAGCGTTGGTGCGGAGAGTTTATGCTGCGCAGAGTGATCCACCAGAGTGGCTGCCTCTTTTGGATGCGTGCGTTTGCTTGCCTGAGTTTTGTTTTTTTTTTGTTCGGCTGATGTCCTTGGCCTTTGCTGTCTGTTAGTGCTTATATTGTGTGTTAAGTGTCTTGTATTTTGAAATTTTCTAAAATTTCCATGCATTAAAGAAAAAAAAGTGTCAGAATGGCACAATGAATAGACGTCGGTAACATAACGCGAGTGACTCAGGTTCGATTCCTATGAGAGGAAGCCGTTTTTTTTTTCACTCCACCCACGATCATCATCGTCGTCACAGAGAGTTGGCTTTCTTGCAGTGCTCCCTCGACGCGACATAGAAATATCTGCTTTAAAAGATTCGTTGCCCGCAACAGTACCGCACTGGAAGCGGTGTCCTACTCAATGAGACAAAACTACTAAAAATAGACGAGGACAGGAATTAACGCCAATCGCAAACAAATGAGCCAACAAATCTAGATCCACAATGATCTTAAAAGAACATTCAAAAGCCGGCCATTCGCGAAAACAGCACTGATAAGCGTGCCTACACGTGAGCGTTCTCGTGCGCCGATAAAACGTTACTGTTGGTTAAAATCATTTACACGAAAGGCTGATTACGAACGCTGGCATTATGCATCTTACTTTATGATGAAGGAAGTGGGAACTCGAGACGCCCTCTAAGAAATTACTAATGTTGTCTTACATACGCTGCGGTAGGTTGTTCTTAAATCCTGCCGATTGAGGACGCTGTTGTTCAAGCGAAAAAAAAAAAGCCTGAAAGAAAACATAGAGTGCCTGTTCTGACCTCTTTTCTAATTCTGTCGTGTTTTTTTCGGGCTGTTGATAAAAACGCCACTATTCGTTCTCAACAATTATCAATTATTACGCACAGGTGATTCAGCCAAACGTTTCAAGGTTTTGAGATAGAAAACAGGGATGTGTTGCGTAAGCATAAACACTCAGTGACTGCCCGGGAAGCCAGCGGACTTGTAACACTGGCCTGTTCAGAAATCACACCGAGACAATAAACAGCCCAAACTCCCTTTCCTTTCTTTGGCACCGAGCCCGCGGGCAGACGATCACGCCAAACGAGACCAGGCTCTTCTGCTAAATGCGCTCACTTATTGTATTACGTGTTCATCTCCAGAGTGTCTAGTTTGTGCAACAACTGATTCGTTGGGTCGCCTCCATGCCCTTCTCTCCGGCTGCTCGACAGTATTCTCATGGCGTTGCGCTGCTGAGCACGAGGTCGCGGGTACGATTCCCGGCCGCGGCGGCCGCTTTTCTGATGGAGGCGAAAAGCAAAAACGCCCGTGTGTACGAGATTTTGGCCCACGTTAAAGATTCCCAGGTGGCCAGAATTAATCCGGAGCCCTTCACTACGGCGCGCCTCATCGCCTGCGTTGTGTCGTCGCGTTAAACCCCACAATCAAATCAAATCGACAGTATTCTTATTGATAATGCAGTTTTCCTGGCACTACGATAAAAGCGCGATGAATGCTCCAGTAGGGTTGAATGTGTTAGTACCACTTTAATATTGTTTCTAACAGCTATTCGGTTCCTTGCACTTTGACTTTCTTGGGGTCTTTTCAGTCCCTTTGCTAGGGAGTAAAGCATCAAAGACTTCAAGTGAATCTAAGGATGTATTTTTTCAGGCGTGACCTCTGGTGGCGTCTGCTGCTTGAATGTTTTGCTGATTCACGGCTTTTCATTTACACGAGGTTTTGCGGACCTTGAGCTGCTGTATACACAATACGATTGCACTAGAATGATTTGGCTTCTAAATCAACCCATTAACTTGAATTAGGAGATTCAATGTTTGGTTTAACCTTTACTACATCAAGAAAAGGGATGCCTGGCAAGAGAGTAGGGTTTTTCAGGCCCCTGAAAGAAACGACACAAAAAAAAAAAACATTTTTTCTTCTTTCAGGTGTGTAAAAGGAAGATCGATGTTATTCGCCAAAGTAAGTATATAAACGAAATAAAATTGGAACATATTGCAATGGGAGAATATAGCACAACCGCAAGAAACTTACATATGATATACTCTGACACCCTTTTGATATCATTGGCTTAATAACTCCATTATCGTGCATTCAGTTTGTGTTTATTTAACACGAGTATACGTTAGTGTTTCTTCTTTTGAATTTCTTTCCTTGAATATAAGTATAAAAATTATTATTGTACAATCATACTAAACTACTCTCGTCGGCAGACCTCTCTTGTGCAGAAAACTTTTTCTGCACCACATTAGCTACATACAGCACGTTTTTCGTTGTCGCTTTTCTGAAAGAATTTTATTGGGAAGCAATACACATCTAACCAGCCAAGAAACTTTTTGCGTCCGCATCAGCCGAAATCTCCCAGGCTTAAAACAAGAGTGAAGAGGAGGCCGTGAGAGATATGACACCATAGCCGCGCGTGCCGCCCTCCTCCCCACTTTTCGAAAGATACTCTTCTTCATTATCTATCTGCCATTGCTCCTGCGTCGAGACTACGGCCCCGCGAATCCCAGGTAACGACTGGCAGAGTCTCTAATTTCACTCTTTGTAGAGCCACGTGTGTGAATTTAGCAGGCGACGTGGCATGGGTAATCGTCGGAAGCTCGTTTACAGCTTCGCAGTCAAACCACCTTCACAGCGTGGATTGGAGCCAATTTTTATCTCTCTCTCTCTCTCTCTCTCTCTCTCTCTCTCTCTCTCTCTCTCTCTCTCTCTCTCTCTCTCTCTCTCTCTCTCTCTCTCTCGCTCCCACACATGAACGCACACACGCACACACACACACACACACACACACGCGCACGCGCACGCGCACACGCACACGCACACGCACACGCACACGCACACGCACACGCACACGCACACGCACACGCACACACACACACACACGCACACGCACACGCACACGCACACGCACACGCACACGCACACGCACACACACACACACACGCACGCACGCACGCACGCACGCACACGCACAGCCACTCACGAAAAGCGTTCCCCGTCCAGGGCACCAACGTACTTTGCCTGTTCCCCTTTCCCCATTTGCACGGGCGAAGCCAAGGTTACCTTGCATTATCCCTTCTCTCCTTCGCCTTCTTTTTTTTCAAAATAAAATCATCTGTTGAACAAATAACACCGTATTTGAGTGCTCATAAATGCCTCGCGGCAATTTATGTACTAATGACAGA
>NW_027526225.1:97212370-97580893 GCF_048455015.1 Haemaphysalis longicornis | reverse complement strand
AATCACAAACCGCAAACGAGTGTTACTCACGATAATGGTGCAGAATACGCGAAACGTTAAGCATTCCTAGCAAGAACTGAAACAACTGCAATTATTCTGACAATAAACGTTGGCTCTAAAGCCAACAGCTTTCCTAATTACAAAAGTTGCATTGCGAATAAAATACTGTTCACTCAGTTCTTAGGCAAGACAGAGCGAGACAAATAACTACACTTCTCAAGCGAAGTCGTGCTTTGCATAAAGCAAAAAACCTCAATTATCTTCACTCGGAAGGAACTTTCATTTAGCTTTGCTTGCAGTCCTCGCGGGGGCGAGCAAAAGTTTCCGCGCGAGATTTTAAAGTACAGCTCGGTCGTCTTTGGCGCTAAGCCTTACTTGAACTGGAACGTAAGAACGCGGTCGGGTTTGCGCCAGAAGGCATTTCTGGCCCTTGGCAGTTCTCATATTTCATCAGCGGCTATAGAGGGTAGTGGAGTGGTTCGGAAGACGGGTTCTTCGCGAGGGGAAAAGAGTAAGTGAAGTAATAACTATTCAAGGGAGAGAGAGAGAGAGAGAGAGAGAGAGAAGACAGAGAGAGGGACAGACGGAGGGGGGAGGTAGGGAGAGAGAGGGGGAAGGCTTAGAACATAGGAAGAAAGCGAAAAATACAGAAATAAAAGAGACAAATGGGAAAGTGATTGGCTCTCGATGAAAAGCGAAGCTTGCTCGCCACTCTTTTTTTTCTTGCCTGAAGTTCTTGCTCTACGACATCGGCAAAAAGCTCGGAGAATCATCGTTGAGATCACTGCATAACCCAGAGCTCCATAAACAACGCCGGACGGATATAGCGCGTACCATTGCGCCATCTCAGCTGCTAGTACGCAATAACCACTGGCTTGGAAATTTTGCGCTGCCACTGTTTCCGCTATAGAAACGCCGAAATATCAAACGAAGTGGTAAGGCGTATCTTGTGATAGGTAACGCCCGTCACGGAAAGAATGAACGGCAAGCGTTAAGGCGGCGTAATCCGGCCGACGGGCTGCGGGCTGGTGGGGTCGGGTCCTCCCATCCCGACCAGAACCATAAAGACTTCATTTTCGGCACGGATTACTCGCCCTTCTGCCGTTGCTGCCGACGGCTGAGCGAAAGTGTTGGAGTTCGGCTGAGGTGGTTCAGGTGCTGCTTCCCCTCTCGCACACCTTCGAAACGTCTCTCCCTGCGTTATTGGCGCGGTGTACTGAAACACACTATCCGAATATCGCCCTCCCCACCGCCCTTTTGTAGGAACATCGTTGGAACAGGCGACGGAACACCGCGCGCGCAATCATCGCGGATAAACTTGAGCCACTGTTTCTGGAACGCGAGGCTGTAATCTTACTTAATTCCCACATCGGTTTCTCTTCATCTTTGTTACGTAATTTCCCTCGCGCTATCCGCGAATGAATTTTCCGGAGCCTCTCGTGCTTCCGGTCTTTATGAGGAAGAGTTTCACTTTGTGCGGAGTAAGCATGTGAGCTGTCGTCCGCTTCTTTTTATTATTTTCTATCTTGTCGCGCCAGAGATAAATTGGATGGAAGATAAGGTGCGCATGCTTCGTGCCGGGACTTAGGGAGCTTCGAATGTTCCACACAGGGCGAAGTCTTATTTTTGGAGTTAGGATTATGAAACCGACGGTCTTGAAGGCTTAGAGAAAAATTCCGGCGTGTCAGCTGGCTACGTTTGGAAGAAGAATCTATGTGCACTGAAGTGTAAAGGAAAAAAGTTATTGATCCTACGTTTAGGTTAAAAGATGTACGTACGACGCGATAGCGTTACGTAGATGCCGAAGGAGCGTTTTGGAACGGAGATTCTGCGTTTACGAGTTCTGCTTTCCAAGCACTGAAGGTCAGCCAAGAGACTAGGACCAACCTCAACGCTGACATAGGATAGACAGGCACCATCTACGCTTGTGTGACTTAGGACGCGGGCTCGAAAGGTTGAGGCCGCTTGGTGTTAGTTTCAGAGAGACGGCGACACTGTCAGTGCTTATGTCGTGGCCGGTCTGAACGTTTTTATTTTTGCTTATAGAGGGATAAAAAATGTGGTTGACTCATCTGTCATGGGAATCGGTAAAACACGAAAGTGAAATGTGCAGCGATATCTGCAGCTGAGCATGATTTTCGGGTCGGCGGCTGTCTTGTGGGTGTGCTTGGCGAGCGACGTCCTGCCTGCGGGTTGCTTCGGAAAAGGTGTACTGGTGCCATTTCCGCGACGGATATGACGTCAGTAAAATCTTAGTGTATCCCGGCATAAAACACTTTCGCGTTAAAATATAAAACCCGAAAACGAACAACCCGAAGTATAACGTATAACGTACCCTTTAGTACTAAAGGTTGCTTCCCCGCAAGAAGACTCTGTGTGCAGCGATGCACCCTTTACAGGCCACTTGCTTTGTTGTACTTGCGTCGTTTCCGTGACGGATATGACGTCGCTCAAATGTTTGTGTATCCCGGAGGGAAACACTTTCGTGTTAAAAGAATGTATTTGTTAGCAAGAAATAGTGGGAGATCGGGCAGAGGGGGAGCCGAAGTCATTAGCCCCGGATGCAGCAGCTCGTTCGCTGCCCTCTCAATCATATCCCGCTGACCGTAAGGCGACGAGCTGGTCAAAGCTGCCTCCCATTTCTCCACAGAAGTGAAATATGCAGTGTTTGAGTTATTCTCTCGGGATCCTACAACTGGGCTTCGCTAGGTTGCGTTGGAGAGGGTGCATGTTTTTACCGCAGTTTTCAGTTAACGTTAGATGTTTCTCGCCAAACATCTTCGCCCATCTAGATTTTTATGTAGAGCTTGGTTTGTATCCTGCGGAGAGTTTGCGATTCTTCAGCGTGTTGGCGCGCGAAGAATCATGCTCGTAGGCAAAGAAGAGACGCTGTCCATAATTTTAGGGAAAGGGGAGTGTGGAGTCTTGGTCGCAAGGAGCACGGTTTTTTAATCCGCATGCTTCTTGATCAGCAGATTCGGTGCTTTACAGACGCTCGCGTCCGGGTGTCCATGCAATTTGAATTTCCTTTATTGTGGATGCTGTGGATGCTGTGGATGCTTAATTGGGGGTACTTCGGGCATCGGTGCACACTGTGTTTGCACGGTTTTCATACTTTATTTCAAGGAATTTGACCCTGGCTTTTCGCGTGTCCTTTCCATGATTGGATCCCATGATTTAGGTAGAGAATTTTTATGAGGAGTCGCTGGATCGGTGACATGCCCATCATGGCGTCCAGTTTCTTTTCCTGGGAGGGGGGGGGGGGGTAGTTGCCTATTTTGCATACAATAGTCCGTCCACTGTTTTTTTTCCAGCCGATTTCTTTGAGCTAGGAGATGACTTACCAGATGTCGCAAAAAGTTATAAAGAACCCGTTTGATTACCTTTTCGGCGAGTGCAAAAAACTGTGTGGTTGGGGGCTGCTTTATTATGCTGTTCTGAGGAAGTCGTTCAGTTAGTTTTCTTCCGGATGGGTAAGTATTGTGGTGAGGCAGGCTGTACGGTACCCGGCTCATAATCAGTGTTTGCATGGGTCTTGTTTCTCCTTTCATTCCTGTTGTTCCTTTTGTTAGGCATTTTACAATGTGTCCCTATTTGTTAAACATTTTCTGTGTCGTACCAATTGTGAGAACGGCTCTGTGGCTTCTCAATCGGGCCATGCCGAGGATTATTGTGTGACGTTTCTCAGAAATGACATCCTTAGATAGCTTGGGGCGATTTTTCAGGGCCGAAGCCCCTTAGGGTCTCGGACTGTTAGCATCCCATGTCGTCATCGTAGCAGTCGTCTCATGTATCACGGTACTAAAACACCGGGACACTCGTTTACGTCTCCCGCCAGAACGCTGCAGGCTTCAAAGACACGAGACTTCTACAGCAAAGCTGTATACCTGAATCCCCCAACATTTGCAACTCCGTTGGCAAAAACACCAAGGCGCCAAGAATACATTTATACTATACATGCTTCGCCCCTCCCGCAGTTTCACGTTAGCGGAGATGGCCCAGGATTTTTTATCTTATCTGCGTGGTGCCATAACTCGTTTTACCCGCAAACTTCGCAGCGGTGACAGGGCCGCCAAAAATGTTAAAAGTAAATGATATATTAGTATAATTGAGCGATATGTACTGCGTCTTACTTCTTATTGGGATACATTTTAGTTCATTTCTGCTGATAATCTAGGCGTTCCTTGGTTTTTGAGACACTGGCAATAATCTTCTGCCCCCTTTTTTGATTAGGTGATGCAATGGGAGTGCCGAAACTCGTTACGATGGGAGCGTCGCTTTGATATGGTCGCGTCAGTAGTGGGCACGGTTGGCGGTGGCCTGGCGGGCATTCTACTACCGATAGAGCGCAGAACGAACTTCACTGCGCAGGCGCCGTGCCTGCTCAATTCCTGTATCTTTTCTTTCGTCTCTGCAGTACTGTTATTGACCTTCTTACCCTAATTATGTTGCTACTGAGTGTGTTCCAGATTCAGGCGAGCCTTCGCATGTTCCTGCCTTTGACGTAGCTTCCGGTTCTCAGCGATGACGTTTTCCCGCGTTCTTTTGGTGAGCACGGCTGATAGCAGACGGCTAACATACACTGAAAAATCTAGAAAGGAACCTAATATCGTTATTTGGAGAAAAAATAACAGATGACACATGCGAGTAAGGAGTATCCTACGCCTTACTGTGCTCCACGGCCTCCTGTGGGTGGTAGTACTTTGAATATACCAGTTCCGTCCAAAATGTCGACGCTTCGGCACACTTTCCTGGTCTCGCAGTTCACTATGACTATTTGTCTATATTTGGCCGATAATCAACCTAAATATAACTTTTTGTTCTGGTCCAGTGAAAGCTAAAGTGAAGCATTTTATCTCAAATTTCTGCTTCAGTTACTTAAAGGGTTTCGGAATGACCCTTCGAATAAAAAAAAATGTTGCAGATTACATCTACGGTTGTGTGGCTTAACATGTGGAATCGAAAGGGGCATCGTTCTGTTTCATTCGTGACTTTTTGTGGTCACCGTCAATAGGATACATTTTGTGCCAATCGTCGTTGTTCAGCCTATGTTTAGGCTTAACGTTGAACCACCCCAACAATAAGCGTAACGGTGTGACAGGCAACGTCAAACTTATTGTACATCAACCTGGGGGTACCGGCTGACGACGTTAGACATGTAAGAGTAGCCACTCGTTTCTGCAGTTGTTTCCTTTGCGTCATTTCCCGTTTCTCTGTTACTCTGACTACGAAAGTTGGCTTATCAGTGTTGATTCCATGTTTAGGCTTAAGGTTTGGTAGCCCTCACATTTACCATAACGACGTCACACTCAATATTGACGTCGCCGAGCTGCGGAACAAGCTGTGATTGTAATACCTCAAGGCGAAACTTTAGGTCTAACGACAGGAGCACACCTTAGTCTTCCCTCTGTTTCCGCTTTGGTGTGATGACGTCATTTGTCGGTGCGGCTGGCGAACACGCTGGAATCATGGAGTGCTTCCCAAGCAGGTGTTAGACATTAAAAAATCGCAAGAAATGAGGAGGAGTGTAATAATTCTGGATTGATTGGGGTTTCAAACATCCTTTAACTGCCGCAGTTCCTACTCTGGTATCACTTCACAATTGTTTGCTAACAGATTACCTGCCTTCGTATGCTTAGGTCAAAACGGGCGACATGAACACACTACCAATTTATCTTATATTTCACACACCAAAGTTCAGCGCCCAATGTATCATCCAGATAAAACGGAAAAACAAAACAACAGAACGTACAAGCAAGACAGGTAAAAAGGCGAGATATGAAAATTAATTAAATGCGGCCGTTCGCGAAAACGCTGGGTTGTAGCACGAAGCGCCTTTTAAAACGCAACTTCCGGGGAACGGTTTTCCTGGACCATTAACGAGCGAAGCCTGAGAACGAGCGGAACACATTCTCGGGCTTGCAAACCAAGCTGTGTATATGGCCGGCGGCTATAGCGCCATTCAGGAGCCCCCGGCGAACGACTTCCCGGGTGCGAGCAAACAGGCGGCGGCGAGCTCGTTAACTGCAGTTTACGTGGCACAAAAGCAGCTGGCATTCGACTTGTTACCCTTTCATTCGCGGAGCTCCGCTAACGTAAAAAAAAGAAGACAACCTCGTTCCCCGAGGCGCCTTCCAGTGGGGCCGCGCATCGTCGTTTCTTCCGATCACAAAAGATGCTTTCATTAGGACGCCATTCATTACGCTAAAATATAGAGCCCGGCTTTGCGCCAGACTTCGAAGAGAAAAAAAAGCTTCGGGAAGCTACGAATTTCGTATTCATAAGAGTAAACTCTGCGCAGCCAACCGAAGATGTTTTGGTCAGGAAGAAATAACTGCGCTTCGGTCTAGAATGCGTTTTTGTCCACCTAATGACCAAGAGTCTATACAGTATTTTTTTTTTTGTCAGGAATACCACCAGCCTTACACAATTAAGGCCCTCGGTAGGAGTGGGCGTACAATGTACTATGTAAAGGCCTCCGTATAGTACGGACGAATTTCTTCTTTTCGGCAATACTGGAAACAGAGGCGATAATTTTGTAAGATTTGATGGTCATCAGTTGTCGCCCATCGTTTAGGGAGGAATGGGACTGGTGTCTAAAATAGCTGCGTCCCCAAATTGTCAAAAAGTGGAAATTCGGAAACGCAAGCTATCCTCACGAGTTTCAAAATATTAGTTTCAAGATATGGTCGCCGTGGTGCAGTATTCCGCCGTAACGGGAACGCTGCTCGCTTGTCATTGACACTCCTGGCAAGTACTTCAACTTCCGAAATGCTCTTGTAGTGGCCAGGAATCCTAACTGCGCCAAAAAAATTCGAAGCGCGAACGTCTGCTACGCTCTCGAAGCTCGAAACAGAACAGGAGTGAAAGACATCCTTAAACAGTGAACGGCACCCAAGAAAAGTTTCTTACAACCCCCATCTCCCACATCAATGTCTTTCTTTTTTACAGCATCAACTGCAGAAATCCACCGGAAAGAAGGGTCAACAAGTGCTTTAGCTAGATAAAATTTGTATTTCTCGCCTAATGCATGTCTAAATCTTTCGATGTGAAATCACTAAGCTATCGCTGTTCGCGCCAGCAGCTGATTTTGTGTATTGTAGCGCTTTTCAATTCTCACGGTGTTGGGGTCGTAAAGTTGTATTTTAGATTTTCTGGTAAGACGTTCGAAAGAGGCAACAACTGTCGCGCCACTAGCGCCCTTAATAAATGTATGACCTTAAAATGCTAGATTACTCTAACGTGACCATCAAGGCACTCACACTTGTGCCGTCTAGTACTTCGCAGTTTTTTTTTACCTTTTTTCACGCTGTTATTCCTACGAGAAGGAAGATGTCGTCTGTGGCGGCCTTGTTAGTCCTACCTAGACGAAGACGACGAACCGAATGGCGCATACATGAGATAGCCGCTCAATAAATCACCGCTTTATCTTCCAAGGTTGGAGTTTTCCACCCTGCCAAACGCAGCAATACTTTTGTCGAAGTATTGAATTCGAGGATTTGTAGATCCTAGCAGTGTTCATTCGTTCTTAATCGTTCTTAAACATACCAAGTCCCCACAAAACCAGAAATGCCGACGTCAACCCAACCATCAAATAGTTTTCAGAGGAGTAACTTCGTCTGTGAACTCAGAAACACTCGAAGCGCCGGGTTGCAGTAACAAAATCTTGCCCATTTCTGCGCGTATTATTCATTGCGCGCACTGGAAGCATCCGTGCGGTATAAACAAACGATCACATTACGCGCGTATTGCTACTTCGTTGAAAAGGCCCAGCGACTGTGAACAAGAAGATCGTCATATAGCGGAGACCAAGGGAAGAAGCTCCTCGTGGTATACCATTTCTGCAGCGTCACCCGAAAAAGCGAACCTTCCCAACGGAGCAGGTCAGCGTCACGCAGCGATAAAGACTCATCGCAGGTCAACTCACGCCTTACCAAGCAACGAAATCTCAGTTAGCATTAACGGCCGGAGTAAAAAAATATTAGCGACGCACTTCCAAAGTTCGGATTTCGTCACTGAAACAACTGGGTAGAAAAGGTGACGCGGAGGCATTCTGTTATATACAAGGTGTTGAGCGGGCTCGGCAGAGCTCCAAAGCGTAGACTCCTTGACGCGACGGGATTGCGTCCGAGCGTGCGGCTCGGCTCTTGCATGCTGGGCACGCCCTGCGTTTTTCTGCGCGTCCTCCGGCTCGGACTCGACCCTGTGGGATCCCTCCCCGGGAGCAGCTCGGCACGCGGTGAGCTAAGGCTTATCTCTCGAGTCGACGTGACCTGAAAGAGCCAACGATTCGAAACTATCAGCTCGAAACACAGAGGCAGCGCTGCGCGGACAGGGCCAGACAATCATTTCGCCCTCTCGCGGCCGAGTCAGCCGTGGTGGGCGTTACATCACCGGAGGATTTAGCAAAGGCTGGCGCGGCACTTGCTCGCGAGGCGGAGGCGTATAGCTGCATCGTTCGAGGAGCACGTTGGCGCAACCGCCGAAGTGTATACCTCCGCCCCAGCCACGGCGCCGTTAAGTTTGGCTCCTGGACTCGAAAAATGATATGTGCACTGGATTTAATTGGAACCTAAAAAACCTAAAAAGGTCTAAATTGTATTTGTAGCTGTTTTTTTTTTGCGGCCAGCCTAGCGCAAAGGCTGTGTAGTCTTGCCACGTGAAACCTGCTTCTTTTTTTTTTTTGCTTCTAATCTACCTGCCCCGGGCTTGTACGTGTTCGTCGCATGGTTTCTCAATTTGACATGTTTGTGGTTTTGGTCATTTCATTCTACGAAGTAATTATTGCGGTTTCGCTTTGAAAATTTTTACTGGGAATCTGGTGAACGATACGAATGTTTTAGTGCGAAATCATTATTGGCTTACTTCTCCCTGTTTAACGGGAATTCGTGAAGCTTATTTCCTTCAGCCATTTTTTATACGCTAATGCATTTATTTAGGCTAATGCTACGTTTGATAATTCGATACAAAGATGAATAGGCGTGAACTTGCAAGCTCAATCAAGACGCTCAATATTTGCATAAACGGTGTGCAGCGATTGCGATTATCCTTAACCCCAATGAGACAATTTTATCATTCTTTAAAAAAAAAAACGTCATTGGTCTGTAAAACTGAGATAAACTTCGACGGATTCCTCATATCTCATACAGACTACGCCAAATTTCTTTGTACAGTTGTCGACAGTTCTTTAAAATTCATTCTCCATGTCAGCTTTCTAGCTAGGAAGAATTCGCACGGAGCTTATGTACTATAAAGAAAGGTTGGTCTTTGTAGAACTGAGATTCTAACTAATTTTCACTATGATTTTGTTTGTTATCGCATTATTACGGCAGTTTTGTTCTTGGTTGTACAGCCTCCTAAATTTTTAATAATATAGCGGGACACACCCCCTGTTTTTCTTATATTGCAAAGCCGTTTCACTACTGCCAAAGGTAGCTAAGAAGCGTGGGGTGCAAAGTCATTCAGGAGCAGTGGGAGAGGGTGAACCGCTCTCAAGGAAACAGCGTAGCAGACGACACTCATACGGCAGATAGCCATATGCGCGTGCGCGTACTCTCGCCTATTTCGCTACTGAACACCGTAATAAGGCACTGACATGCCGGTCAGTCGTCGCTCCCGCTTTATTATTAACAAACATTTGGGAGGCTGTATATACAAAATGCCTTTTCTGCCAATTTTTGTCGCAGGAAAGAAGTCCTTCACATTTCTCGTGAAAGCGCTGTGTCCTTGTTTTTCATCCTATGTACACTCAGTGGTTATGTATACAAACTTGGCAATTATAATATTGGTTTATTATTTACGAAGTTTTAAAATATACTACGCCCTATGGCAGTGTCTCTAGAATTTTGTTCGCTTGCTAATGCTCACCTTTTACGTCGATAGCAACTTCCTACGCACGTTGTAATTAAAACATAATGACAATAAAGTAACTCGTACAAATTTGGGGATTAGCCTGGATACCAACATTAGAGTTCGACCATATTTGAATTTGTATATAGGAGAATTACGACAAGCTTTAGGTGCTTCACACTAATCTTCGCTTCCAAGGTGACCTCTCTATGCGGCAAATAAATTTCTGTTATCAGTCACATAGGCATGTTTATTAGTTACGTTTCTACTGGTTCGTTACGCAATTTTCTCGGGCCCAAATTTTTATACGCGCGTTTGGTATTTTTCAGTTACGATAAACTTGACAAAAGGAAATCGGCTACAAGAGTTTTGTCACCAGCTTCCCTCCGCTACGATGACTTCAATTTAATAGAGACTTGTAAATCTAAGTAATTACCGAAACCAAAACCGTAGCAAGGAGAAACTCTATACAGCGCTAAATGTTTGATGTAACAAATAGGAAGCGATAGCCAAATTAAAAATTTACCTCCTCAGGGTTATTAGCGAGTTTCTGCGATGTCATTACGGGCTATAAACACAAGAACTCAAAATGAAGACCGAAAAATTAGCTGCTAAAAGCAAACACAAGGATCTTCAAAGTGTGCCCTCGTCGCCGTGGCACCCGCGTCAATACAGCAGACTGAAAAAAAAAACGTTTGAAAAATTTTACAGTCTAGGATGAAGCTCTAAACAGAAGAACGTTGTGAGCAGAAAGGCGTGGTGGAACGGACACGCGATGGAAAGGGGAAATACAAAAATGAAAAGAGAAAAATACACGCACAAGGTACGGAGAGCACTATCGTGTCTCGACCGAGGCGTGTCTTAGAAAACCCGATATCTTCACTTATTTAGCGAGTTTTAAATTGGCTCTGGTAGAAGACAAGAACGAGATTGAAAAGTACGACGAACCAGAGGAGATAAAAAAAAAGGGGAGGGGGAGGGGATTCTGAAGCACCGATGCGAGAAGAGTCCCTTCTCTAACTACACGTCGTCTTCGTTGTATCAGCTCCACACGACGAAAAAAAATTCAACTTAAAAAGGAGAAAAAGTAGCATATATAAAACTTGGAACGTTCCAAAATTGACGTGGCAACAAGAAAGCTGGGTCGTCCCAGAAGACCTACCGCAACAGCCGCAGGATAATTAAGAGAGTTTGCCTGGGAGCCAAGAAAACGTAAAATCTGAAGATAGAAAAAAGCGATGAAAGCACCGTACCACAAAACAAAAACGAAATGAAAACACCGAGAGACCAAGTGAAGAAGGGGAAGTAAGTTTCATCTAAAAGGAATTTGCTGTCATCCCTACTAAGCGCAGCCACCGCAACACCCACAGTTAAAACTTTCTCAATTTATGCAAAACGCGGCCCGTAGAAGGCGGCTTTCACGTAGAAAAATGTTAAATGAATGGATGTACTTGGGTTAAGTAGTCACCATACCAGCCGTGCGTTACGTTTTGACGACCTCTCCTTTTAATTACTTTTCTAATTGCTTACGTAAACTGCGTTCACAATAACGGCATCTCACACGAACGGCTTCCAAAAATTATCAGTACAAGCACTTCAGGCATAACGTAATAAATTCCATTACTTCCGTGCCTTGTAAAACACGGGAGGCGTTATACTCTCGTTGAGGGGTGCAATCTTTTTAATTACGCTTTTCTAATTGCATACGTCAACTACGGTCAGAGTAACTTCATCTCACACGACCGGCTTCCACATGCTTGCCAGTACAAGCACCTCAGGCAGAACGTTTAAATTGCAGTATTTCTGTGGCTTGTAAAACACAGGAGGCGTTATACTCTCGTTCTTAAGTTCGCATTTATATCTGGTTTAACGGTTGTTTAGCGCGAAGGACGTCGTAATAACGTGTCAAGTCCGTCAACTTCTTAATTAATGGCCGCGCCATCGGGCTTCGTGCAGCAGGCGCGAAGGACAGACAACCTTATTAAGGTTTTCACGCGAGTCGCGAAGCAGTCCCTGTGGTGCGACAACGCGAATGATGCGTACAGAGTGCAGGAATCCACTAGTGCGCAGCCGAGCACGCTTGCCGAGAAGGCAACCACGCACGCTAACTCGCGTATTACTAAAAAGACAGACAACCGATTTTTTTTGTGTGAGGGCCTGTCGTCTAGCTAATATAAAGGCCAGCGTTTTATATCTTGAGGTAAACCCAAAGAAATTTTAAATAAACAGGCGGAAATAACCTAGACAAAAAAAGACGACAAGAAAACTTTCTGCAGTTTGTCGTATTTTCGTGCGTTGCACTGTCGTCTTGTCATATTATTGCCATGTCGTAATTCTGATGTTCTGTCGTCTGTGGTATTCCTGTCGTGATTTTTATGTACCGTCGCGCTGAATTCCTGTCTTGTCGTGATCGTGATGTTCCATCAGTAGTTGCGCATGGTTTGAATGTTATTGCTCATTGTGAACAGGATAGCGTAAGTGGCAGTTTTGTTGTGGCTACAGAAATGTTTGTCGTCGAGAAAATTGGCTTTGTCGTTACGGCAGAAATGTGTGTCGTAACAACAGATGGCTCTGTCGTAACGACAGGGCTTCTGTTGTCCCAACAAGTTTTTTGTCGTACGACAGGAATTCTTGTTGGGTATTTGCGGTATTCCTGTTGTGCTTTTACACTGTATTTGCACTGAAATTTGTGAAGTCTGAACGGTGGCGCCATCTAGTGTCTAAACGTGACACTAGGTTACGTGTCCCAACAACTCCGTCGGTTCCAACGCGCGTGATTCACAAACTACATAAAGGATTTGGAAAGGTTGCGCACTATTGTTGTTTTAGCTGTGGACATTTTTTAAGTATCCCTTTTTATCTCACGTGCAGTTAAAGTATGTTGCTCTACGGCTTACTGTCATGCTTCCCAGCATTCCTTTTTGGGGAGACACGAAGGTAGATTTAAAAATTTCGATTTAAAACGTTCTAGGGCGCTATCAGCAAAACCGCTCCTGGTTAAGGTGTTTTTATTCCCTTTCAGTTGGGAATAACACAATACACTCGACAAAAATTGCTTGTTTGTCCCCTTAAATGTATTGTTGCATGAACGCCCACACGGTATTCGTTCGCGTTTAAGAAAACAACAAAACCAAGGAATGGAGCAAGACACTGTTAGAGTGCAAATAAGACTGCACGACATGCACTTTTGGTCATCGGAGTGTAAGAAACGTAATTAAACAAATTATTAAATTTTATTTCAGAACAGGATAACGACTCATTGCAGTCCGTTCGTAAACATCCGCTCGCCATGCGAATCAACGAACACTTCTTGAGACGTACGGTAAACACAAGACATGAGCATAGTATCTGTTGTGTTATGCACAGAATGGTCTGAAGAGCTTTAAAGAGTTCTCTCTCTCTCTCTCCTTCTCTCTCTTTCTCTCTGAAGAGCTTGAAAACCAACTGAAACGCAATAATATTAACCGCTTCCCCAATACGCGACGGAGAATTGTCTCGTCTAGGACAGTGGGTGCCCTTGGGGTGAGGTCAAAGACACCGATCTGCACCTGAAGTGCGTCATCTAAGTCGCATAATACTCGCTTGCGCAGATACTTTAGTATTATACGGAATATTATAATGGAGGACCGTGATTTCTGCAGTCATGAGCATGATCAGGTCAGATATAAAACCATTTTCTGACGACAACGCTTTCCTGTGATATGAATTTTGAACTCAGCTATTGAAATATTCGTTATTTGCGATGTAGTGTGGCAAAGTGTTACGAGGGAGATGGATATGCATGTGCAAGTATGGACGCCTATGTCATGAACTTTTATGGACGACTATGTTAATAACTGGCAAATACTTTGTAGGTGAAATGCTGCTGTGGTATTTGAATCATCTGTGATGAGCTGGATAGGAAGAAGCGAATCCCAGGTGCCACGACGCAATCTTCCACACCCTCCGCATTCCTCGCTGCCATCCGGCCGCCGCTTCAGCTGGCGTAAGACACGGCGCCTCTAACTGTCGGCACCGCTAGGAAGAAACCGCTGCGGCCGTGACTGCAGAACGGCGCTCGCAAAGCGCGCACGGGACAGCTTCGCCAACAGTGTCCTCCGTCCTTATCAGAGCAGCGGCGGAGGCCAGGCGATGGTGACACGGTCCGCGGATCTACGAGCGGCGAGTCCCAATATCGCATCATCCTGTCCGGCGAGCCATGACGTCTAAGGAGGAAAGTAGTGAAAACGCTGCCCAGCTAACAAGGCCCACTGACTACCTTCCCCATCCGCGTCTGAACTACAAGCCCGTTATCCGCCTCGCATTGACGCTGGTGACGTTAATCACTCTTGTCTCGCCTGAGGCTGAGATGATAGGATGCGGGGACTGCCAATGTGCACTGCCAGGCCTTAATGACGTGACGGCGTTGCCACCCCGTTCCTTCCTGTAGCCGCCCATCTAGGCGCGCTGAAGCACTAGCGGCACTGACGGCGTCAGCCCGTACAACCAGGGAAGGGGGGGCTGGACAAATAAGCCGGACGGCCACCGGTCTGGGGTTCGTCGCGCATGTTTGCACGCCGGCTTATTGGACTTGGACCGTTGACGGCCGCGACACGCACGCACACACGCCCGGGCATCTCGGGGGACCGGTCCGCTACACAGCCGCGCCTCCGTCCCGTCTCGTCCGCGGCTTTCTTGCGCCGCTGATCCCCGAGCGCCTGTCCGGGTGATACTTTCTACGTCTCTCTCTCTCTCTCTGTCCCTTGCCCTCGCCGCGGTGACGGCCACGCCGGCTGTTGGTCGGAGACGAAGCATGGCGCTGCAGTATCGCAGCCCCAGAGCGGTTCTGTCCGCCGAGATTATCTCTCTTCGGGAGGGCTGGAGGGAGCGCGCGGAGAAATGATGACCCCGTTCCGGATTGTTTGCTCGCTACGGACCCCGGCCTGAGCTGCGGTGACTGGGACAGGTTCGCGCGCTGCGTTCCTGCGGCGCCGTGTTGAAATACTCGGCTCGGATGAGCTTCCCGTGAGGACGGTGCGACGGGGACAGGGCTGGCCGTAGAAACAATAGAAACAATGGCACCGATCTGGATTGTTTGCGTTCATACTCTTTCGTAAGCAAATCAGGGGCGCCTGCATCGGAGACCACTTGGCTCAGTTCGCATCCTGGACTGGATTGAGCTTTCGAAAGAAGGTGTTCATGATGGTCAGCGCAAACGCAAACCGGACTAGAAGAGTAAGGACAAGACGGTTGTCTTGTGCAGTTTTTGCAAACGAAAACCGGACTAGAAGAGTAAGGACGACACGGTATTCTTGTCCGGTTTTCGCAATTTCGTTTGCGCTGACCATCATGAACGCACTCCAACTTGCCCAATTCGCTACCTCATGAAAGAAGGAGTCTCTCACTGAATAGAACTCAACCTTGGGGCAGTTTGCATTGAATATTTACATAGTTACGCAACAAAGCGGTTATTTTTAGTACAAGGACCCACAATTCCCTTTGTGACCTCTTATTCAGTACCGCTGCTTTCGCGTTCAAGTCGTATAATAAATGTCTTTTACGAATCACGTGTAGAAATATCGGCATTGTTCGAGCATAGCCACGCGGGAGTTGGCGCCTTAGCGACCGCCTATCGGAGTACTCGGTAAGAGAGCTACATAGGAGAGGGGAAATGCTTATTTTTGGTACCTAACACAGCAATAAAAATGATAACTAACCCTGTCAACTGTTCGAGCTGAGTCAATTCGAAGAAGGGCGAGCTGCCCATCCCAATCGGACACGCTTTCTACAACTCAGCCTGCGATGTGAAGGTGTCTATCAAAGCTGCGGCCCCGAATTTCAAACGTGGAAATTTCGAATTCCACTCTTTTCGACTTTTCTTTCTGTTTTGGGTAATATTGATTTATATGATAATGTGAAATGTATGTTGAGATGAAACATCAAGTCCTAAATGACCACCTAAGTATTTCATGTATTGTAAGTGAAGGCGGAACGGCCCCAAATCCGATACCTACTTATAGGAATACATTACACGCACACTGAGAGGGTTCTTGTGATTGTTTGGCTTTTTAGAAATTTGTATCTATGTGGGTCGTATCTCTGGCTATGAGCTGCGAATTTTTACTCCACGATTTTCTAACGAACACACAACCAAAGCTCGATCACACATATAGTTTTGCACTCTTGCCATAAAAAATTATGAAAGCGAAAGTATGCTAAGATTTGTGTTTGTGGCCTACACTTTTTTTCCAGAGCGACCCAGCTAGATTACAGAAAAAAAGGTTTGGGGAGTTCGAAAACTATTTCTAGCGAGCACAGGATTGTATTACGTTAACCTAAACGACTCCAAGGAGCTCGCAAGCAGCTTTATAGCGCGTAATCCTGTCTTCCGTGGTAAACATTTTTTATATAAAAAAGTAATTTATACTTCAAGTCCCAAATCTATAGTTCCGATTCATTATCAATAAATTTCGGAGAAGCTCTTTGCATACCTATTTACACGAAACACACGCCGTTGCCGTGGTATTTATTCAGGTTATTACGAGGCCCTACACAAACGATGCACCCAGCAAAGGGCCCGACCACAGCGCGTGTACACAATCAACCGTCATGGCTGTCTATACGGTTTCATTAGGGCACCTATATGTGTTTGCCCGGTTTATAAATAACGTCGGCCTTCGGCATCCACGAGGAGCGCGGCGAAATTTCGGTTTGCGGCAGTTGCAGTAATGAGCGCGCCCTCGTCGGGGCCCTCCACTGATTGCCTCAATCCATCGCCATGGCGCGTGTTCGCGTCGTCCAGGTAGGGAATGCCGAGCAAAGGCCATGAAAGCTTTCGGGCTAATGATGTCTGTGCCGGCTGTGCGTCTTTTCTTGGTTCGAGATATGGCAGGCATGGGTGCAATTGAACGACGCTTTCCGTCTGCTTGCCGGTGTAACTGTTTTGCAGGGAAATGGAGAAACCTGTGGCCGCGGCCACCCCTGCCATTTCTTTCGCAAGAATCTCTTTCACGTAAATGGCAGTCAGTGAACTATTTTTGTTATTGCATTGTGGCGTCGGCATCCCGGTCTGTCTAATTGAACATATTTGCGGGACTCCTTTAAAAGACGGCCGGCTGGAAAGGTACCGCGCTGTCCTAACAGACGAATGCAAAGACGAGGCGGACGCTTACGCGCATTCATCTTCTCTCTCTCTCTCTCTCTCTCTCTCTCTATATATATATATATATATATATATATATATATATATATATATATATATATATATATATATATATATATATATATATATATATATATATATATATATATATATATATATATATATAGCTTCGATGTATAGCAAGATGTAGAGGGGTGCGGTGGAACTCTATTATTGCTGATTGCATTCAGTGACCATCCATCAAAAATTTGCCGCCCATCTGCTCCTTTCGTTGCAAATGTCGGTAAAAGACGATCGTATTTGTCGACATTTGCCAAGTAAATGCCTCCCTTGGCTTTCCCGCTCACCTCTCATGCTGTTCCTGTTCTGTCGCGCTCCTTCCAAGTAACGGTTTGCTCAAGTCAATTTAAATTTACCGCGTTAAATTTCAACAGGCCGGGTGCCTCGATGGCAGCGCTCCTGTAAGGCGGAGTCGCGCGTGAATTTAGTCGCCTTACTACAATGTTTATAGAACCACGTTGCCTTTCTCCACGTGCGTTCCAAGAGGAACATGAAACCTACCTCGTGGAACGCTTCGTTGCTGTTGCCGTTTGATTTCTTAAATACCGACATGAGCTATAGGAGCGCTGGCTACAGCAGGCGGCGATTTTCTGCACTTGATGTATTTCATTTGCTATCACAAAAACCAAGCATTCATGGATTTTGTAATGAAAGAACACTGCAGATATCGCTTATGTATTGATTTTATGCCTCATCTGTGCGTAATGTCTTGTTCTCGTTCAACAATGTTGACAAGTATGAGCGTTAACACCAGACTTAGATGTTTAGATTAGGCCGTGAGTATGTAAGACTATTGCGCAGAAATTGCTTCACTTTGGCCGCGTGGCTGAATCGAGTCACAGACAGACAGACAGACAGACAGACAGACACAGACACAGACACAGACAGACGGACAGACCAAAATTTCTGGGTTTAAGTAACCGTCTTTAATAATACGAGGGCTACGCGAAGTCCCAGACAACGAAGATCGCATTGCTTAGAAGCTTTTCTATGCAGTATGCCCCGATTGTGTGTTCTCTAACAGCTGTAAAACTCCAAAGTAAAACGTTCATTATCGTACATTCTCCTGTTTTAGGAGCACAAGATACCACAAAGAAAATTTCTGTATTGAATTACCAGCCCTACGGGACTCGCGTCTTCGCCAGAAGGCCGCCTTATCCGAAAAACAGGAATGGGGAGTGGTGAGGTATTTTGCGCGAACAAAAAATAGAAAATCGAGCCCGCCCTGGTGATTACCAGCGGACTGCGCCAAACCTGCGGCCGGTTCTGCCCGGACCCGCGTCCACTGATAGCTCTAGACATCACGAACTTCCATGTTAACGCACCGAGAGGCAAACCAGAAATTACGTATCCACAAACGAACGTACGAATCTACGTCGAAATCAGCCCTGCGCCGCCGCAAGCACACACAAAAGTTCCCGCCAATGGTAATGACGGCCATGCGCACAGCCCACTCGGAGGGGAAGGGAGGGCGGCAGCAGCCTCAGCATATCTACAGTCCGGCGTCCACCGCTCGCGGTCAGCGAAATCGTCCTGCAGTGCACTCCAAATCGCGCGAGGCAGCGAGAGAACAGACCATGAAGGGGCCCGCGCGAGGCGGAGTCATCGATTTCCCATCGACACAATCTGCGCCCATGCCGGGCGCTCGCCGGGGAAGCGGGGGCCCGCAGCTGCGTCCTCGGGGCTCGCCGGCTCAGCCGGACCCCCACCCGTCGGCGGCGGCGGCATCGGCTGCTGACGTGTCTCCGCTGCGACGACCGCGATGTATGGTATACCAGAGATCGTACTGAAGACATTATGTTAGCGCTGAGAGACGGGGCACCAGATAGAAACGCATGGGACGAAGGCGTGTATTTCTCTTGTGATCCTGTACAGTGTCATCAGTATCAAGCAGAAAATAGCCACATTTCGCGTCCTTAATTAACCAGAGACGAGTCCTGCGAATATCTCTTCGTTCACTTTCTGTGGGAGCGGTGCATGATGGTCGGAAAAACATTGATTTGCAGATATCTTAGAAGGGCGGCCTGGTTGGTTGCTGTCCTCAGTTTTGGACGGCAATGGCGGACGCTTTCCGGAGGGCCCGCTCGCTGGTGGGAGGCTTACTGGTTAGAGCAAAGGGGACGGCGTAATTTCCTAACACTGCATCTTTACTTTACTGCTCTAAATTTGCTTGCAGCATTTCCCTGTGTCTCCAGTTCAACTTTTTTCCTTGTCCTGTCGCTGCTGTTCCCATAATTTCCCACATTCGTCCGACATCACTATAGTCGTCCCGTTGTGGCGTATGAAGCCCTGCCGCCAGGAGGTATGACTCACCGGTTTCCATTAAAGAGCAGTCTCTTTTAAGTGCAGAGCACTATAGGGGCTCGCCTTATCATTAAAGATCGTTCTCTCTTTCTCTCTCTCTTTAATCATAAGCGTTCAAAACTAGTGATTCGCTGGCGCTTGTCATACATCTCCCCGTTGTTTAGCGCAAAGAAAACTGTAGTTACGTCTGAGGAAAAAATATACGTATAAACGGGCAGCGCCCAGGTTTATTTTGTTAAGAACGCTCGTTGGGTTGGTTTTTATGATAGTAAGCGAACAAAAGTGGCAGTGCAACGCCGGGACGTGCGGGAGGAGAATCAAGCACAAAAAGAACAGAAATCCTGTTGGCGCAGTTTCAGGCCGGGGGCGCACGAGCACTGTGAGGGCGGGAAATTTGAATTTCATTGGACAGACCTCTGTTTCATTCATCAAGAGAGGAATGAGACAAGGCGGGAAAGAGCGTGATGGGTGGTATCAGTGAGCGGATAACAGCGCTGTCGAATCACTGCTATGCACTTCCGACAGCTTTCACATTGAGTAGAACGGCTTTAATTTTTTTCTCCGTTTTCATTCTTTCCATATCACGCTTGCAATTTCCTTCCTTGTTAGGAACGATAAAACTATTGCTTTCATTGTACTTACAGCAACGGCCAATTACACCAACCAAGTCAAGTCAAGTCAAGTCAAAGAAGTCAAGTGTGAAGTTGTAGATACCTGGGCTACCAGGTGCTCATTAGTGCACGGTTACAGACTGATTTCGTCGATTGGATCAGGTGTGCCGATGTTTCATATCTAATGTCATCAGTGCAACGGCTGGCTGTAAAGCCTACAACCGGATACTGGAGAAAGGAAACCAGTCCATTGGTTTTTATTTTAATAAAGTTTACCAACAACAACAACAGCTAAGTCGCTGGCCTGAATGCGTTCTTGAGACCCCACTCACCCCTCCGCGACAATAGACTGATTTCAAATTTCGGCCAGTTTCAGGTGACGCTGACTGAACGAAATTATTACGGCGCCAACAATTAACAGCGTTCGTCACACTACTTCACAAGATCCGTATTACAATTTTTTACCCGCAACAAAAATGCATTTACAGCCTTTACCCACGACAAAAATGTTTCTACTAATGCTATCGGTTGTGCCTTCGCCGTTACAGGAAAAGCATTAGATCTAACTCAATAAAACCGAATAAACAAGGTTCTATTGCTCCCCGGTTGCCAGTTTTGAATATTGTTGAATGTGGTGAGCTCTTCGCACTTCAAGTGACAAGCCGAGTTAGCGTCGCGGAAATGTGCGGTTTCAAAACAAATCGACTTCGCCTCCAAATACCAGCATCACTCAAAGTCCGGGTGCCGTAAAACCACCCAAAAAACAACACGGAGTGCAGGCGACAGTCAGTCGCCGAGACGCCTTTGAAAAGAGGCGACGCCGATTTTAAAGAAGGCGTTCGTATCGGCGGGTGCCGCCGCTGCCACCAGCCATCGCGCTGGCTATTACGACCGCTTCAGAACAATGTGGCGCCAGCGACGACGCTGGGAACACTGGGAACACTGGCGGCGGGGAGGGATCCTGGGCGTCACGACCGACTCCGCCAGCGAGGCGTTCATGCACGTCGTCTTCTCTCGTGGAAGCGAAGACGGGCTCTGCGCGCTTTCCACGCCGCTCGAGGCGCCAGCGCTGCTGTCGCCGCGTTCCGCCGAGTATTTTGTCTATCTTGGCCTTGCAGGCGTGCCAGGACTTTTCTCACTCTTTTTTACGGCCGGCGTGCGGAGTGACCTAAATGCCGTGATAAAAGAAACTGTGGTTGATTCCTCTGTCGTAGGAATCGGTAAAACACGAAAGTGAAATGTGCAACGAAATCTGCAGCTGAGCATGATTCGCGGGTCGGCGGCTGTCTTGTCCTGCTGCCGGATCACTTCGGCATAGGTGTACTGGTGTCATTTCTGTGACGGATGTGACGTCAGTAAAATCTTTGTGTATCCTGACATAAAACAGCCGCGTGTAAAAGTTAAGACCTGAAAACGAACAGCCCTAAATATAACGTACTCCTTAATACTAAAGGTTGCTTCCCCGCAAGAAGACACTGTGTGCAGGGGGTGCACTCTTTACAGGCCGGTTGGTTCGTTGTACTGGCGTCACTTCCGTGACGGTATGACGTAAGTGAAATCTTCTTGAATCCCGGAATAAAACACTGTTGTGTTGAAAAAAAGGGGTGGGGGGTAAAGAAGGAGGAGGAGATAACGTGAAAACAGATGGAATAATCGAAAGTGTTGCAGCTTTTAAACAACCGCTTTGATAATGCTCGGAAGGTCTTGCAGAATGGAGTGGTCTTGTCAAAACAGGCCGAAATTCTGTCATTTCCTTTGAGTCTTCCCAATGCGAGGCGTGATCAAATGAAAGCCGTTTCTCCAGCTTCACGTAGTCAGGGGCTCAGAAGGGGATATCGCTGCACGACATAGCTCGTCCGCGTGTTTGCACTACCGAGCAGATTCTGCACCACCCAACTTAAAGTTGTCACAATGTACAGTACGGTCAACTGTTAAAGGGTACAAATTAATTAGTTTTCTAAGCTCGTAAAATGGACCTCAAAGCAGGCATGCCTACGCATTGAGGGTTTCCAGACGTTCTGAGGACCACAATAATTGTGCACACCCACTTGCTGTGCGCACACCTGCGCGTAAGTCTTATCAGATGTTCTGAAACACGCAGTGTTGTTTCTTTTAACAATGGGCCGAACTCTACGAGACACACACGTGGTTGTCCGTTTGAAGCGTACTTTAAGGGTCCAAAGGTTCTATTTTAATTTTTGATGCGGATTTCGTGGATGCCGGGAGCAAGTGCTCCGAAGCGATACCACCGCCCTTTTTCGGGGATGGTACCCGCCGCTTTACCTTGCATTGGTACGCGTGTTTCAATGCGTTCGACGACTTTTAGGAAAACGTGGTACATCTTGCTTTTCTATAAATTTATGTATTTAGCTTTATCGGGTCAATAAATATGAGTCTTTGTCTCAATATACCTGTTTGTCTCAGTCAAGGCGCACGGACGGTTTTCTGTTGATTAAGCTTTGCATATTTTGATTCCGGCTGGAAAATGAAGCGAGGTTGATGGGTAGAACATGCCCAGCTATCTTCACCAAGGTATACTTGAGGCAGGTCTGAAGCATCTTCGTCGTCTGGTGAAAACAACCAGGGTATGCTCAGTTATCGGCCGAACAGTACACAGCTAAAGTGTATCCCAAGTGGTTAGATTTGCATAAATGCGACGGCATTGCATTAAAATTCGTGTGACACCTGCTTCTACCAAACTTCTTTGGTAACAATTTATGGCGAAAATTGCAGCATGCCTAAGAACGAGTGAGAAGAATACAAAAACAAAAACAAAACACCGCACTGCTGATTATGCTCTGTTTGATCTGCAGTTAGCGTTGCGATGTTCACTCTTGCAACTCGATGTCAACCAGAGCCCTAAATTCGACTCTACCATTGCGTCACGACTCGTGTGTGTTCAAACCTTCTTTCCGACATTGTTTAGCATGAGCTGCCTTCTCGTTTCCACCACAAAAAGTCAGTTCAACCCTCAAAAGCTTCGGAAACAATCGCAAAGGCTGAGTCTTTGTCTTTACCCTGCAAAAAAAAAAAACGACGTCAAGTCTCAGCTAGTAATTAAAATAAGTTGAGCGCCAGGGTGAATTCAACGATCACTTTTCCGTACGACACGTCGCGCGAGCAACCAGAAAATTACGCGGTTAATTTCCTTTCGTTTCCCAAGACCGGTACGAGGATAAAAGCAGCGCGTTTTTTATAGTCACGTATCGAGCCTTCACGACACAAATACGACTGTCGTTTTATTCCTCGCGATGGTGGAGAGAGAGAGAAGGAAATGGGTTGGTGGTTTAGGTTCTTAGTTTTTCGGCTGGAACCCGCAAATTGCCGAAGCAATGAACAAAAGTTGCACACAGCTGAAGCATAGATTCATCGATACATTAACAGCTTGCTCAAACATTAAAAGTAGAAAGGCCCTCGGGCAGCCGGCAGGCGTTCATTATACAGAAGACGCCAGTTTCAGAATTGTTTTTCAGAATTGTTTACATTCTTCGGAAGTGTTTGAAAGCGTTTTCTTTCACCCCAACCACGCGCGTTGCCTTCGCTGGATGTAGCGAGAGTGCCTCCATCCTATCCCGGATGGGGCAGCGAACGTGAGTTGCAGGCATCCTTGGCTTTCCTCGGGCACTATAGAGAAACCGACCAAGGACTCGTGGCGTATAAACAAGGCTCTCCTGCCTCAACATCCAGTTTGCTAACGGCGCAAGTGGCCCGAAAGAATTTCATTCAACGGACAGCTTCGCGGATACGACCAACGCCGCATCGCGAACCGAACCACATATACGGAATGCAAAACGTTCCCTGTCGCCGCCTGAGCTGTTGTTGTTGCAACTGCAGCGATAAGATGTTTAAGTTTCTCCGCGCAAACATCATAGCGGCGATAAAAGGAACAAAGCCGCACAATGCCGATAAAGAATGGCCTGCTCCGTTTGGCTCGCTTGTTTTGGTTTGTTTTTCCAGCGCCGTAAAATTTGGCGCTCCCACTATTCAACAGCGACGCCTCTTAAACCCCTTTAGGGCCCCTCGAGGAGAAAGGAAGAAAAATACCCCGACTGATTTATACCGGGCAGGATATACCGTCGCTACTTTTTCGGGCAGAAAATATTTTTTTTTCTTTGCTTCCGGAAGATGTACGTGACAGCAAGCTTTACGACGCAGTATCAGCTCAACGTGCATCGTTGGTGATGCTGGCCGGCTGTATTTAATACTGTTTTGTGTCATTCATGAACTCTGTTACGTTTCTTTCTTCTCTTTTTTTTTTCTTGGTGAAAGAATGGACGGTGCGTTGTTTTTGTGGCGTTAACGTTTCCCATCCGGATCCCGATACTATAAGCCACGCGGGGACGACACTTTAATTAAATGGAGTGGATACATCGTAAATGGGGTGTGACGAGCAGACCACAACAAGCAATGGCTTGTAACGTCTCAAGGTCGTACGGTGTACTAGAAAGGTAAAAAAAAGTACAGTGTACGGGAGTGTTCACTCACGAAGCGGTCGAATACAATTGTATATATTTAAAGGACAGCTGGTACAAGGCCTTCAGTTAATGCAATGCGCTCCTCTGGAGCAAATTAACAGGCGCAGCGAAATACCAGTTATATACTTGTCTATAATTTCATCTGACTGCGTGTTGTTATTGCGCGCCTTCTAATTCCAAAGTTGAAGGAAGCTTTTGGTTATAAAAATTACTTTGTTTCAAGGCATTCGCTCTTTAAATTCTTCCAAATTCCATTAGCGAAACAACCTCGAGGCAGCATTACTACGCTTGGCCACTCGCCCTCTGTCCAAACAAAAGATTTTGGGCATGCGGCTGACAACAGGAAACAAAGCCTAGCCGTTAAAGCCCCGCTTATATTTCTTAGTGAGTCCTCTCTGGACTCTCGGGTCTAGGTAGCGACAAAACTGAACAGACTGCGAAGTAATGTCTCAATGTTTTTTTTTTTTTTTTTTCAATGGGCGAAAATCATGTCCGCAAAAGTGGACTGTAATCATCTGATTCAGCGCCCCATTGTATGTGAGACGTTTATTGGTTTTACTGCTTGTACATAGTTCATTTGTCGATGTCATTGTCATTTCCCATACCTTCCATACTCATCCCTTTATCTTTTTGTCCCCGGTACCCTCCTCCCAGTGGGAAGTAACAGACCCAAGATCACTTTCTCATGCCGCCTCTTCTGCTTTTCTATAAACATTACTCTATATATTAAACATATTAACATTAACATTAAATACACACACACGCATATATACACACATATATATATATATATATATATATATATATATATATATATATATATATATATATATATATATATATATATATATATATATATATATATATATATATATATATATATATATATATATCAAATTCTATGTAATTCAACACCACCTTCGGAAAAAAGAAATTAGAGAAAATCTTAAATGTTTTTACGTGTTACATAGGCGAAAGCCAATTACATGGAGAAGTTATGCGAGAATCGAGCGTGGGTTTGCGCATGAGGCCGCCAAAGGGCAGTTGCCGAATCAGCCATGAACACTCGGCTGTAGCTGTTATCATCATCATCATCATAATCCTATCTACTCCCACTGCAGGGCCTCTCCCATTTTTCTCCAATTACCTCGGTCCTGTGCCAACTGTGACCAATTTATCCCCGCATACTTCTTGATATCATCTGCCCATCTAACTTTCTGCCACCCCCTGTAACGCTCGCCTTCTCTAGGGATCCACTCTGTTACCCTTAATGACCAACGGTTATCTTACCTTCACATTACATGCCCTGCCCACGTCCATTTCTTCTTCCTAATTTCTACTAATATGTCCTTAACGCGCGTTTGTTCCCTGATCCACTACGCTCTCTTCTTGTCCCTTAATGTTACACCTACCATCTTCTGTTCCATTGCTCGCTGAGTCGTACTCAATTTAAGTTGAACCCTCTTAATGAGCCTCCAAGTTTCTGCCCCGTAGGTGAGTACCGGTAAGATGCAGCTGACATGCACTTTCTTCTTCAGGCACCATGGTAGGCTGCCATTCATTATCTGGGAATTCCTGCCGAATGCACTCCACCCCATTCTTATCGTTCTAATTATCACAGCCTCATGGTTGGGATCCGGAGTCACAACTTGGCCTAAGTAGATATATTCGCTTAGCACTTCCACTGCCTCGCCACCTATCTCAAACCGCTTTGCTGTCCCGAGGTTATTGATCATTACTTTATTGTTCTGCATATTAGGTTTCTATTATAGTCACTGGCAAATTTCCCTGAGTGGGGTTGTGGGGATAATGGGTGGGTACGTTGACGTCGCAGACAGACGGTAATCGGTGAATCGGTCATGAGCTTCTGGTGGCAGCAATCCTCATCTCTGTCCAATGCAACCGAGTTAAGGGACCATGTTGTGAGGCCTACTTTCAGCCTAAGACTCTGTTCAGACTGCCGGTGTAACAGCCATATCGTGTGCTATGGACGAAAACAAACAGCGTTTCACGCAGTTCGGTTGGCTGAGACGTCAAATGACGTCATTATATTACGATAGTTGCGACAGCAGTGCGAACCCGGCCTATCGTTAGGTAACCTTATCGTAAGCCCAACGATATGCTAATCAACGTAAAACTAGGTGGTGGTGGTTGTGGTTTGTGGGAAAAGAAAAGGAAAGGAAGTGCACTGGGTATATTTCGAGCTCTGCAGGGAGCTCACCTGCATACAACCCAGTTCGGGGGAACGAAAGTATAGGGGGAGTGAAAGGATAAAGTAGAGTGTTAGAGAGATAAAGGAAGATATAAATAGATGAGAAAGAATAAGAGATAGCGCTGTGAGTCCGGGCACATCAGTCAGTCACTGCAGCCCGGGCACAAATTGTGCGCCAAGATTCGGGTAACAGTTGACGACGTTACCCCTCAAAACAACACATTGGGCTCAGCGTCCGTCCGGCGCATACCCACCTCCGCAGCTAATGGGATGCAAATGGCGGCCGGGAATGTTGACTCCTATGCCAATCAAATTCTTTGTACCATTCCTCTTATACTGATAGTCAATTTCAGCAGAACGGTGCATGAAGGAAAAAGTGCCCTTTACGTATAACTCGCATTAACGACGTGGCTTAACTACTACAACATGCGAACGATGCATAATATATATATATATATATATATATATATATATATATATATATATAACCGAGATGAAATACTAACGTTTCTTGCGTGAAACTTGGTGGCTCATACCTACTTAAAAGCGCGCGCATTTGCCAGGACACGGAGAGAACAGACCACTTTTAGGACATTAACGAGATCTACCAACAGATTCGAGCTTACGTCTTCACAGTAGTAAGAAAATTCTAAAATACAAGGTAATGTTAGACCTTTTTCAAATCCCTGTCGTGAGTGAGCAAAAAGTCTGCCGTTATTTCTTGACATTACTATTTCAGTACCTACTTATTCAGTTTCCTAAAGTAGGTTTGCCTGCCTTACAGCTAAGCGTAGAACAAAGCCAACTTTAGAGCCCGTACGAACGATTGGCTGCGTCGAGTGGCGTCGTCAGGTTGGCAGGAGGAAAGTCTGACTTACAAAAAAAAAAATAAATAAAGCGTTGGAGCGCCTATATTTAAAAAAAACCGTGGCACCAGTTTCTGAATTGCAGCATTTCATGACCATAATCTTATTCCTGACGTCGGGCACAATCATGCAATAAGCGGAAAGTCGTTATAAAATTTTCTTATATCATCCAGTTTATTCAAAGTATGACCCCTGTAGCAAATAAATTCACATAAAGCACCATCTCATACTTTCTTCAGTTGCCAAGAGGTTGATATAAGCCACTTCCAGGCACCGAGAGTTGAGGCTTCGGATTTTTGCTGTGCAGAGTTTAAAGAAGGAGACTGCCTTTTTTGGCAATTTAGTCACGTTCGTAAAAAGCCAGTAAGGAAGCTCCCAAATAAGTACTGCCCGAATTTTTTAATGGCCCGGTATGAAACTGTTTCCGTTGCAAAAGCGCGGGAAGTTTCATATATTACTTTCATACTTTCATTACTTTCATTACTTTCATTACTTTCATATTACTTTCATATATTACTTTCATACGTAACATGAAAGTAGAGTCAGGAAGAAAAAATTAAATAAATGTGAACGCTTAGCTGGCTAGCCGGGAAACCGGCCTGTCGCCTCAACGTAAGAGGTGGTGGTGGTGGCCCGAAAAATGGCGCATACCCACTTAGGGGGATTGGCCAAGAAGAGTTATGTTTCCATTACAATCAATCATTCGAGGCAAAATAATGGAGCAGAAGAAAGACTTTGGTCTAGGTTATTGAGAGAGAGAGAGAGAGAGAGAGAGAGAGAGAGAGAGAGAGAGAGAGAGAGAGAGAGAGAGAGAGAGAGAGGGAGAGAGAGAAAGAGAGAAAGAGAAAGAGAGAGAGAGAGAGAGAGAGAGAGAGAGAGAGAGAGAGAGAGAGAGAGAGAGAGAGAGAGAGAGAGAGAGAGAGAGAGAGAAAACACGAAAAAAACAACAGAGAGAAGAGTAGGAACACTATAGTGAGAGTCAGCCTAATCGGAATGTTTTTAACACTACAGATGAGCTGTCTCCGAAATGAAGGAGTGGATGGCGTTGCACATGTCCCTATGGCACCGGCCCAGCCTTTTCCCCCCAAACGACAAAAGCACCGGTACCGTCAAAGGCAGTCCAAGACGTAGCAGGGGAATCTCCAGCAGCCTTCTCCGATGGTTAGAAAATCGGCGGCAAAAAAGAAAGAAATGCTCTTTGGATTCACTTTCTTGGCAAAAGTGGCACAAGGGGGAGGTTATCAGATTTGTCCTATATAAATACGGATTAAGTGGCGGCACACCACAAGGAAAAGAAGTCAGCAATACTTTGCACAAGCGAGTTTGGCATGAACTTCTCTCCCAGCGGTACCTGAGGTGTTCAAGTTCAGGAGAAGTGTTCAGACCGTGATCGGAGATTGATGAGAGCACGAGCCGAGGGTAACACGGCGGTCCCCGCTTCGTCTTCATAGGGTCTGGCTTGGCGGTGTGGGCCACTGTGGGTGGTGTGGGCAAATGATTTGGACCAAACGGTGTGATAGGTGGAGAAATACGGCATCCTTCAAACGAACCGAGAATCCACAAAAAAGGATTTGTGATTCGTCACTCGCACTGAGGTCGGCAGAACGTAGGCGTGTTGCGTTTGCGCAGGGCAGAACACACTATTTCTTCCACAGGTTAGTTGGGATGCATCGGTACGCGAGAAGACGCACTCGTTCATTTTCCCTGCAGCCGTTCTTGTGTGAGGTAGCATTTACATGTCGGTGCGCGGCTTTTTGTACTACTTTTTCCAGTACTCCTACATACAAACTCGGTTTGGTGCTGGCTCTGAAGCTCACTTTTTCATGCAAGCTTCATTGTTTGTCGTCACTCTTCCCTCCGTGCCAACCATAGCGGTAGCTATACGAGCGCTATAACTCATCCTGCGTAACAACAAAAAAGGGACCTCCCAACAGTAGCAAGAAAAGAGATGGCGACAGTACAGAAATCAAGCACACCGGCCGGCAGCAACAAAAATGACTTGAACGTTGTGCCGGTCGGCCGAGCGAGCCGCGAGGGCGCGAGGAAAAGGCCACGCTACGCTGGTGGCGGCGGTGGCCGTGGGGAGCAGATACACCACCTAGGTTAGAAGGCCTTGCTGGAAGGTCAGCATTACAATGTGACTCCGCTACCGCAACGGACAAAGTTCACGGGAACGCCACGTCGGGGAACCTCAAACACAATCTTCCTGGCCATTCGGGAATTAGGGATAAGCTTGAGGGCGTTAGTTAAGGCTTTCACGACTAGTGGGTGTTTCGGGAGGAAGGCAGCGTGAGGAGGAAAGGGGGGCACCAGTGGCGGTAGCGTCGGCGGCCGAGTTTGGGCTCGGCGCGATCGAATCCGGGGCCCCGGGTCGATGCTCGGCCGGGACGGGGCGACCTTGTGAGTGCCGCGAGGCTCGGCGCCTCCCCACACCCCCTTTTTCCCTCCCGCTGGAAAAGGCCCACGAAGAATCACCCCACCAGCAGGGAGAAAAGAGAGGCCGAGAGAGCGAATTGCGTGCTTCCAGCGCGACGCTACTGCGGGCGTTCACGTTGAAAGCCAAACGCTGTGAAAGGCGGCAGGTGTGGCTTGCGAAGCCTGTAGCGGAGCGCTTGAAATTGGTCACTTTGGCAGCAATCTGTGTCGGGAAGTCGCGGGCTGGTGCCTTTGTGCTCCGATATAAGAAATGTTAAAGCTGTGTAGGCTGCACTTGAGTCACGCTGTTGTATTCGACGCGAACTATTAAATGTACCTTCTCGCCCTCTCTCCCCTCTCACCATTCCACGTTCGTTTTTGACTGCGTGTTCATCCGAAGACCGGCGGAAATAAAGGAGTCGGGGGACAGGTATGGGGGCCATTCTGTGTTCCTTCTTCCATGAAAAAAAGCAAATCTTTTACTCGCCAAACCTAAGGCGCGCCAAAATGGAGGACTCCAAATTCATTTAGGCCATCTGCGGATATATCTTAGAACGAGAGCAAGTGGACTGGTTGGCGTTTGATAAAAACTTGGAAAACAGCGCGAATTAGGGGGACGCACAGTAGAGGACGCAGCGCCGTGTGTGTCGTCTACACTGCGTCCCATTAATTCGCGCTGTTTTCCGTGTTTTCATCTGGGGATCTATACCGTGCTCCACAGTCAGGGCATGCGGGTGTTGTAGCCGGCCGCCTAGGGCGGGATTAAAACTGCGTCTTTAAACTCGGCAGCACCACGCCTTCCCTCTCTGTTTCCACCACGCCCATCTTCTCCGCACCTTTCATTTAAAGCCTTAACCTCAGCCGTACCATCTTTAGGCTCGTTGCAGTCGCCACTACGACCAGCCCTCTGACAAAACAAAAAACAAAAACAAAACAGAACAGCGGCGCGCTGTGACTATGCCTGAAATGCAATAGTCCTCAGTGATGGCTAGGTGCGACACGGTCAGTCTATGAAATTATGCTCACCCAAACTCTCAAGGTACGAGCAGCAGAATAGAAGGATAAGAAAATAGCAACAGATTGTACTAGTTCTGCAAGACTGGAGAAACAGCAGATCTGGCGGCCGCTTTCCCTTCGTCGGAGACCCGGCTGCGGCACCTCACATGGATTCCGAACTTGCCGCAGAAAGTTCTCCCTGACTGGTAGGCCCACATTGTTTCGTCCACAGGCTTTCACATCTCTCACAAAGTGGCCCGCGTTATCACGCGCTAGAACCCGCGGCAACCGGCTTCGCGAACTCGGCGTCCATGCTTCCCACTTCATGAACGAAGGCACGTGAACTGGTGAGGAGAAGAGCACGCGAGAGGTCACGTCACGAACACTGGGCAGACTGTTCTCGAAAGTCGAGCTGGACGGGGTCCGGTGTTCCTCACGTGTGTGCACACTCCAGTGCACTCGGTGTTTTTCTTGATATTTTTTGATAGCTCCTCACGTGGCACAAACCCACGTGCAAGCCAGGCCGACGCTTGGCGCCCCTCACGGGGCGCACGTTTACGGACGTTTGGTCTGATTTCTTGATGGTTTTTTCTTGCAACGCTATATGGCGGAATGTCACATCCCTCTCAACACCTACCACCTCGTCTTCTACTGCCCCCAACACCCACACTCCCACTCCTTCCCTTCCCCTGAGCCGTGGGAATCCGAGCTGACCAGCTCCGCACCGGAGCGCCAATTCACCCCGGTGCGGCGCGCCCTGGGGGAAGCCCGGACAAGAGGCCTCCTGGACTTGGGAAGCCAACCACACCCTTCTACCCCTTCCCTTTAAGCTCAATAAACGTTTTACCAACCAACCATGGGGCAACAGGCTCTTATCAAGCCTGTATGCTGGCGTCTCCAGATGCAACACGCTGGTTTACACGAACGACAATGGAGAAAGCAGACTGCAAAGCCAGTACTGACACAGGGCAGGCCGCACGGCCTTCCGGGGTCTCATCAGTAATTAAATTCGTGCGACATAGCCCGTCCCTCTTCTGCCCTCGCTAGAGCGTCAAACAGGCAGCCTGCTTTATGAGAGAGAGGCCACATGACTTCTTCTATCCCTCGGAATGTGGAGTATAGTAGGTGGACGGCTTCGCAGATCCCCTCATGTCATTACGCCGGCCAGGCAATGAAGACTTAAAGTGAAAAAAAAAAAATTATTGAAGCAGCTTGCACTAGGGGTGCAAGGCTGTAGAAACAGCGTAGCTGGGCGTCGACGTAGCTTCGCTCGGTTTTGCTAAGTTTTGCGAGGTTTCGCTAGGCTTTTCTAAGCTTTGTTAGGTTTTGCGACGTTCTCGCTGGGCTAAACGAATTGTTCAGTGGAGAGGCCAAGTTTAGCCGGATTTGACCAGGCCGTTCCAGTCGGCCTTCCACACGGACAGCGGATCTCAGGGGGAACAAGCTAGGTGGACCCCCATCTCCGTTGCTTCTCCAGCCTTGCACTCCTAGAGCAATCTGCATCCAGTTTGTCTTTTTTGCATTTGCCAGCCCAATAAAGACTATCACCTCTAAAATGGTATAGTAAGGGGTGCGCGTACGCATATGCTCCTTGTGCTCACACCCGAGTAGGCGGAAAAGCCGGCTTCACTGGCATAATAGCCTATCTGCGGTGGTGCACGCTTTACAGGTGGCGCTGTTTTTTATGTTAGTTTTTGCTAACGCCTCCGGACCAAGCTAAAGGTTAAACAGCTTCGCTGGTAAAGAAAACAGGCCTGCCGAGTGAATTAAGTTAGTTTCTAGGCATGCACCCGGTGCAGCCTCTTGGCCTGTTGGCCGGCCCTTTAGATGTGTTAATTATGCTAAACGGTAACACATGAAGCGCATACAACAAAATAAAATGAAACTTTTCTTTACCTATCCACCGAAATGGTTAGGAGCAATACTCCCACTAGCGTGCGAGTAGGGCAACGTAGTTCCTTACCCTGTGCAGCAATCCAGTGGTGAATTTTAAAAACCCAGGCTTGCGTGGCGTGGAAAAGTAACGTTGCGTATAAGCAGCGCTTTGCAGTGTCCCAAACAAGCTAAAATTACTTGTTTAGAGATTGAAGAAGCCCCAGATGCGACGACTGTTGTCAATGCAATTGCACCGAAGTTCCGACTTCTGATACTGTGCCTCATTCCTCGAGACCAGAGTACATAAACCCTCATCCCTTCTACCATCTCTTCCCAGCGCTGGTGCTCAGAATTTGTTCTGTGGACCTCTTCCCGCACACGCGCAGGAGCTCGCTCCGAACACTTGCATTTTGCCTTTCGCCAAGGAGATAAGGCAAAAGAAAGGAATATGGAAAGAAATAACCTGAAATGGGCCTCTCCGGCTCCCAGCGCGGAGGGGTCTGTTGCATCGTCTCAAACATTCATGCGGTGGAGTTGCACCGGCGGACTCGTTTTGAATAGGTAACGAGGCCGACTCGCGTCCAAGTGGAGAGATACGCAATGCCTGGCGAAATGTTTTGAAAGCGTGTAAAAAAAGGCGATACGAAAGGGGGGGGGGGGGGAAGGAATAAAGTATGGCGCCATTCGTGACTTTCTCCGATGAGGACGACGGCAAAGACGGCTCGGAGTCTTCGTAGTATCTGTGCGTGGTGTCAACGGATGAAAAAAAAAATGAGAGGTCGTTTGGATTTCGAGGAAAATGAAAGCGAAATCTCGGTGACACGGGTGGAGGAAATGGTGATGCCGAAGCACAGGGCCGTGGTGCTTAGTTCGTAAAGGCTTCCGCCGCAAAGGAATCCTACGTGTGAGCGGAACGTTTAGGCAGTTTTTGCACCAGAGGGCTCTGCTAAGGTTCCCAGCCACGTAGCTCGAGTGCGGTGTAAAAATAAAAAAGACGGCATGTTCTATATTCCTTGGCGGGGTTAGAAACATCAAATGCCTTAAATAGAGCTGTGCTAGTAAACCAGATGCTCTTTTCGAAGCAATAAATCCCAGGTTTTGTAACTTCGAGCTGAAACGTCGAAATGACTATATTTCGCAAGTTCGCCGAGCAAGTCGAGGATAAGACGTTGCGCAACGAACTTGGGAAAGAAAACACTTGCGGATAGCGAGAAATGCATGGTGTCATTCGGAGTCAGTTCTTCTGCGAAGAGAGCTCATATTGCTGCTCTCAAATTATTGGAAATCATACCAGCGTGGGATTTTGATGCCGAAAACAGGGTAGAAAGAGCTGAAATCTCTGGTTAAGTATTTCCAGAAAAAAAAAAAAAACCTTGCCGGAAAGATACTGCCTTGTGAACGAAACGTGTGTTTATTTCGAAAAAACTCCTCGGGGCACTTGAAAGGGCCAGCACCACTAGTGACAGGGGTAGACAAAGTGAGAAAAAGTAAAAAAAAAAAAAAAAAAAAACGGGATGGAGGATCAAACCTTAAGTCATCATATATACACCTGGAGAAGTAGCGAATATTAACGAAACTAAAACCTTGCTATACAAAATATGAAGTTGTGCCTGCTGGACCAGAGAACCTGATCCAACTTTGAGACCGTGAGGGAAGACAACAGAGTTTTTTCCCTAGTTCCTTATCATCCTGCGTTGCGAGAACTTGTGTATCTGCCCGCGATTTGCCGCTGAGCGAGTGACAGTGGCTAGCTTCCTGTCTCGGGTACGACGTGGAGCAAAACTTCAGGTGTGTCACTTTCTTGGACCCTGGGCAAACAACACTGACTCATCTTCAGGCACAAAAATTATGCCGCGTTTCTTGCGGGATTCCGGACTAGACAAAGCTTTGTTTTTCTTGCATTGTGCGCATGGCTACATCTGTACGCGTTTGCGTCGTCATGTACGCTTTTTCTCCTTTTTGTTGTTAGGCACTCTGCGTTTCCTGAGCGCACCATTAGCTCTACTTTTTTACTTAAGTTTATTTAGTTTTTTTCCTTGCATTTCGTTGCGTGCCATTGTTATTTAACTTTTGTTTTCTCTCTATTGTTGCTGTCCCGATCTCTCCCATTCACCTCACTGCATTGTAATCATCCCCATATGGCGTAGCAAGCACTGCCGCTAGCAGAGCTGACCTCTTCAGCCCACATTAAAGAGTTGTCTCTCTCTCTCTCTCTCTCTCTCTCTCTCTTTGCGCAATTCGCAAACATTCCATTTTAGCATAACTGGAATAACAATGTAGCGATGTTGTATATGCCTCAGACTGTATATGCGAACCTTAACCAGACTATATGGCACCCATTTTCGTTCGTGCGTATTTATTCAACACGCGGACAAAGAAGCCAGCTTTTCCCGCACAACGTTGATATTCGGTCGCCGCTACCGCACGAATATAGCTGTAGCCGCGCGCGAAACGCGACGAGGCCGCGTTTGAGCAAACGCAAGCCGGAGCACGCTTCACAAAAGAACTCAGGCAGGCACGTGCGTTCCCGTCCATCGTTTTCTGGATGTGAACCCACGCAACAGGAAAGCCACAACGAGCAGCCACAAAGCGGGTTTTCCCAAGTTAGAGCCCGGCTCGATGTTCGCCCGGGCCCTTCTCTTTTTCGGCCCGAGCTGGCAAGTGTGCGGCAGTCAAGATACGCTGGCACGGCGCGGAAGCAACGCATCCATTATGCACGCCAGCGCTCCACCGCGGGGCCTCAGAGCCAGGAACCGGCCGGGTGAGCTCAGTCGATAGCGGGCGCCTGGTGGAGGGGACCACGACGCCGGCAACTAGCTCGATCGCAGAGGGCCTTATACGCCGACGCTGCCTGCCCAATAAAACGCGCCACGTTGGTTGCAGCCGAGAACTGTTGCGAAGATGCGGAGAGGGGGAGAACTTTTTGAAGGCGGCCCTGTTGCGTAGAGCCCGTGTTCGCTCAAAAGTTGAGCGATCAGTTGCTTCTCTAAGCAGAGGTTACATAGCTTTGCGAACAGGTTAAGTTGCCGCGCTTTATGCTAAAGAAGGCTCTGTGCACTTCGTGAGAGTAGAATTTACTGTGCCTCAACAAGATTTAACTGGTAATGGAAACGCAATTCGTTAAAGCGTTAATGAGAACAGCCTCGAAAGAAACCTTAGGTCGGTTTACCGAACCATGAAAAGAAGTATGCTAGTCTGACATCAGTCGCTTCTCTAACCAGACGTTATACAGCTTTGCGAACAGGTTAAGTTGCGCGCTTTATACCAAAGAAAGCCGTGTTCACTTCGTGGGAGCAGAATTCACTGTACTCAACAAGATTTGACTGACAGTGGAAATGCGATTTGTTAAAGCGTTAATGAAAACAACCTCCTATGAACCTTAGGTCGGTTCATCGAACCATGAAAACAGGTATGCTAGCCTAACATCAGGTGCACCTCCAACGAGACGTTATAGAGCTTTTTTCAGGTTAAGTTGCCGCACTTTACGCTAAAGATAGTGGAAATGCGATTCATTAAAGCTTTCATAAAAAAAAGCCTCGAAAGAAACCTTGGGTTGGTCTAACGAACCACGAAAGAAAGTATGCTCGTCTAACATCCATTGCTTCTCTAACCAGACGCTATAGACCTTTGCGAACAGGTTAAGTTGTCGAACTTTATACTAAGGAAAGCCCTGTTCAATTCGTGAGAATAGAATTCACTATACTCAACAAGATTTACCTTATAGTGTAAATGCGATTCGTTAAAGCACTAATGAAAACCGCCTTAAAAGAAACCTAGGTGGGTCCATCGAACCAGCCAATAAAGTATGCTAGTCTAACACGTATAGATAGGAAAACGATATTATAAATTTTACAATAACTTAGGCGAAAAAATTCAAGCTCCAATTAGTGAAATAAGTGATATTCCGTACGTCATTTAATGCGGATGACGCACCGAATCACGTAGGACGGTGTACCATTGGTTTAGCAATGTGGCAAGGAGAAACGGTAAAGAAATTAGGGGAAGGTGAACGGCTCGATCAAATCAAATCAAATCAAATCAAATCAAATCAAATCAAATCAAATCAAATCAAATCAAATCAAATCAAATCCAATCAAATCAAATCCAATCAAACTTTTTTCCAGAAACACTGTGCGGGATGAAATCGAGGGATGAAATAAAAGTATTGCGCTGGCCTTAATGAAGAAAAATTTCTTTTCGAAAGATTGAGGGCGGCCCGATGTCCCTGCGTCCTATAGGAAGAAGAAATCGGTACATTACACCTAGTCTAGGCAAATTTGATTGATTGTGGGATTTAACGCGACGACGCTACACAGGCGATGAGGCGGGCCGTAGTGCAGGGCTCCGGATTAATTTTGTCCACCAGGCGAGCTTTACTGTACGCCGAAATATCAAGCACACGGGCGTTTTCGCTTTTCGCCTCCACCAGAAAAGTGGCCGCCGCGGCCGCGAATCGAACTGGCGTCCCCGGGCTCAGCAACACAACGTTTTAGCCACAGACTAGGCAGGTTGCGACATAACACTGTAATCTCAAAAATCCCAGGGTTTATGTCGAAACGAAGTTGCCAAACGTTGATCGGGAGCGCCAATTTGTAAATCCCGCCACAAACCATTAGGCCTGACTGCCCCTTCTGACACACACATTAAGACAGCGGGGAGGTTCGCGATGGAAGCAATCGGAAGGCAGCGGCGCATGCGCAGTGGAGATTTTGGAAACGCTAAGGCCCAGATTAGCGAAATTCTCTTCCAAGGTAATCCCTACCGCTCCGCTAGAGCGCCTAGCCCTTAGCCACACAGATTTTGTCGCATTTTTCGGACGAAGCCATGTTAAGTCGTTATTCTCCCATCGCAGTCACGTCCTCTGCGAGCACGCCAAACATAACCGTAAACCGGGGACGCTGAACCACCGAGTTAGGCCTAATATGACCTGCGCGTCCGCGCTGCCAAAACCGAACGTAAATCCGAAATACCCCGCGCGTCTCGGAGCGCGTGGACGCGGGAATAACTGGCAACGTCACGTGCGGTCCCGCGCAGTTCGGCGACGCACGCATGCCTAATGAGAGCCAAACTGACTCGTCTTGGACGAACGAGCGCTCGTAAAGCCGTGCCGAATGACGGTTCTCTGGCTGGAAGGGAGCTCGTCGTCCAAGTTCGAGATGAGGGAAGTCCGGGGGAACGCAGGTTGTTAAAGCGAAGATGGAAGGAGTTGGAGGCGGCAAATATACAGCGTCCAAGTTTTCCGTCGAAAGCCCCGCGGTTCGAGCAGACTCACGTCATCAGGAGTGCGTTGTCATTAAGACGGCAGTTTCTTGGGGGTGGTTGCGACAGCTGGGAAGCGACGGTTCAGAGCTTTCTGACACTCCCAGCCACCACACATAGCTAGGTTAGTTACAGTAAGTGTCTCTACTATGGAAGCCAATAGCAATATCTGTAATTCACGAGTGCTATTATATACTTACACGCGCGCGCACACATCGAGCTGTGCGCAGGAACTAAAAGCAGTAGAGACTAAACGTAACGTTCAGTCGGTAAAACGCTTGTCTATAACAGCGATTTCAACTTCAACCAGCTACTACCGAAAACTGCCGAAACATACTCGTTCCAAACATGTCGGAGGCAAAAGCGAAGGGCTAAGGCTTCAGAATTCCGCAGTCGTTTTATTCAAATCCCGCTCCGTCGGGGCAGGATAGGGCTGAGAGTACAAAACCTGTGTTATAGACAAGCCTTTTACCGGCTGTACTGCTTTCGTGATGTCTGCTTGAACTTTCCTTTTTTAAGTGTGTTCTTTTATTTAGGAATCAGTAGTTGTTGCATGCGATTCGTACACATAGCAACACAAGTTGCTTGGCTTGACAAACGCGCCCTGTAGCCGCAAGGCAAGTACACACGACCGCTGGGAATTTTCTTTATTTTTTAAACTGCCAGTCAGTCGTCGCAATCTTGGCCAGTATCCCTTAGAGGGTATGCTTGCCTTGACAAGCGTGCGCCGGCGTCGCTGCGCGGTCGTCACGAGGCATTCTCTCACGTGCCCTCGGCATTTTCTGGGTATTTTTTACTGCGGACACGAAACTCTAACAATTTGCTAAACAGCTTCGCCGTTAAAAAAGCGGTAGATATTGTAGCCATACAACGCTGCCAGAGATAAGACAACATTACACCACAGAAACATCGCGCGGCGTATAAAACTAACAAGCAAACTGTTTCTCATTACGGTTGTTGAAACATCCAAGACGGGGAAGGTAATTTTCTATTCGGTCCTCACATTAATTTCTTGGAAGAGCGCACCCTGTCCGAGGACAAGGAATAAAGGGAACAAAAGAACGGGGAGGGCCAAGAACCCGGGACACCGGCACCGGCGTCCGCCAAGAGCTCTTCATAATTTTGAATCAGCAAAAGCTTGAATTTCGCGTAATGATGAAAACCCTGTTTGTCATTACCTTGTGTATGGGGAATGAAAGATTTGTGTGATTGCAAAAATTAGTTCCGACGCATCACTAACGAGATGATTTGAAAAATAAAAAAAACAATACAAATGAGTGCCTGAGGCAACTCCAAATACAATACAGCACATCGAAACCATGGTGCTTTTTCCCCTCGCTTCCCTCTCACCCAGATTAGAAATGTTCGCTTTTCCAAATCACCCTCCTGTTATGAGGCAATATGCCTGAAACTTGGAACAGGAGGTTGGCTGTGTCAAACCATAGCTCCACTTTTTTTTTATCTCCTTTCAGTGAAATACGGGCGAGTTTCAAAAATCATACTTCCTTTACGTATTCTTTTTCGAGCTAAGCTAAGTTTAGAACGCTGAACGCAGCAAAGGTTAAAATTCGTAAGAAAAGATTCCATTCTTCACGAGGTTCTAAAGAAAATGTCGAGGAAGTAGTGTCTGAAAACGAAAATTCAAAGCGAAAAAGAAGAAGTACTGGACATGAAAATCCTCAGCGGCGACGTCTACAGGTGGAAGCGTACCGTGCCGTGCCAAGCCGATCCGAGCCAAGCCAAAGCAAGCTTCCTTTCCAATGGTGCCCGTGCACCTTGGGCGCACGGAGCCAGCAGAGCGGAGCTCGTTTCCATAACAAGGGGCCAGTGGAGCTCGGAATTACGGATATCACGACAGTGGGCCCCTGAATGCCCGCGGCGAACCCCCGTCAGGCTGATCCGGCTTCATGCTCGAAGAGGCCTCAAGAGAACTCACCGTCCCCCCTCATCCCCTCCTCATCCCCCCTCCCCCTTCCAAGTGCTGTCTTTCAAATTCTCCCGCCTTTCTTCTCTCTCTTACTCCGCCCGCCGTCTATTTTTCCAGGAGAAATCTTGCGCTGTCAGGGCTGTTCGAGCCGCGCGTCAAATTATACTTGCATATATAGAGTGCGCGCGCGCGCCTGTGAATATCCCCGAAGGCCGTCTCTGTTCGCGACGGCCGCTAATCAAAAATTCAGCGCTCTCGGGGAAAAATAAGAGGACGCAAAACAATAATTGAAGGGACTCAGCGCGCGAGACACTTGCGGGGCCCATTCCTGACGACTGTCAAGACGACGAGATGATGGTGAGAACGATTTCGCGAGGGACGGATCATTAATTTTCGGTCGCTTCACTCGTCACTCGCGTTTCGCTCGATGCGAGCCCGAAGAGGTTCATTAACGAAAGAACGGAGTGCCTTGTTTCGTCATTCGAAACGGACCGACGCAAGAACGTTCCCGGAGACGTGGAAAGGACGAAGTTCTTGAAAGTACTGGGCTAATTAAGTAGGTCCACTGTCGCGAACTATTATTTGCAGTTGTCACGTGATCGTTTGTGTGGAGAGTTACTCGCGTCGCCGTGGCAGAGGTTTGGATGGACAAATTAAGCGAGGAAAGCGATCGCGTTGTTCAGTACGCCAGGAGAGGGACGGATCTCGACCAATCCGGAAACACTTCAAAGCGTAGATGAAGAGGCCGGCATGAGAGAATGCAGGAGTGTGGACTCGCATTCCGGCCGCGCCAAAAGTTGCCCTACATTTAATTTCGGAAAAATGAAAACTTCAGAAACTCGAACTTGCTGTGCACTGGTATTTTCTGCGGTACAAGTTGCTGCCGCAGTGCCCAGAAGTTATAGGTCAAGATAGAATCGGATGTGGTAGCGTCAGTGGTAGAACATGTTGAGTGCAGTCATTCACCCACGGGAATTTTTCATCCACCTGTTGCCGCTGCGCTGACACTGGAGCCACAATCATTACAATTCCAGCTTTCTTCCAAGCGATTTTCGTAACAATTTTGACATAAATAAATTCCTACTGTTACAATATCTTCAGGACTCCTACGAACTTCTGATCGGCCATGAATGTTGCCTCTGACGCAGATTGGGGCTTTTTAACTTTAGATTGTTAGAAAGACGCAAGCCCCTACAGAATCAAACTCGGACGCTGACGCAAACTTCAGCAATGGCGTAATTGTGGACACCTACGCGCCTAAAGTTGGCTTCGGGATGGTGAACTCATACAAGAAGTAGATGGGACGCTGGTTTACTTCGATTCATGACTAACCTGATTCTGACTAACTTGTCGCTTTGACTAACTTGTGCCTAACTGATTCTGACTAACTTCTGCCGCGTAATGCTGATTAACTTGTGCCTTTACTTAATGAGCTGTAACTTACTTGATGATGATGTTAGATTTTCTAGGCGCAAGGGCATCAAGGCCAAAGAGCGCCAGGACTATGGCGAGGATTATTCAAGTGAGAATATAAAGTACAGAATATATAATAAAAGGTATCTCAGATTTCTGTTGGTGTAGAGGGCCAAGAATTGGTGTAGAGGGCCAAGTAAAAACATTTGACACTATGACAGGCATTTTCTACGTGCACCCCTTGCCACCGTCTTTGCGGTAGCAATGGGTGGCCCTACCAGGTTCTAGCGTGCGATGGTGGCTCGGCTCATGGGTGATACGACACATACCTTAAAAAATCTACGTCTGAGAGGTACTTAAAAACACGGTTAGTAGAGAAAAGTGGCTCGTCTGATAAAAACAGCAATGGGTGTTGAGGGATCATGCGTGTGTACAATTCTGGAAAATGAAGCTTTCTTTGCGGTTCAAGTAGTTTGCATTCTACCAGTACGTGAATGACTGATAGCGACCCTCCACACCTCAAGCAGCGTGGCTGTTCTGTTCCTTTCAATAGGTACGCATGTGTAGCATGGGTATGGCCTATGCGCAGTCTACAGAGAGTAACCTCTGTGATCCTGTCTCGTTTCTCACAGATCGATCTACCTAACTTGGGTTTTACCATGTGCAATTTGTTTGCTGTTTCCCCATTCCAATCTTCCTGCCATTGGTCGCGCAGCCTCTTACGTACGTACGCTTTAAGATCCTCGTACGGGACGCTTTGAATATCTAGGTCACTCCGAAGAGCTGCAGTTACAGCATTCCTGTCTGCTTGCTCATTTCCGGCTATTCCGCAGTGACCTGGGACCCAACAGACAGTGATTTCAAGTTTTTGTTTGTGGGCTGAGCACAGTAGTTTTAGCAACTGATTAAAAACTGGATTTTTTTGTAACTTTCCTGACGCTAAAGCCTGCATAGCACTTTGAGAATCAGTGAATATCACTGACTTTTGGACATTGTTCTCAATAATATATTCTACAGCCAATACAAGGCCGCGTGTTTCAGCAGTGAATATAGATGTGGCTTCAGGCATAGTCTTCGACGTGGAAAAGTTGGGACCATGTGCAGCACATGATACTGCACCAGCTGACTTGGACGCATCTGTGTAGAACTCAGATGCTCTGTACTTGTTCTGCAAAAACAAAAAATGCTGCATAATTAATTCCTTTGGAGCGGTTCTTTTGTCAATCTTCATAAAAGAGAGATCACAAGAGATAGGGCAGAGATCCCATGGAGGGACAAAGTCAGCAAAGCTGGTTTTCTGAGCGTCAGTGAAGGATATTCCCAGGCCTGCGGCCAGTGCCCTCACCGACAGAAGGAATGGCTCAGCCATGGCAGGTCGTTTTTCAAAAAGCTTGATTGCCTGGTTACCTAGAGTGCTGTTCGGGTGTCCGGTCAAGGATGTCACTTTTAGAGCATAATTCAACCCAGTGTACTTCCGCTGTGTTTCAAGAGACCACTGATTGGCTTCCACATACAGGCTTAAAACAGGGCTTGTTCGGAAAGCACCTGTAGCCAGACGAAGGCCAAGATGGTAGACAGGGTCTAACATCTTTAGTGCTGTTCTCGCGGCAGATTGATAAACAAGACACCCGTAGTCGATGCGGGACCTCACAAGGCTATTGAATAAGGCCATTAGGCACTTTGTGTCAGTACCCCAAGACTGGTGTGAGAGGACTTTCAGGATCCTGACTGTATCCAAACATTTAACTTTAAGGCGTTTGAGGTGTGCAATGAATGAAAGTTTGTCATCAAGCACAACCCCAAGGAACTTGTGCTCCTTTTTTACTGCTATGGGTGTTTCATTGAGTTTAATAACAGGATCTGGGCGGATACCACGCTGCCTAGAGAAGACCACACACGTGCTTTTTTCTGGGTTAAAACAGAAGCCATTCTCATCTGCCCATTTTGTAAGTTTGTTTGCAGCTAGTTGAATTTGCCTCTCACAAATGGACATATTACATGATTTAAACGCAATGTGCACATCATCAACATATAGCGAGTAGGATATGGAGCGAGGCAGTGCAGTTCCCAAGGAATTCATTTTAACAATAAAAAGGGTGCAGCTGAGCACACCACCCTGTGGCACTCCATTTTCTTGGACGAACATCTTCGAGAGGACATTTCCAACCCTAACCTGAAAGGTGCGCTCCGAAAGGTAATCTTTCAAACTGTTGAGCATGTTTCCACAAACTCCAAGGCGGCGCAGATCGCAAAGAATACCGTAACGCCAGGCTGTGTCGTAAGCTTTCTGGAGGTCAAAGAAAACTGATAAACAATGCTGCTTATGAACAAATGCATCCCTGATGTAGGATTCAATAGCCACTAGGTGGTCTGCTGTCGATCTACCAGAGCGAAAACCCGCCTGGCGATTGTCTATAATACCATGGTACTCAAGAAAATAGATAAGGCGACGGTTAATCATTTTTTCGAAGACCTTGCATAAGCAACTGGTTAAAGCGACCGGTCTGAAACTAGTTGCAAGTGATGGATCTTTCCCCTCCTTTAGAATCGGCACCACAATAGCTTCTTTCCAGACTTTTGGAAATTGCCCTGCACGCCAGATCTTGTTAAACAACAGTAGGAGCGCTTCTAGCGTGTCGTCGTGCAGGTGCTTAATCATGGTGTATGTTATTCGGTCTCGACCTGGTGATGATTTACCACAAGTAGTGAGCGCCACTTTAAGCTCCTGCATAGTGAAGGGGCAATTATACCCTACCTCAGACTGCCGTTTTTCACGTACAATCTTCCGTTCCTCTGCATTCTTGTGTCTCAGGAAGTTATTTGAATAGTGAGCTGAGCTTGATATATACTCAAAATGCTTGCCTAGGGCATTCGCTTGGTCTTGTAAAGTGTCTCCACTTGTGCTGACCAAAGGGTACGTAAGAGTGTTACTTCCTCGGAGTGCTTTAATTCTCCTCCATACTTTCCGCGTGTCAGTATATGATGTGATTGATGACACAAAACGATTCCAGCTTTCTTTTTTCGCAATACGCCGAATCCGTCTGCCATTAGCCTTTGCCCGCTTGAAAAGTACCAAGTTTTCAGTCGTTGGGCACCTACGCAAGACACCCCATGCCTTATTCTGTTCCTTACGGGCCTGCCTGCAATCATCATTCCACCAAGGTTTTGGCTTAGCAACCCTACTAAAAGAGGTCTGGGGGATGGACTTCAGCGCAGCTTCAATTATATGGGTGGTCAGAGTCTCAGCAGCTTCATCAATACCAAGGTTGTCTATAAGTGTGTAGTGATACTCAGAGAGCTCTTTGAATTTTTTCCAGTCTGCGGCCTCCTCCTTGAACTTTTGTGGGCATGGAGTGTTGTCTTGTTTATTGTCTACAAGCTTGAGGCTCACTGGAAAGTGGTCACTTCCGTACAGGTTATTAATGACCTTCCACTGGAGTGCTGGAAACAGAACTGGCGCTGTTATAATATGGTGTTATAATATATGTGGTGTTATAATATGTTGGGTCTTTCTTGTTAAGTATGCATGCTCCAGATGATAGCAGAAACTTTTCAACGAGGCGTCCTCTAGCATCCGTGCGTGCAGAACCCCAGAGTGGGTGGTGAGCATTACAATCCCCAACTAGCAGATACGGCTCTGGCAGCTGATCAACTAATGTTTCAAACTCCATACTGGAGAGCCCGTGGTCTGGAGGTATGTACAGTGAGCATACTGTTACCAGTTTATTAAAGATAATGGCTCGTATGGCTACAGCCTCTAAACTGGTCTTCAGCGGTAAGAACTGGCATGCCACTGATTTTTGCACAATAATCGCAACTCCTCCAGAGGGATGCATGCAGCCATCCCTGTCTTTCCTAAATACAGAGTAGTTCTTTAAGAAGTTAGTTTGGTTCGTCCTCAAGTGTGTCTCCTGGAGACACATAATACTTATTTGGTGTTGTGACAGCAATTCATAGATATCGTCCAAGTTTTTCAGGAGGCCTCTGCAGTTCCATTGAACTACATTATCAGTTACCATCAGCTTATGCTGAACAAGGATTAAGGAAGTGCCATGCTGTCACCCTCCCAGGCTCAAGACACCTTCCCAGGAGCCGTGACCCTAGGTGTCTTTTGCTTTGAACGGTCGAGCGACGTGCCGCGCCCTATCGGCGTACCACGCAACGGAGGGCTTGGCGTTGTGTCCATGGCTTCTTGCGAAGCCTCGTCAGCAGGGCTAGGCTGGCTGGTTGCGGCAGCCTGCCTCTCAGCAGGGACCGGCACTGCAGTGCCAGCAAGGGGCCTAGCGTTGGCATCAAGGGGTGCTTGGGCAGCCCTTGACGCTTCTTTTGTGGAATGTGCAGTGGCCTTAGCCACCGGCACTGAGGGGGCTTGGGGTGTCCCTTGGAGCTGTAACTTACTTACATTGTGTCTAGTCTGCAAACTAATGCATTCATGCAGTGTCTAATTAGGCAACTCAAGTTTATTCGACGTTGAGACTATGACCTTCTAGTTTGAACTGTCCGTATATTTAATTTAGGACTACTGACCCGTAAGCATCTTAAATATTGAAATGGTGATCATCAGCATCATCATCATTCATTGATTGTGGGGTTTTAGCGTGCCGACGCAATGCAGGCGATGAGGCGCGCCGTAGTGGAGGGCTCCGGATTAATTTTGGCCATCTGGGGGATCTTTGACGTGCGCCTAAATCTCGTACACACGGGCGTTTTTGCTTTTCGCCTCCATCAGAAAAGCGGCCGCCGCGGCCGGGAATCCAACCCGCGACCACGTGCTCAGCAGCGCAACGCCTTAACCACTGAGCCACCGCGGCGCGTAGCATCATCATCAGCCTATCTACGCCCACTGCAGGGCAAATACCTCTCCCATGGATCTCCAATTACCCCGGTCCTGTGCTAATTTCGACCAATTTATCCCCGCAAACTTCTTGATCTCATCTGCCCATCTAACTTTCTGCCGCCCCCCGCCTCGCTTGCCTTCTCTAGGGATCCACTCTTGCCTTCGCATTACATGCCCTACCCACGTCCATTTTTTTTTCTTCTTGATTTCTACTAATATGTCCTTAACACTCGTTTGTTCCCTCATCTATTCCCCTCCCTTCTTCTCCCTCATTGCTCGCTGAGTGGTCTTCAATTTAAGTTGAACCCTCTTAGTGAGCCTCCAAGTTTCTACCCCGTAGGTGAGTACCGGTAAGATGCAGCTGTCATACATCTTCTTCAGGGTGAAATGATAGCGTGAAGCGAACAATTCAACCACAAATTATTTCATTTTTTCTTTATAGATGCATAAGGTAAACTTGTTTCTCCTCACTTTTCGCAGGTAGTCGGCTATATGGCACCGAAATTGATCGCTGTCACCATGACGACGAGCATAAAGCACTCAAAAAGTCCGGTACAAGGATGGTTAAACCTTTGCACCCTAAACCGCAACAGGAACAACTCCTTTTCAGCGCCAAAAGCATAGGTACGTTGAACCAGTATTGATATTTAGGCATTGAGAGTTGTATTAAGCGCTCACACAGGAGATGTCGAGTAGCTTTACAAAGAAGAAGGTCAACGCCAACTGTTACAACTAACAGACATTCACTGGGTGCAAACCGTGAGTGGTCGGCATTGACTTACAGTGTACGCGGTTTTAACACTTCCAGCCAAGGTGTTTGTGCCGCGAGATTCAAACTCTTTAAAAGCACGGCAGTATTGCTCGCACGGATACCAGCGCTATCACGATACGCAGCCCGCGTACGCAAGTATTCTATAAACAGTATTAACTTTGCCACTTGAAATCCTTCGTGTTGTGTGAGCCTGTTTTGATGATGATTGTAGGGTTTAACGCGCCGACGCAAAGCAGGCGATGAGGCGCGCCGTAGTGGAGGACTTCGGATTAATTTTGACCACCTGGGGATCTTTAACGTGCGCCGAAATCTCGTACACACGGGCGTTTTTGCTTTTCGCCTCCATCAGAAAAGCGGCCGCCGCGGCCGGGAATCGAACCCGCGACCTCGTGCTCAGCAGCGCAACGCCTTCGCCACTGAGCCACCGCGGCGGGTATGAGCCTGTTTTGTAGCAAAAGTTCAAAGTATAACACCGAATCTGCGTCAGATACTGGGGTTGCTTCGGAAATTTTAGGATTAAAAGCGCCCGAAAAGAGGCCGTGGCAAACCCGGCATATGATTTTAGAGCTTCCAGTCTTTACCGTAACCCTCGTTATGCACAGCCTGATATGTGCATCGCAAGGATAGCTCAAAGCGCTAAGACGTAGCAATACCGCTTCGAAGTCCCTCAGTGTTTCAGGTGAGTTTATAAAGCGCGGTGTTTTATTATTACGGTTCAAATGACGTTCGGAATAAAAAAGAAAATTACTTAAGAACTACTCAAGCCCACGTGTTCGTTCAATTGCTTGTGAATAATTACCTCTAAAACGGCGCGCTTTAAACAAATCAGTGATATTTGTCAACACTACAGCATTATTTTAAAACTTGTTTAAAGTTTGCCTACTGTTTTTCCAGGCCAGTTAAATTTTTCGGCCGGTATAGTTCCTACACCGCTGTTTTCCTGCTGCAATTTTTTGTCAACACGCTGCAACGTTATACTTGTTTACGGACCACTATTACTGTTCCATTCTCCTTTTTAGTAACAGTGACTCCCCAAAATGCTCGCAACGCCTTCCAGTTGTTGGAATCAGTAGCGAGAAAATCATAACCAACAGGGAGACGTTCTGGCAGAATCCTCCAGATTTCTCGAAATAACTCGAACACGGGCATTCGACCAAAATCGAGCTTTTTTTTTTCTGCAGCCCTTGATGTTGTGTTCCAGAAAAAGGTCCCTTTGGTTTAATAACTAAATAATTATTAATAGCTTACTTGATTGATCGACTAGTTGATTGATGGGTTGATTGATTGAATGACGGAATCATTGATTGATTGATTCATTCATTCATTCATTCATTCATTGAGTGATTAATTGACTGATTGATTGATTTTACGGACACATAATAAGTCAGCCAATCATATACTTGCCCTTTGGTTAACTCAAGCGGAAGACTAATTTGCAGGCAATTCTAAACAACCGAGCCAATTTCGCATGGAACGAGCAACGCACGGCCGAGAGGCGAAACGCATCCGGAATTGGCACCACGCCAGGCTTTTCAATAAAACTACGTTTGCTCATAGCACGCACATCCTATCTCTCGTCCTCTCTAAACCCTCCCCTCCTCTCCTCACAAACAATCACTAACCCACGGCGGCGTACCGAAAGCATTCTTACAAAACCTTTCTCGAAGGCAAACAGAAAACGTAGGAGCCAAAATATGCCCATTAGGCACCAACCACACAGCCCGGGCTCATCGACAACATGCGCGCTGTCCGCAGAATCAGATGACGGAGCATCCTGGATCCCTTTCAAACTTCTCGCTTGCTCTCTTTTTACCCCCACAGCGGTCTGCCCTGAGAGAAACCAGCTGATAGTCCGCTACTCCTAACGTCGCCCTCGCCACGTCCACGCACGCTCGCGCATACATGAGGCGATCAATAGCGCACGCGGTAGCGGGGCGAAAGGCTGCAGCGCGCAGCGTCGTCAGCCGAGGGCCGCAAAGCAGGTGCCGGCCATTAAATCGCGTAATTAATGAAGCAGCGCGGTACCGGGAATGTTCTCGGTCCGACAGGCGGCTGCGGACTTACGTTTTATCTCCCCCGGGAGCCCGAGAGGCAGCCAACGTACCCCATAGACAAGAAAGGCGTTATCCCTCAACTACTCTCAGTGTTTTCGAGGTCAGACTTCCCGTGCATCCCACTAACCGCCATCAAGACATTTTCAGTGACAGCAAGTAGCATAAATAGCGCAGTCGGATGCAAAGTAAGTTAAGCTGACGATTATCAGGCCTTCTGTTACCTTGGGGGTGTTTGGGGAGGCGCTCCCCTGGCCACCAGCTTCGGAGAGGAGCAGTGCCCAAAGAAGAATGACGTGTGCAAACACCACTAACGGTAACGAGGTGGGGGAGCCGTCATTACGTTTGCGAATACGCGCGCTGCAGCACTTGGCGATTGGCAGTCGTCGGGAGACGTCTTCGCCGGATGGGGAGAAACCGATGAGTCGACTGGAAAAGAGAGCCAGATGTAACAAGTTCGTTTGTGGGCCTCGTTGTCCGCGGACTTGTTGACTGGGCTATGCAACGCGGCTGCCGCTGACGAGAATAAGCGACACCCGAGGGATCCGAGACGAGCGCACGCGCGAAGCATTACCGGCGTAAGGCACTTTCGCTCCGATCCGCGCCCCCTGTTTTTCCAAGAAGCCCAACGGCGGAGACTCGCTCGTGGCCATCAGAAAGTCGGTGTACGCGTTTGTTCGGTTCTCTTTATCGTCTTGTGCTTGGGGTTTTTAGTTTCGTAGCTCGCGGATTGGAATCTAAGCCCAAAGTCGTAATTCGGCTTTTAAATTGGGAGCGATTTGCGTTACTGCCCACTGCCCCAGAGAACCACGTTGTTTCAAATAGAGGTGCTTTTTTTGCGATTAATGTGAAAGTGAATGTGTACGCGGTGGAGGGAAAAGATTTCCCGTATTTTTCATATTTTTCTTATATAGTATTATTTTTTAAATTCTTCCGACCAATCATCTCCGTTTACGTTATTATAACGATTACAGGTGGAACTTTCGCGAAATCTGCATTATTGCGGAAATGCCATGCGTTCTACGTTTTACCATTTTCAGTAATTTTTATATTTTTCCTCATTTTTAAGTTTTAAGCGCCAGGTATTTCTAGGAAGCTCATGTTCTCACCAATTCACTTTAAGCGAATACAAAAATTCTTGCTAATAAAATGAGCCAAAAAAAGACGCCTGAAATAAGCTTTGTTTGACGGACGTTTGAATGAATTATTCATTTCGAAGGCGCTTTTTTTACACAACAAAGTCACTTTAAAAGGACCCTGCAACGCTTTTGATAAACGCTTCCACTCTTTCCTTCGTGTCTGGAAGCAGTGCGAAAGCTACAGTTATCACCAGCACGGAGCGGAACTCCGTGATTTGCTCGTCGCACCAGATACGCGTTCCGTTTCTGCTTTGTTTTTGTAGCTTCATTTTTAAAGTTGCAATCGAAAAGCGTTCATTGCTGCAACTGAAGGAAAACCGGCCAACAGCCGCTACATGGCCTTAGTGACGTAATTCGAGCCGTCCAAGAACGTCAAGACCGGGAAAGAGAGAAAAATCTTTTTAGCGAGTTTCCAAGTTAACTGATGGGAATAGAGCAGTAAGTTTTGACTGAGGTACTTCGCGATCCCCTAATCTTAGTGCTGGGGGTGTCGGGTGACTAAGTTCTGCAAGCATTTAAGAATTCAAATAAAGTTGAAAAAAGTGTTGCAGGGTCCCTTTAAGTGTCGATTTTTCCATGCGGATGTCCAGGGCAGGCGTTTATAGGAAGCTCATATTCTCACCAATGCAGTTCAGGCGAATACAAAATTTCCCGCTAATAACATAAACAAAAAAGACGCCTGAAATACGCTTTGTTTAACGGACGTTTGACTGGATTAGTATTATCTCAGGGGCTTCTTTTACAAAACAAAGCCACTCTAAACGCGGCGCGCATTTAGGCATCAGCGTCAATCAGGCGTCTAGTTTAACGGTAGTTCATATGCTTCGAAAAAGGTCGTCTGGTTGCTAACGTAAGCACCCGCTCAAATCGCGTCAGTGTAAATTATATTCGTAAGAATGTGCCGGGGATAAATGCCACCCGCGAACTTTTTATTTGTCGCTTCAAATTCTGAAAATCCAGCTCGCGAAAAGCACTCAGCGCTCGGAATTCATGTTTACCCCGGCCGTGTTTGCCGACGCCTTCTGTTTACTACGCCCGGTGCGCGTCGGCAGAGACGGGCCCACTCTCATCATAGCTGTCGGGTTCAAGTGAGAGTTTTCAGAACGCAATCACGCCTTTCGTGGAACTCGGTGCGTGGGAGGGCATCTAGTTATCGAAGCGCTGCTCGCTGAGCTATTGGCAAACAACGGTCTCACTCGCGCCAATCAACGTCTTTCGTGGCGAGCAATCTATCGAGCGGGGTACTCAATCCACCAACAATCGAGGGAGAAGTAAGAGTCTCAAACGCGCGAATTTTGTAGCGATCTTTAAGGGCCTTCATACGTAGATAATTTAAAGGGCCATTGAAGACACACTACAAGTTTGGTTGATTAAAAAGACGGCTTTGTCCCGATAACGATAACGTCTATCTTATCGTGAAATTCGCACAAACATAAGAAGTAAAAAAAAACATTTTTCTATGACGTCACAGAATCTTGTTTGCGGAATCGGCGGCTGCCGACGTAACGCCCGCCAAGATGCGTGACTGGGTGGTTGTAGTGGCGCCTCCAGCTTCATTTGATCCAGTCACTTAAATGCAAGTCCATTCAACACGCTGATCGCAACATTTTTAGTGCTTGCCTATAACACGTAACTGCTTCCCTAATACTTCATTGTAGCGGGAAAGGTAAAATGTTTTGTATTTTCGGGGTTTTTTTAGTTAAAAAACGTCTTTCGTTTTTTAATAGAGCTCAGAGAGTTACCAAAGGCTTGTTGTATATTTCGTCTTTACATCTCTTTGTATACGCATTTTTTTACGCATCCACTTAAATACACTCCTACTCGTCCAGGTTCCTTTCGTTACCGTATCCGACCCTCCCCGGCGTGCCCCCATTGCCTCCAACCATACGTTAATTTAAAACATTGCACTTTCTCCTTCCCCATTGCAATTAAATCCCCACATTTTCCGCCCCCTCCTCCTTCAACCTGGCGGACGTGGCTAGCCTCGAACCAGCTCACGGACCCGTTGCTGTTGCTGAACCTGGCCTGGGTCATTCTCGACTCTGAATGTTACGTTCTAATAAACTTCATCCTCCACCTCGCGCTCTTCCTCATCTTCATTCCCCTCCTTTAAAAGGAGTTGATAGGGTTGCTTAAATGAATTTGTTTCGCGTTTTGTTGATGCCCCAGGCGCTTTTGTTATTTCAGAATATCTCAACTTGAACACGTCGAGGGGAAAAAAAAAACAGTTCCCCGAGACGCGACCTAAGATAAATGCGTATGAACGGTTTACCAAGTTTTATATCAAACACGCTGGTAGATCTTCTAGTCTGTGTAAACGTAGATACCGGACTCCGGCTTTCAGCAGTTTCGCAAATGTTAGGGTTCACTGCTTAAAAACACAAACAAAAGGTAATAGAAATAGACCTTAACATAACTGTTAGAGCAGAATTTAAGTTAAAAATCCCGAGTCATCTCCTCTAACGTGAAACCTGGGGAGGGGCGAACCATGCAGTGTATTAGTGTATTCTTGGCGCCTCAGAGAGCCCCGAAGGTGCTTCGCTCTTGAAAAACCGAGTTAACCTTATTTTTGATCTCACCACTTCGTTGCTTAATTACTCCGATATCTAAACTCATGCCTCTTAATTTCCAAGTGCCGCCGGAGTAGAAGTTGTTGACACAGGGGTAAAAGGTTAGAGGTGAGCCCGCACTGCGCCTAGCTTAAGCGAGACACTTCAGCAAGGAGCCAAGATTACCATTCTCGCAGAAGCTTTCCCTTCAAGAAGCGCACATTGGAGAACTCTAAAGGTCAGCACCGGCGCCTTGTCTGCTCCGCTGAGGAACATGCGCACTCTAAATAAGGCTAGTTAAAGGGCGGAAAGGGAACGCTAGACTCTTGGCGCGAGAAATTTGTAATCTCGTTAGAGGAAACTGCTCGTCTACTTAATCCGGCATTGCACACTCCCGTTTTACGTTTCAACCCGGCAGAAAAGCTGTCTTTTTCGTTTTGCGCGTATGTTGGCGGATTTAGACTGGATAATGGTTATACGCGTATGCTGGGGGAAGAATTAATTCGGGGACCTATTGAAGATTGAATAAACACGAAAGGGAGAAAGGGGCTGGTGGCGTTGAGGCTATAGAGAGCTCAATACGGAATGAAGTATTTGCGTCTTTATATTCTTTACGCGTGTACGAGTGAAGTAAAACCAAAGTACAAGCACAAAATACAACAATAAAGTACACTTCGCGCGTCTGTGTGATTATTTGGTGATTACTTGCTGCTTTCTGATATAGATATTTCGTTCGCTCACATGTATTTTTTAAATTTATCGATGCTATTAACGTTTTGGTGATGACACAGATTCATTGTTCTTTTTCCTTGTATATGTGCTCGTTTTTTTTTTTAATAAAATTCGATTGCTAGTGTGCTTCGTCCTGTGTCTTTTCATTCGTCTTCGTGTTTAAGTAACGCCTTTTCGATCATGAACGTGTACCAACAGGCCCAACTGGCAGTTCTTTTAAGTACAACCATAAATTACGACAAGCATAACGCTGTACACCAAGGGGTTTTAGAGAGCTCCATACGGAATAAAACATTTCCATCTTCCTTTTCTCTGTCCTTAATTGTATTCCAAATTATGACTTTTCTGTGCTATATTCCGGTACCGTTGCACAGATTGGTGGCACGTTAGCTTTCTAACCTTCACCTAGATCTTTAAAAGAAAATATAATGCACACTTCAATGCGTTACTGACATTACATAAATATCGGTAACTGGTGCTTATCCTATCTGCTCTGTTAGTTAGACGACCAGCACATCTCTTCCCCTCATTACACCGTTCGCCATGTCTCACTGTAGTTTATTCGCCCCAAAAATTCATGAAGTGCTGTGTAGCCATTCAGCCTTTGAATTTACAATCAGCGGTATGCTTGGAGCGACCATTAGAATGCCGAAAACAAAGCAGATAGATGATCTGCAAAAGAAGCTACACGGCAGAATATAGGAGAGGGATTCTAAAGGAGCATCTCCTCTCTCTGAAACGTCGTCAAGAAAACTGCTATTCCGCGACTGCTAGAGCGTACAGGCGAATGTTTTGGCCGGAAATACGCAGAATAACAAACAAGTGCGGGCTAGTAGGTGTTTTCCATTAAAAACTGCCAAGCATATTCCGCATCTTCTCCCGTGCACGCGAAAAAAAAACAAAAAAAAAAAAACCGGCGTATGCCAAAGCCCTAACACACATAGCTACACCTATGAACTTCCTTTTCTTCTTAAACTTTTAAAAACCCTCTTTCAGCGCTATCCCATTCTGCGGCATTTCATTTCCGCTCACCCTTAGCACTTCCTACGTCTATCAGCTTATTCCGGGGCACTTCTTCCGTTGCTTCTTGTTTTGTTGTTAAGATTGTTAAAGTTTTTTTTTATGCGGAAGGCGGAATGAGCGCCGCGTGGCAGTCTTCCAAGCCCGAAGCCTGCGAAGCCCGCCTCCGCCTGTTCCCAGCCGCCGGGCAGCCGCCATCGAGTCTCGATCGCCTAAGCGGCTCAATTTGGGCCCACCCTCGGATTCGTTTCGGTCCGCTCTCTTTTTCTCATCCTTGTTCCCCGATAGCGCCGATGAGCGGCGGATACGGGGAGAAGTGCTGCCGCGGACGCTGTCTGCGGCCGGTTGGCGTGCTTCGGCTCCATTTCGTTTGACGATGGAGGCGGCGGGGCTCAAGGAGCCGTCACCGCCGGCCCGGAACCGAGCGCGGTCCCGAGAGCGCAAACACGGGCCCCCGGCGTCACCTTCGAGACGGAGCGAGGTCCCAGAAAAAACACCGCCCTGGAAAGAACGCCCGAGCGTCGGTTCAGGGATGACGCTGTGGTTCGCCCGATCTAGTCGTTTTAACATGATGACCGACTTCAGGAACAAAGCTGCCAACAAAGTGCATTGGTTTTTATCAATTAACAAAGCAATTAACTAGCCAGAAAGCCTAGTTATATAGCGTACTTGTCATGGAGGTAGACTTATCAGGGCTGACCCCCCCCCCCTTTTTTTTTTAAAGAAGAAAGTGTTTTATTCTGGGATACGCAAACATTTGAGTGACGTCATATCCTTCACGGAAATGACGCCGGTACAACGAAGCAAGCGGCCTGTAAAGGGTGCACCCCTGCGCACAGGTCTTTTTACAGGGAAGCAACCTTTAGTACTGACGAGTACGTGACACTTATAGATGTTCGCTTTCGGGTTCTATATTTTAACACGAAAGTGTTTTTTGCCGGGATACACCAAGATTTCACTGACGTCATATCCATCGCAGAAATGAAGCTAGGGCACCTTTGCCGAAGTGACCCGCCAGCAGAACGTCGCTCGCCAAGCACAATTACAAGACAGCCGCCGACCGGCAAATCATGCTCGGCTTCAGATTTCGCTGCACATTTCACTTTAGTGTTTTACCGATTCTTAAGGCAGGGGGGGAATCAACCAAAGTTTTTCTTCAGCGGTTGAAGCCAAGAAACACCAAGAAAGAGTAGTTTATCGTCAATTACGTTGGCATAAAACAAAACAACGAACGGAAAAGTCGGAGCAGCAGAATACACTTATGGTACTCTTGCAAAACTTGTAAATATTCAGCGAATGCAAGTCTTTAGACTGGCGCCCATTTGTGAGAGAAGTTGTTTATGCGGCGTTAAACTTTCGTCTCGGCGAATGTGCACATTTTCCCCGAAATAACCGTTCGTATAGGAATTTTTCGTCTGGTCACCTCATTTTTTGTCAACTAATTTAAAAGGATGTGGTTCGAACCGCTGATTGCAACGAAAAAAGTTCATCATCATATGCCTTCAGGACACTTTGTACGCCAATTAGGCCCCAAAAAGACTCCATGAGGACGCTTTGCCCTTTTTGCGGGTCCCAAATTCCCGTTATAGGATAAATCTACTCTGTGTGTGTATGGAAACACGCCTAAAACCCCACTGTGCAGTTACAGATCTATCAAAGGTTATATTAAAAACTGCCTAGTTTATTGGTAAATTTGGTTACTTGCGTTAAATGCGAGGACAACTAAATACAAACGGCATTGAAAAACGACATGCATAAGACCCCCTCGTACCAAGCAGAAAAACACAGCGCAGTTGGAATCCGGCCAAAAAGAAGACTGGACACACACGAGCGCTGTGTTTGTTTAGTCTTCTTTTTGTCCGTGTTCCAACTGAACCGTCTTTTTACTTCTGATCATGTCCAACCAACACGCCCAGATAGCCACTTTAGTGCAATTTCTCTCTCCTCGCACAACGTGAACAACGGTACACTGTAAGATAGTTGCAAAGGAGACGGTACTCGCTGTTCTGTCAGCCCTGTTTAACATGATTTCATTTTATTCATTTCAACGTGCGGCGCATTTATTTCATATATTAAAGGTATAACTTATATCCCCACCAACTAGGAACCAAACTTTCTCTTCCCTGGACAAAGAGCTCGCCGCTATCTACCTACGCCAGGTGAGAATGCACGCGAAAAGACTGGTAAAAGTATTATTCGGCTCGAATTATCTTAAATTTGGTATCAAGCAGGCAGGGCGTGTCAACCGACTCGGATGAGTGGGGAGTAGAAAATGTGAGTTCCCATTGCTTGCAGAAAAACTGCAGCAAACATCCCAGCTGTCGACCGCACGCGTCGAATAACATTTTTGTAGCGTGAGCTACACTGGCCGAGGTTGAGCAGTTTCGCGTGGCTCCTGGAGAGCCGTGCTGCGTATGCGCGAGGAGCAGTGATGCCTCAGGGCGCGCAGCTGGTGCGCCGGAGCCGCGGCCGCCGCGACTGAAAGTGGATTAAATTGGATTGAATTGGATTAAATTGTATTAAATTGGATTGATTGAATTGGATTGGATTGGATTCGATTGGATTGTATTCGAAATCGTTTTGGTAGCAGTAAGCATGATAATAAGCTAACTCCAGACAACCAGGAAACCTAAGAATAACCAACTGAACCTTAGTTCACGCTACGTATATCCTGGCATAGCCGAGCTAAGCCACTGCCACTGCCACTGCCAATGTGCGTCACCGTACAGTGAGGCTACTCAGAGATCAGTGTAGCACTCGTTCAAAGATGCGCCTTACCTGCCCACCTGACAAGACCGTCAGTCTCCTAGTGAAACAGTAGGCGATTTCTCCTGGATGACTCGAACCGTTACCGGGGAGACTCGCGTGATTCGGGCCCATTTTGGCGCGGCCTGAAGGGGCTTCCGGCGGGGATTCCGAAACGACCGGACGAGACGCAAAGAGACCACCTCCGCGAAGGAAGCTGCCAGCCTTCCGTATGCAGCTGCTCTAGTAGCCCAGATTTGCGCCTCCTCCGGTGGGATCGGTAGAACGGGCTTATTTATTCACTCCGCGATTGAACGGCGAACGTCGCGTATTTTGTAACGCTCATCGCGAGAATGTAATTACAGATTGAGGCGACATCGTTTAATTACAACCTATCTGCCTAAGCATGTTCATGCCCGTACAAAACATTCTGATAAAATTATCTCTCCTCCACAAACGCCTTTAAATCTTCACACGTCCTTTGGTATACAGAGTGTACCGATCGAAGTATGGGATGTATAACCAGCATAACGGAGATTGATGTGAATATCGGCGATAGAGGGAGGCGAAGTGTGCAAAGGTGTGTCGTTGTGGGAGCTTGAGAAAGGTCAGCTCTCTAGATGTCTTGTGAAATTGAAACTCGTCTTGTACGCCAGTTGCAGGGCAAAAACTCAAGCCTATTGATAATACACGTCGTTCATCACAAATGAGAGAGGTTTCGGAAAGATTTATTATACGGAACCCTCTGAGCTGCGAGGAGCTTCGGTCAGGAACGCTTTCGGGGTTTGCAGAGGATGTAAATACGAACTTTTTAACATTTCCAACAGGTGAAGTAATTCCGACCCGAAGAAGCTCTTTGATTTCTGCGAAAAATTGTCAGTAGTATTGATACCCTCTTTTTTGCGAATTATTCTGGAGGGTAATTTCAGAGGGCTTCAAGCTTTGATAGTCAGTAAATGTCCGTTGCTTACTACGCGGGAACTTTAACTACTGAATCGTACAGCAACCGCAGCAGCAATAATATCTACAAAAAGAAATTCTCGCGACTACCTCGTATGTATCTTTTTCCATCGCTCTGTATACAGAGCGATGGCCAAACAGGCAACATAGTGCATAAAATCAGAAGGAGGACTATCTCGTAAAATAAAAGCCCATTTGCCTGAGTTATTGCTTCCACAGCTCACAGACAAAAAAACGCAGGATGTTTAAACCAAACCCCGCAAGGACAAATCAAAAAGCGAAAAAGAAAGAACGAAATTCTGCGCACGCAACAGAATAATTCTAGAAGCAGGAGGAAGCGGTGTTTCAGCGGGCTGTAAGCTGACGACTACCACCGTTTTGGCTCGTGTAAACAGCGCCCGTTTACGCGGAAGATTAAGCGGTACAACACACTCGGCTGCTGCTCCATAAAAAAAAACAAGAAGAATATAAAATCAGAACATCCTCGCACAGGGCCGGACGTCACCACATCAGCGGGCTTAACGCGGAGGCTCACACTGCGACATGCAGTTTTTAAAGGGAAGCTGTTCCGGAAACCGGAAGTAGTTATAAACCGGAAGACGCAGAGCGCCTTCCGGACGCCTCTTCTGCAATTGCTCGCGGGCGAGGTCCGCACCAGTAGTGTTGCCTCGTTCGCGAGCGCCCCCGGAAACGGACTTCGACCGCGGCTAAATCCGGCCGGAACAGGCGCCCGTCGCAAGCAGCCCGCGGTCGCGTTCGCTCTTGCGAGAACAAGATTGCCTGTTACTTGAAGGAGAGAGTCTAGGTAGGAAGAAAAAAGGGCTGCTTAGGTATGGAAACCAAAAGCTCGCCTTAGTCTGTGAGTCTTGGTTTCGCTTGGTTAACCTCTGATGTAGCTGTGTCGCCGACCACGGCTCAACGTTGTTCGGTCCCGTGCAGCGCTCACAGGAGGAGGGCCGCCTCGCTTTCTTTCGCGGCGAACGCGGTGTTCCTCTTCGCCGCGCGCAAGATGAGTCACGTAGCCCGAGATGACCCAGCGGCGCATGCGTGGACGGCGGCGGGGTTGGTCGGTTGACGATCAGCTGAGCGCCCGCAACCGCGCGCTGCTCAGCTGATCAGTTGAGCAGAACGACTGAAAACGGGGCCCTGTGCGCAGCGCCGAAAGCGGGCCCGGCAAATCACGCGATGCGCGCCATACGTCCCTTTCTGTCAAAGAGCAGGTCATCGGCTCACTGTCTGCTTGGGTCGGGACATTTGACAGATGCGTAGTTCCTGTCGTCAAAGCTTTTTCATGAGGGTTTTTCAAATCATGTTGGCCATAACACCGTTCAGTCAATGTAAAAAACTCCGCGAAGTTGGCGGATGAATGCACTGGTTGGTCGCAGGGGGTGTGACTGAAGTCAAAAGGTGGATTTGCGCATCCGCGGCGAAACCGCTGGAGGAAAGTAGTGAAGCTTTGCTTTAAAAAAGCAGCGGAAATTTTGAAACATGGTTACTAATGCGCCATCATTCTTACGCCGCTGCGGAGTCACCAGTTAAACCTACTTTTTCACCCACCTTTTATGCCGCCTAACATTGCACTTATTCAGGTGTGCGACTTATTCAGGTCTGGAGAGGGGGCATTTTTTGAAGGGTGAAACCGCAATCACCGATCGAGTTAGAATGAACTGGGGCTAAAGTAATGCGTCACCCATAGCAGCGTCTTTTTTTGTTGTTTTTACTTCAAATATTCGCGTGAGGGCGGTGTACTGGATGCGGCCGGTTGATTTCGTTTGTTGAATTTCAGCTCTTTATTGCTTTTTTTATTCGCCGAACAAAGCTGTATTAGATTTCCCATCGAAAATAAATAACAAAATCCCAGCCTTTTTTGTTTCTACATATTTGAATTTTTCATGTTTTTTTGCGGCGGACGATGGTTGCCAGATTTGGCTATCAACAGCCAGACCTGGCATTCATTTTTTTGTCTTTCTATGGCAATATTTCGTGCTCTTTTTATCGATATTCTTTTTTGCAACTATCCAAGTTTACTGTATCTAAACATTAAATGTCTCATATTTGCCCTTCACATGTTTTGTGCACATACAAGGATTACTTCACTGCTCTAATTGAGGTACTCGACACGGAATGGTTACGAGTTAAAAAAAGTCGTATGTTGTCGTTTAATACGCCAATGTGACACTTTGAGGGATTTCCATCGCCTAACGGTACAGCGCCCACCCCTGTATTTTGTCCCTTCCCGGGTTTTCGAGAAATGTCCCCCAAATGACCTTCCTGACGACGTTACCGAACGTCACCTGTAACAGGACTATTTTGGCCGCCATTATTGCTTGATAGTGATGTCGTGTTCCTGACGGAACCTCAATCCCAGTAACCAGCAGCCCTGTGCGCAAATCCGAAGCTACTTCCGGGAGAACATTCAAAGGCGCAATTAGGTCTCCCATTTGTTGGGAGGAAAGGAGGATCCTTTCGAAGGATGTGGCGCTCCCGCCTTCATTCGTTACCCTTGCTAGCGTCGAGATTCGAATTTCCTTGGAGCGACACCTTTGAAAGCTCTAGCGTTCAGAACGCCAGTTTCTAGGACGTTTCGGTGACACACTTTAAATGGCTGTGTCACGAGTCGAGCCTGAATATATTAGATGTATGCTAACCGAAATCGCAAGTCCGAAGAAACCTGCTGGTCACGTAGTTTCCAGTTCTTAATTTGCGATGTTTAGACGTTCTACTGAAGGTAACGCATTTGTAAATTCTTGTTTCGTAGCCCGTATCTCTCATAGTAGCAAATGCCATCCTAAAACCAGACAAACAGTCTAAAAGAAATTGGCGTTGGGGATGGAGGGGGGGGGGGGGGAATGAAGGGCAAGAGCAGGTTCTAGAAGCTGGTACTTCGCGTTGTTTTCCGTCTCCTTTCTCTTTGTTTATGCAATTTCGCCCATGACACTCTCCAAACCATTCTGCAAATAACGTGAGCATAACATGGTTTTACTGCGATGCAGTGTACCTCTACCAGCCACGAGAATTTTCGTGTACGCGCCAGCAGAAAACGGCAGGCTAAATGAAAGAAATTCCTCGCACCGCCAGGAATCGAACCTGAACCCGAATAGATAAACAAAGCGGCAGCCTCTCGTCTTACCGACTAAGCTACGCCCACACGAGCAGGCGGGGAGGCAGACGGTGTACTCAACGAGCACAGCGGCAGGTCTACCACCTGCGCTAATTCAAAGCCCACGGGTGAAGTGCAAACCGCGTAATGTATGATAACGGCGTTCAGGTGGTTTGGATTAGCGGCGAACGGAACAGCGTCTGGGGAAACGGAGGCCGAGGAGGCCGCTCCTTGGCGGCGACGCATGAAACAAGAGAAAGGGATGGCAGTGAGAGAGCCATATCCGCGCATGCCGCCCTGCTCCTCCTCACTCTTTTCCAGATGCTCTCTCCGTTTTCTTTCTGCCGTCACTGCTGCGTTCGCTCACTCAGTTACGCGAACGCCGCCACTGCAAAACCCACTTAACGGCTGTCAGAGTCTGTGGTTTCACTCTTTTTAGAGCCACGTGTGTGAATTCAAGTGACGTCGCATGGGTAAGCCTTGTGGGTGTCGTTTAGAGCTTCGCAGTAGAACCACCTTCACAGCGTGGATTGGAGCCACATTTTTAAGTGCAGAGAACTTTACGGGCTCGCCTTTTCGTCTTAGCTCGCTAACGGTCGATGCGACTGCCGGAATCAGGCGGCCCAGCGAGATAACGGACCCAAGTAGAGCCTTCTGTACCGGCGTCAGCGAGTCACGCTGAGGCATCGAAAAACCACGCGGTTTCAATAGTCATAACCATTCGAACCTCGTGAACCGCTAGCGCTTGTCATCCGTCCGTCCGTCCGTCCGTCCGTCCGTCCGTCCGTCCGTCCGTCCGTCCGTCCGTCCGTCCGTCCGTCCGTCCGTCCGTCCGTCCGTCCGTCCGTCCGTCCGTCCGTCCGTCTGTCTGTCTGTCTGTCTGTCTGTCTGTCTGTCTGTCTGTCTGTCTGTCTGTCTGTCTGTCTGTCTGTCTGTCTGTCTGTCTGTCTGTCTGTCTGTCTGTCTGTCTGTCCGTCCGTCCGTCCGTCCGTCCGTCCGTCCGTCCGTCCGTCCGTCCGTCCGTCCGTCCGTCCGTCCGTCCGTCTGTCTGTCTGTCTGTCTGTCTGTGACTCTGTTCAGCCACCCGGCCAAAGTGAACCTGAAGCTGCGCAATCGTTTTATTTACCCACAGCTAAATCTAAACGTCTAAGTCCGGTGGCAATTCTTACTTGTCTATATTGTCGAACAAGAACAAAACATTACGTAAATATGAGGCAGCAGATCAAAATATAAGTGATATTTGCAGTGTTCGTTTGTAAAAAGAATCATGGATGCTTGATTTTTGCGATAGAAATGAAATACTACTCCCACTGCATTCACTTTGTCGCCTGCTGTCGCCCGCGCAACTATAGCTTCTGGCGGCATTTTAAGAAATCAAACAGCAACAGTTACAAAAGGTTCCTCTAGATAGGCTCTACGTTCCTATTTTAAATAAAGGAACACTGCAAATAATAATTCTGTATTGATTTTCTGCCTTATATTTGCGTAACGTCTTGTTCTTGTTCAACAATGCTGACAATTATGAACATTGACACTGGACGCAGACGTTTATATTTGGCTGTGGGTACATAAGACAATTGCGCAGCTTGTTTCACTTTGGCCGGGTGGCTGAATCGGATCACAGAGAGACAAACATACATACATACAGAGAAACCAAGATTTCTGTGCTTAAGTAGCCCAAGAAAGATTATCGTCTTTAAAATAGAAAAAAAAAATTGCCGAGCACGCACACGTGAGAGAGGGCGATGCGCCGACCGCCCGGCAGTTAAAAAAAAACAAAGAAAATGCCGAGCGCGTGCATGTGCGTGCCTCGTGGCGACCACCCAGCGTCCTCGGCGCTCTTTTGTCAAGCCAAGTATACCGACTTAGGGTGTTTGGCCAAGATTAGCCAAAAGAACTCCCGCGTTCGTTGTAATCGCGGTAACACTTGCTCGGAACGAGAAAGACTCCAGCGTTCGTTGTAATCGCGGAAACACTTGCTCAGAACGAGAAAGACTCCAGCGTTCGTTGTAACCGCGGTAGCACTTGCTCGGAACGAGAAAGACTCCAGCGTTCGTTGTAACCGCGGTAGCACTTGCTCGGAACGAGAAATACTCCAGCGTTTGTTGTAACGCGGTAACACTTGCTCGGAACGAGAAAGACTCCAGCGTTCGTTGTAATCACGGAAACACTTGCTCAGAACGGGAAAGAGACGTCATAGGGTACGCTCGTCCAAGGGCATGTCCAATGAATCACTTTCAAAAAAATTGAGGAAGCGGACACTTCTAGCAACAATGGTGGTGTAAAGGTCGTTGCGGCAGCGAAGAAAAAGCAAATCGGCTGCAATCGTAGACTTAACCCTCGTGATGGTCGGGAAGGTTGCGTAAAGCTTCTCTGCCGTCAAGTATTACGCGTTAATGTGAGCTCCTCGCGTTTTGTTTTTCAATTTTTTATATTTTTCTAAAAAAAAAGCGTGAGAAAAACCCGTTTTTTTTCACGCTCCTCAAATTTTCACGAAAACTTACAGCTCCATTCCCAAGGCGCCCTGTTGCGATGCGTCTCACCTCAACAAGCATCGTAACAAAAATAAAAACTGCGAAGGGCTTTGACGCCAAATCCGGCAACAAAGTAAACAAAAAGGTGCGCCGCCAGTAGCGACCGTTCGGAAGTCGTGATGGTGATGTCGCTGAACTTCCGACAGGTGCTCCCTCTGCTCGGGAGATATAGAGGAAAGATGCAAGAGTGGAAGACAATCCAGAAAGAATAAGGAAAACGAAAGAGAAGATGGTCTATACTAGCAGTGGTAGCGAGGCTCGTGGGGGCGTGCAGGACGGCAAACAGGCTTCTCTCGGACCGCTTCCGCTGGCTAGTACTGGTGTCTCTTGTCGCGTAAGCAAACGGGCCGGCGCCGCCAAACAGAACCAAATAACCCCGCAAGCCGGGAGTTAGTGCCCGCTCTAGGGTGACAGGCGAAAGGGTTACGACGTAAAGAGTAACATCAGCCTCACTGGTAACACGGAGTCGTTATCGCCGGCGTGCCACGCAAAGAAAAAAAAAGCGGAAGGAGAAGACGCTGGCCGTCTAATGTAGCGTTGCGTGGCCGACGCGGGGGTTTACTGGAGACGTAGAGAAGCAAGAGTGTTTGCACGGTCAACGTCTATAGCACAAGATCCAAATTACTCGCGCGCTCAACTTGCTGCAGTGTTTGTGCTAGTCACACGACGAAAGCGTATCTCCCTTCGCCTATATTTCCTGGAGGAGTAGAAAGAGGCTTGTGGCTTATGGGATGGTCTGGGCTCTCGCCAAAAACTCTTCTTCTAAGCTGCTTCGAGATAGATAGCGGAATTAGCCGCGATTGCGTACGTCGTCGTTTCCTTTCGTAAATACGCTAAGACGAGATGCGAAACGTGTAATTCGTTGCCAGTCTGATTTAAAATCTTGAGGCATTTTGACATCAAGCACTGAGCATATGGGGCTGTGTGTTGTTACCGAAACGACAGGGCGTAGCGATTCTTGCAAATTCCTCAACATCACATGTGCACCGGTTGTCCACCGAAAACCAATGGGCAGTTAGGGTATACCCTAACTGCTAGGGTATACCCTAAGAGTATACCCTAACATACCCTAACTGCCTAACCCTAAACCTAGGGTATACCCTAGGTTTAGGGTTAGGGTTTACCTTAACGTATACCCTAGGTTTAGGGTTAGGGTTTACCCTAACGTATACCCTAGGGTTAGGGTATACCCTAGAGTGGATACCAAGAGACGGTTTAGAAGAAGGCCAATAACACGACGGAGGGATGAAATACGGAAATTGGGTGGGCAACACTGAACTAGAGCGGCGCAGTACAGGAGCTGTTGGAAGTCAATGAGAGAGGCTTTCGTCCTGCAGTGGGCCTGAGTAGGCTGTTGTTGATGATGATGATGGAAACATGTTTCTTTTCTTTGAGCTCAACGTGCCGGTTCAGGCCAGATCACGGAGACAAAAATCCAGTATGGTTCAGTAAAAACACTGCTTCCTCTCGATAACTTTATGCCAATTTTATTGTAAACTTCAAAATAAATGATGGAGTTATTAAGGGAATCAGTGCGGAAAGTTGGACAAGTTGGTACTGGGACAAATGGGCCATGTTTTCTAGCGCAAAAAAGACGGGAACACAAAGAAGAATGGGGAAAAGTTAAATCAGCTGAGGAAAACAGCTGAAGCTGAAGTTATCAAGGACAACAGCCGAAGCAGTGCCAACTACCCAGCCATTTTTCTGGAGATGTCTTAATGTCATGCCAGAAGCTTGATAGTGCGATTTCCGGCCGTCGACGAAAGCCACCGCCAAGAAATATGTGTGGGAGATTGTATTTGGGCCTCTAGTTGCGCTTGAGCGTATCCCTTGAGTGCTAGCGCACAGTAGCACAATGGTAACATTTTCTTCATTTATGACCCATATTACATAACTCCTGCCATTATTACGCCCCTGTAGCGCGAAATCTGAACGTTTTTCAATATTCTTCGCGTTTCCTCTGCTAAAAAAGCGTCTTCCCTGACTGCAGTGGAGTTCAGTTAGTTATCAAAGCCTCGTTTTTCGAAACTGAAGAAAATTTCTATTTTGTATTCACGGCACCTTTAAAGCAGGAAGCCCCAACGTGTACGTGTAAGGAGCCCTTCGTCAAGTAGTTAGATGCGCTCGTGGCGCCAAACACGCTTAAATCACATTCGAAGACGGATCAGGTGAAGCGCATTGTGCGAGGGCGGGGGGTTGCAAGGAACGGGAGGGCTTCGTTAACTTTGCAGACTCATTCTTCGCGCTCCATTACGTTGTCCCCTCCTCTCTGTCCTCGCCTCCTCTTCGCGTCCCTCTCTAATGCAGCCCACCCAAAGCCCATTTTCCGCCGCATTTGCCAGCGCCGAGGCAACTCAGCCGCGAGCACGTGCATATGAAATTGAGGGGGCACAGTGCGGCGCCTTGGAGCGCACTCCTTAACTCTCCGGCCTCGGGGCCGGGCTCGGATGAAAGACCGACGCTGTGCCCCCTTTTCGCCCGTAATTGGTACTGCGGGCGTCTGAAACAGCACGTGCAAGTGGCCAGGTTAATCCCGAAGGGAGTGATTAGGTTTTCACAACCTTTCACTTCTGATGCGGCACTAAGAGTTATCCAGATGTTACTAATCTTTACTACGGTCAAATCTCGTTATAACGAGCACTGATATAGCGCACTGTCGGCTATAGCGAAAAAAATACAAGCTTTGGTTGGTCCCGGTTTAGTTCAATGACACTTATTCTTCTATAACGAAAGTGAAACCGTGAGTGCCGTGCGCGATGTCGGATATAACGAAGAAATATTGTACCAGGAGGCTAAAAAGCTACTTGAAAAAAAGAAAAAAAAAAACCTGTAGGAAAGCTTCATCCTGCTTAGTGCTGGGAGTAGCCACCAGACGAAGACGACATCCTTCATCAAATAAATAACGACGCAGCCCTGTTTTGTAAAGTGAACTTTGTTCTGCTGTATTTTCGCGTACTCTTGTTCCGGTTCATTGAGCTTGAAACAAGGAGACAGGTAAGGGTTACCTTGTTAATAATGGGTTCGAAGCCCCCCCAAAAAATTGATTTTTGTATCAAGTATTTATGTGCGATACATATTGTCGATTTGTTACAGCGGATTTTTGCCTTTACTGTTACAACGAATATTGGCTATAATGAACTAATTTGCTGTCTCGATACTACTTAGTTATAACGAGGTTCGACTGTATTATGCTTGGAAGAGAGGAACTCAGATGCACGTTAAAGGTAGGAGCATTGGCCTTACACTGCTCGAGGTTATTAAACAGCAGTGAAATCTTCGAGCTAGTGTGTTTTTCCGCTGGATGCCTGAAACAATTTCACGGAGTTTGTGAGGTGATCGTGCCTTCTTGCATATTTCAATCAATCAATCAATCAATCAATCAATCAATCAATCAATCAATCAATCAATCAATCAATCAATCAATCAATCAATCAATCAATCAATCAATCAATCAATCAATCAATCAATCAATCAATCAATCAATCAATCAATCAATCAATCAATCAATCAATCAATCAATTTCTAAAGTAATATATATTTTATTTCTGCACTGTTCCTCATTTTTGCATCTATTTCTACGTAACACCAAGAACAGACGCAGTGTCTTTTCAACGAGAGTACCTTAATGTACCACGGAGAAGCATTCCATCGATACTTGTTATCACTCGCCCACAATCCAACATGTGGCCTGTGGCAGCAGAGAGTGTAATTATCGTTCTTAACACACTAGTTAAAATTACTTTATATTACAAAAGAATGCCTAACAAAAACATCGTCATAAATTTTCCAACCACGTCCGGACCACGTCTGCTGGAAATATTGTCCCCGCTCGAAGAAGAATTTATTGCCCTTCATGTCTGCCCACTCAAAAATCGTAAAAAGAGGCATTGCCACCTCGGCACTCAGGAACGCCCTCACTAGGTCGTGCTCTCATCAAGTGGGGGTCAGCTTTTCCGCGCAAGCTGAGAGGTTGACAAGGGCTGGTTTTCCTGAACATTTGTTGTTCAATGTGTGTGAGACCCTCCTGAAGGAAATGCGCAGCCAAAACCCTACAAAAGAACGCCAAGTGATCGACCGGAAGAAGTTGACAGTGATCCCCTACGTTCATGGTGTTTCCCACCGGCTAAAAAAGGCTGCAGCACGAGCCGGAGTGACCGTTGTGTTTAGCGCACCGAACAAACTAAGTGGGTTGTGCGCCAGAGTTAACGGGGAAGGAATTGGCACCAAGATCTGCTTGAAGAACCACGACCAGCGTTTCGTTGAATGCTCGTCCGGTGTAGTCTATGACATTCCGTTGTCCTGTGGTAAATCATACACGGGCCAAACAGGGCGGTGTCTGAACGATAGGCTGCGAGAACACGCAAACACAGTGAAAAATAAAACGGGCAGTAATTTGGCTCTTCACTGTGCGGAATGTGCGGATCGTAAATGTACCCCTCTTTTCGAGCAGACACGTGTGCTAAGAAAGTATAAAGGAAAAAGTGCTAGAGAAATCTACGAAGCACATGTCATCCACAAGCAGGGGGTTTCATCTGTCAGTAAGGCATCCATTGAATTGTTGGAAAAAGAACTTAGTTATCTTGATCACTGAATGTTATTTTCGCACATGCGCCTTGTGTATTCGTTGAATGTTTGTCTCCCTTTCTTTCTTTTCATGGTTTCCGAGGGTATATATTCCGCCACGGCGAAATAAAACTCGTTGTTAGACAGCGCCCAGTCTTGTCACGTTCTTTTGTCCCGTTTTAGCGCTGTTTTTCTATATTCAATTTTCCAAAGTTTCCTGCAACTTGAACATGAAAAAAGACGACCTTGTTCTTGCCTCTGTCCTTAGAGGCAACAAGAAGACGTGTTGCAAGCCAGGCCAGGTACCGGATGAACGCTCCCAGATGCAATGGCGGTGCCCATGAGTGTACGCGACTGCAGCGCCAGATTCACCTCTAGTGTATATTAGCGTGAAGCTGCATGTATCCAACTCCACCCGGCGCAACCAGACCACGAGCTGACGTGTATCACGATTGCAAAACCCCTTCGGAGGAAGCGCTCGATGCACAAGCGACCCCCTCCTGCAGATACACAAGGCATAGCGGCACGGATGCGCAGTATCAGGAATTGATTAGCGTGCACCGCATCGGAATTCCGTTTTTCGGTCACACAAAAGCCTCTTCCTCGCGAGTCGCGCATTCCCGCCGTTTTGCGCAAGCCGTGGGCGGCAAAATCGCTCGTTTCGGTCAGGTCGAAGCCGCCCGCGCTCTTGCTAAACAAGCGCAGCGTTGCGGATCGTGAGTATTGTCGCGCGCAGCGATATCGGGGTGAACGGTAAACGCAGGGAAAACAAAAGGAAAAAAAAAGTAAGCGTCAAATAAACAGAGAGAGAGAAAGAGAGAGAAAGAGAGAGAACGAGAGAGAGGGAAAAGGGAGAGGCCGACGCTAACGCACGATAGCAAAGCTGCAGAGTGAAGGCGTCGCCTACGGCTGGTACAGCGTAGTAGCGGTGGGACCATGCCTGTAATTACACCGCCATCGGGCACCAGCGCGACAATCATTAGAGAAGGGAAGGGGAGAGTGAAAGTGGCGTACAAGTTGCGGGTGAAGAAAGGGGAAAGAAGAGAGTAAGGAGGAAGGGCCCGTTCACCGGCCGAGCATGCGCAGAATCGATTGGCCGCTAGAGTCTCCGCTGTGGCGCTGAGAGAATTCGCTCACGGCCGGAGCCGGAGCTGAGGTCGGAGCCAAAGCCGCAGCCGCCTTGGCGACGCCTTTTTGTTATTTCGCGTTCCGCCGAAACCGTCTAGTAGCTGTGCCCGCACCGACCGACCGTCCGAACGGATGAATGAGAGTGAGTGAGCGAACGAGCGGCCACTGCCGACAACGACTGCTGGTTTACCGTTTTTAAAGCCACTTCTCCTCCGGATTTTTGCTTTCCGTGGTGCGAAAAAAAAAACGGAATGCGAGGGGAACGGCGAGTTATTCCGGCTAACAATTTTGCACGACCCGCACTCCCAGCGACCTTCTTCATCGCTTTTTTTCCCCCGCATCCTTTCTCTCTCGCACAACACCAGAATGGTTCCATTGTCCCGTTCTGTGTTTTATCTCTTTACACGACGTGGTCCCATTTGCGACGGTTCGTGGGGTGGCCCGCCGTCACCACCGGTTCGGACAGCGGCAGAAAGAGCATTGAGTGAGGGAGAGAGTGAGAACACGGCCTGAGAGAGAGAGAGGGGGGGTGGAGAGGGAGCAGTTGAGCTTGCGACCTCGGCCGAGCAAGAGAGCTTGGCTTCGCGGCAGAGACACTGCAACAGTGACACTTTCCCTTTCATTTTTGTTTTCCTGTTTCGCTTCGCGCGGGATGTCGCAAAAATGTAATGCGAAAAAGAGGAAAGGGGAGAAAAAGGCTCGTGAAGGCGTTACGAAAAGACTGACTCGGCCTGCAAGTTATATACGAACCATTTCTCTCTCTCTCTTTATCTCTTTCACTTATTTTCTACTTCCCTCGCTATATTTGTTCCTTTTTCTCTTTTTCCATTCTATTTTGAACGCTTCCGGAAGAATGCCTGACCATCGTTGTCACTGAGCACGAACTGAAGTGAGGAAAGAAAAAAAGATATAAAAAACGCCACACGACACATAGGAGGTCCTCCGAAGCGAGCAACGAGAAAATGTTTAGCGGCTACACTTAGATCGCGTGGATAACCGACGAATCGGGAATCGAAATACATTTTTTTTTGTCTTAGATCAAACACGAGGACAATTCAAGCGCGAATGTTTCCCCGTAGTGTGGCTACTGGCACGCTCCGCATCCATTTCGGAGTCAGATGATCGTTCGAATAAGGATTTTTCCTTGCAAAATATTTCAAGGACGTCTGCGATTTTTGAAAGAGAAGAAAAAAGATTTGACAATTGCAATTCTTTTCGCTGTTTTTCTTTACATGCATGAAACCATTTGCGCTCTAGTTGAAATTGCATGTTTCGCGCACAGTGCAATGGGCTATGCATCATCAGCCGACCAAGTATTGCAGAAGCGTCTCAGCTCGAACTGGTGTGGTTGTTGCTGGATTGGCGCAGCCTAATGTGTAGGGGATACTTCGACGCGTGTTAATGATGGCTTCAGCGCCTCCAGCGAAAATGTAATCATTTTCAGAAGTCGCAAACTGGGTCAACATTTTTAAAGACGATAGTCCTTCTTGGGCTACAATAAACGCAGAAATTTTGGTCTGTCTGTCTGTCTGTTTGTGACTCAATTCAGGCCCCCGATGAAAGTCAAACAGAAGCTGCGGAATAATCTTACATACCCACAGCCAAATGTGAACGTCAAAGCCCGGTGGCAATGTTCATACTTGTCAACATTGTTGAACAAGAACAAAACATTACGCAAATATACGACAGAAAATCAATACATAAGTAATATTTGCAGTGTTCCTTTAAAAGTTCACGGATGCTTCGTTTTTCCGATAGCAAATGAAATACTGCGTCAACTGCCGAAAACCATCGCCTGCTGTTGCCCGCGCTACTTTAGCTCCTGGCAACATTTAATAAATCAAATGGCAACACCAACGCAAGGTTCCACTAGATAGATTCCACGTTCCGCTTCGAACGCTCGTGGAGTAGGGCAATGTGATTCTATGAACAATGTGATCCTATGCCTCGATTCACGCGGGTCTCCGCCGTACGGCAGCGCTGGCATCGAGGCACCCGACTCGGAGCAGTGGAACGCGGTAAATTTCAATTGACTTGAGCAAACCTCTAGGGTGTTCTCTTGGGAGGACCGAGACGGGAGAGGAACAGCATGAGAGGTGAGCGCGTAAGAGAAGGGAGGCATTTACTTTGCAGGTGCGCCAAATGACTATCGTCTTTCGCCGACATTTGCAACGAAGGTAGCAGAGACGCGGCCATTTTTTTTTTCGTCACCAGGCATATCGTAAGCCTTAGCCACTGCGCTTCACTGCCGCTTCACATAACACGGAAATAAAGAGCAAGTGCAATAAAACGAAAACGATAAGCGTATGCTTTTTCTCGATTATATATAGACATCGAGATATTTTTTCTATTTAATCTCAATTATCGGTAGAACTCTGGAAAGGCCCAAAAGTTTTTTTATAAATTAACAAACCCCACTTTTTTAACAGCGCTTTTTGGATCCGGCAGTTAGAGGTGTCAGCAGAGGATTCCCGCACTGCCTTTAGCCCTGCATTGGTGGTTGCTGTATTCAGCGCTTTTTCGTTGTTTATGAAGGCCACGTAAAGGGGTTTCTTATGCTCTGCGGATTTTTCTATCACTGTATTGAAGGCATGAATGTGATCCATCGTTGAATATCCTTTTTTAAACCCAGCCGGCTCTCTAGATTGTTCTGAATCTAGGGCGCCACTTATTCGTTTATATATTACTTTGGTAAACAGCTTTTATGCAATAGCTTGTATACAAGCGGAAATATGTTGGCGTTTTTCCAGGACAATTAGTTAATCAAAATGTAACTTAGTTGACACCTAAATTAGTTAAAATATAAAGGAGAGCATTTTAATTTGACAATTGCCCCTTTTCTAGCATTGAGCACTCGCACAATCTCATTGGACGGATTTCACAACAATATCACGTGCCCTGAAAAGTTCAAAACAATCAAATAATAATGACCGGCTCTCAAGGGATTGACGCCATCAAAGCGGAGAAGCCATCCTTCTTGCGTCTGTTTGCCGGGCAATAAACACCAGCGCAAATCACTTTCTATCGTCCTCACGTAGACCAAGTAGATACACACGCCAAATAAGAAAATAAATCTGAGAACATCGTCGTACGATGCAATAATAGAACTGAAATGTATTTACGGCAAAAAGCTGAACACAACAAAACATAACAGGGAGAGACACACGTCGGTGAAGATTCGTAAAAGAGTACTCGATTCTTCTGAGAAAGAAATCAGCCCCGAAGACGATCTGTTCAGAAATCCCAACAAGTTGAACACAATTTCGCGTCTCCGCAGCTTTTGTACGGCGAGCCTCGGGGTTGTTTTCAATCACCGAGGAGCGCACAGTCCTCAGAAGGTTTTCCCTTGTTGACCTCACATCTCGTACTCCCTTCACAAAGAGCTTCGGGATGTCCTCCAGCGAGTTCTTTTTATTATTTCTGAAAATACCGCCTTCCGTTTTGCACTCTCCACTTTCTTAGCGATATTTCTGTTCGAGCCGCCTCCGCGGTAAGACTTCCTTTCCTTTGGGTCGGCTTGGAGAAGAGTTTGGCACGTATAGGTTGGGGCTTAGTAAATATTTGCCGAAAAAACATCGGTGTGTCGCAGCGCTTTGAGGGCTTCCGAGAAGCACTGTCGCCGACGCTTAGCGTGAGGAGACGATCGCCTTAAGTAGGAGAGATGTCTTCTAAGGGGCGATTTCGAAGCAGGATTTAACGACGCTTGGATGAATCTGCCGAAAGTAGAGCTAGCTTCGACGGAGCTTGTGCTGGATAGCGACACCTCTTTTTACGAACGTCTCAAAGTTAGGTATTTTTTTTTGTTACGAATCAAGAGTAAATAAAGAATAGTGTCGTTCTTTTCGCACGTGATAGAACCAAGAAAAGAAAAATGTCGATACCTGATTGTATTGAAATCGAAAATCGATAACAAGTTCATGTAGATCTACTCATGTATTATTTGCTCGCCGATGCAGATTCTTTTTTAGACGGACAAGTTTAACCTGTTTTGTGGGGCGCCCCAATCTTTCCAAGGCTCATTGATTCTGTGGGACGATCTACGGGGCCGAAACAGAGCAATCCGTGCCCCAAAAGCTTTCTTTTAAGCAACGCAGATATGCATGCCGCCTCCACTAAATGCACGCTACCCACATCGTAGTTACGCGTTGTACTGCATCATCATCATCATCATCATCATCGTCGTCGTCGTCGTTGCAGAGTCCTAGAAAGTAAGGTGTGTCGTTGCGAGGGAAAGAACCAATGGAGAGCGAGGGTCCCTTTTCTGATGAAAAAAATGTATGGAGCGCAGACGATCCCCAGAGAACCCCTGTTGCAGCCAGCGCCACCTATACGTTTTTAAATGAAACTAAACCGTTATTTGACGGGTTTTATAAAACTTTAAACTTTAAATTGTAAAATAAAGAAAGAAGACTATTTAGGTGGATAGATAATAATTAATTTAACGAACAGAGCTTATAAACCAGCTGGTCAGCAGTCACCGCCAGGGGCGCTGCTAACAGCAGGAGTTCCTCAGCCGAAATTTTTATTGCAAAAGGGACCCCCCCGTAATCGGCCCCGAACGTCACACCTCTCCCTTCTAGTACACTGTAGTGGTCGTCATCGTCGTCGTCATCACCAGCCTATCTACACCCACTGCAGGGCAAAGGCCTCTCCCATAGATCTCCAATTACCCCGGTCCTGTGCTAATTGCGACCAATTAATCCCGCAAACTCCTTGATCTCATCTGCCCATCTAACTTTCTGCCACCCCCTGCCATGCTTGCCAGTACATAGGTTGTACTGTATATAGGTTATTACTTGTGTATTGCATTGGAATCATTCAAATGTACATTCAGCGTTATTACATTCGCCCACATCTATATTCTTGCAGGTGAATAATTATTATAGCCATATATTCGTTGTATGTGGGTGAACGTATTGTAGATAACATATTTTTTTTTCTTGTATTTGGGGCTACTTCAACGGCTGTCATATTTAATGCGATATTTATTACCTCCGAGTTTGTTATGGCAGCTTCTGTACGATTTCATTTCTCCAAAATTTGTAGTAGCCAGCTCCTCTTTCGTTTGGAGGTACCCAGTGCAATAAATATTTCTCTCTCCTTAGTCTCGAATTCGTCGCGATATGCTTTAAATAATATATAGAATGCTTCTATTGATGAAGCTCGGAATTGGCTAACCAATAGCGGCAACTCTGCGGGCGTCACGCCCTTAAAGCGCGAAAGAACAGCGCAAGAAAAGGGAATAATCTTGTCGGGTTTCGAAGTTTTCTTAAGGGTGCAAAGTATTTGGGTGGAGCATTGCGCGGCCACCGGATCTAAATATAGGGCACGCGTATGAGTGCTCGAACGCTGTCTAAGATATTGAAAAAAATGGACAGAATATTTTGTAAGCGCCCTTTTACGCCACAACAAAACGACGCAATACAGGGGTACTCAGAAATGATGGTGGAGAAAGTAGTCGAGATGCAAAAAACTTGACGCTTGAGAGCCGGAAAACTTGTTTCCACAGAGAATTTCGAAAATAGTAAAAACACCCCACGAGAGTAGCGATTGCCAAGCCGCCATCCTAAATAAACTAACCACGCGCACACAACCTCTCCTTTCCGCACTGAATAAACAGCGTAACGTGCATCTCCTACTTTTTCGCTAACATTCAACCTTTTCCGCTCCTTTCCCGTTCGAAACATCGTTTTCTTCCAACCACGAACCAACGTTGCCTTTCTATCGCAGCTCACACGGTCTTCTTACAGCCCGATATCGAAGCCCCTCGAGTACGACACGCACCCACAAAGACTGGGAAAATCGACGGCCACACATTCAGAAAATCTGACTGACGAAGAAAAAAAATGTCAAAATATGGACGTCGGAGAGACGCCTTTGGAGAGAAACTGTTCCTCGAGCCGAGACAGCGGGTCTTGAGTAAGAAAAAGGAAGTTAACGACGAGGAAGGGTTTGAAGAAAAAAAAGTGCAGCGTCTTCGTCGCGGAGAACCAAAGAACAGGGACGCTTTCGCACCCTGCGTGAAATATAACGGGGCTTACTCGCCATCAGCGCAGCTGCCGGCGTTCAAAAGTAGATAAACACAGCGTAGCGGGCCGCCACTCGAGAGGAGAGGCTCCGCTATCGGCTCATGCGGCGCATCCATCAAAAGCCGACAAGAATGCAAACAGCGTCCGCGTCGAGCACTATATAACCCCATCTCCCCAACCCAGCCCCCCTTTTCGCAATTCTTCGCGCCTACGTCCCAACCGTCTCACACCTCCGGCGCTCATCTCTCTATTTGTCTCGCGCGCAGCGTGGCAAGACGGATGCTACGATGAACTCGCTGTTAGAGAACTGGACGAATCGGTCGTCGCATCTGACCTGTTCGTTGTGTAGCGGATGAACGGAAAGTTACACAGGAAGGCTCGGAATCATGCAGCCAATTCACGTGTATAGGGCATGGCCGCACTGACTTACGTCTGAGCTGCGCTTCGAAACGGGCGAAAGATCGGGAATTGTTTTGAGAGCCCTCGCTTAAATGTAAGAAAATTGGCTTTTCAAACTTATTGCACGAATGAAAGAAAAGGGCGCTAAAAACAGGACGCGAGGAGGAAGGGCGACGCAGAAGCGCATCTACGTACTCCTTATTGTGTCCGTCGTCTTCTTAGCGGCCTCTTCCATTTATTTATTTATTAGTCATTTGTTTACTTGCTTATTTCTTTACTTGTTTTTTTGTATGTTTGTTTCTTTTTATTTATTTACTTATTTATTTATTTTTTTTAAATTTAGTTATTATTTACTTATTTATTTATTTGATGATGATGATGATTGCTATTGGTTTCCCCTTTGAAGCGGGGTGATGACATGTCATCTTACCAAAAAGGACTAATATAACCATGTTTTACACTCTTGGTTTAATACTAGCGCTGCTTAGGGCAGCCACAAAGCTTATTAGGCCCGAAATACTTTTTTTTCCCTCTTACAGGTGGTAACGGTCCTAGGCAATATTCCCCTCTCTGCTTTTCGTCCACCAGCATTCTAATCTTTTCGTACCCTCGACAGCCTTGAAGTTAACTTCCTCTCTGATACCCTTAAACCCTAGGGCTTCTGGAAGCCCAATATTCCCTTGATGTAGATATGGATGGATACCCTCGCATTCTATCACTATGTGCCGCATAGCTTCTGTTTCTTTTCCGCAGACCACGCATACCCCATCATTTTGTGAATACTTCCCCGCAATGCTCTTGGTTCGTAAGCAACCTGCTCTAGCCTCAAAAAGCAAAGCACTGCCCTGGGAATTATCGTAGAAATTTTCTTTTCTGATGTTCAATTTCTCAGCCCTGCACATCTCTAACGAAGTTTTAGCTTCCATTTTTTCCCTCCATTTATTCGTTTCAATCTGCCTTGCCTCTTTTTTGGTTACCTTGGCTGTTTTAATTTCTTCAGTGTTCTTTCGGTATTTCATCGTTAGCCTTCTGGTCTTTCTTAACCACTGCGTGTCCACGCTTTTCAAGTATAGGTACCTATAAACCTTAGCTGCCCACCTTCGTGGATCCATTGCCCTCAACCTCATCTCAAATCATATTTTACTCTGAGCTTCTCTAACTTCAAACGACGCCCATTCATTCATTCATTCATTCATTCATTCATTCATTCATTCATTCATTCATTCATTCATTCATTCATTCATTCATTCATTCATTCATTCATTCATTCATTCATTCATCATTCATTCATTCATTCATTCATTCATTCATTCATTCATTCATTCATTCATTCATTCATTCATTCATTCATTCATTCATTCATTCATTCATTCATTCATTCATTCATTCATTCATTCATTCATTCATTCATTCATTCATTCATTCATTCATTCATTCATTCATTCATTCATTCATTCATCATTCATTCATTCATTCATTCATTCATTCATTCATTCATTCATTCATTCATTCATTCATTCATTCATTCATTCATCATTCATTCATTCATTCATTCATTCATTCATTCATTCATTCATTCATTCATTCATTCATTCATTCATTCATTCATTCATTCATTCATTCATTCATTCATTCATTCATTCATTCATTCATTCATTCATTCATTCATTCATTCATTCATTCATTCATTCATTCATTCATTCATTCATTCATTCATTCATTCATTCATTCATTCATTCATTCATTCATTCATTCATTCATTCATTCATTCATTCATTCATTCATTCATTCATTCATTCATTCATTCATTCATTCATTCATTCATTCATTCATTCATTCATTCATTCATTCATTCATTCATTCATTCATTCATTCATTCATTCATTCATTCATTCATTCATTCATTCATTCATTCATTCATTCATTCATTCATTCATTCATTCATTCATTCATTCATTCATTCATTCATTCATTCATTCATTCATTCATTCATTCATTCATCATTCATTCATTCATTCATTCATTCATTCATTCATCATTCATTCATTCATTCATTCATTCATTCATTCATTCATTCATTCATTCATTCATTCATTCATTCATTCATTCATTCATTCATTCATTCATTCATTCATTCATTCATTCATTCATTCATTCATTCATTCATTCATTCATTCATTCATTCATTCATTCATTCATTCATTCATTCATTCATTCATTCATTCATTCATTCATTCATTCATTCATTCATTCATTCATTCATTCATTCATTCATTCATTCATTCATTCATTCATTCATTCATTCATTCATTCATTCATTCATTCATTCATTCATTCATTCATTCATTCATTCATTCATTCATTCATTCATTCATTCATTCATTCATTCATTCATTCATTCATTCATCATTCATTCATTCATTCATTCATTCATTCATTCATTCATTCATTCATTCATTCATTCATTCATTCATTCATTCATTCATTCATTCATTCATTCATTCATTCATTCATTCATTCATTCATTCATTCATTCATTCATTCATTCATTCATTCATTCATTCATTCATTCATTCATTCATTCATTCATTCATTCATTCATTCATTCATTCATTCATTCATTCATTCATTCATTCATTCATTCATTCATTCATTCATTCATTCATTCATTCATTCATTCATTCATTCATTCATTCATTCATTCATTCATTCATTCATTCATTCATTCATTCATTCATTCATTCATTCATTCATTCATTCATTCATTCATTCATTCATTCATTCATTCATTCATTCATTCATTCATTCATTCATTCATTCATTCATTCATTCATTCATTCATTCATTCATTCATTCATTCATTCATTCATTCATTCATTCATTCATTCATTCATTCATTCATTCATTCATTCATTCATTCATTCATTCATTCATTCATTCATTCATTCATTCATTCATTCATTCATTCATTCATTCATTCATTCATTTATTCATTATTTATTTATTTATTTATTTATTTATTTATTTATTTATTTATTTATTTATTTATTTATTTATTTATTTATTTATTTATTTATTTATTTATTTATTTATTTATTTATTTATTTATTTATTTATTTATTTATTTATTTATTTATTTATTTATTTATTTATTTATTTATTTATTTATTTATTTATTTATTTATTTATTTATTTATTTATTTATTTATTTATTTATTTATTTATTTATTTATTTATTTATTTATTTATTTATTTATTTATTTATTTATTTATTTATTCATTCATTCATTCATTCATTCATTCATTCATTCATTCATTCATTCATTCATTTATTTATTTATTTATTTATTTATTTATTTATTTATTTATTTATTTATTTATTTATTTATTTATTTATTTATTTATTTATTTATTTATTTATTTATTTATTTATTTATTTATTTATTTATTTATTTATTTATTTATTTATTTATTTATTTATTTATTTATTTATTTATTTATTTATTTATTTATTTATTTATTTATTTATTTATTTATTTATTTATTTATTTATTTATTTATTTATTTATTGTGGGGTGTAACGCGCACAAGCTACATCAGGGCTATGAGGCGCGTCGTCGTGGAGGGATCGGGTTTCATTTCGAACACCAGGAAATCTTTACGGTGCGCCAAAATTTCGACACACGGGCATTTTCGCTTGTCGCCTCCAGTGGCTAAGGCGTTGTGCTGCTGAGCCCAAGGATGCGGCATTGAACGCGCAACCTGGGGCTCAGCAGCACAACGCGTTAGCCACTGAGCAGCAACCGCGGCGGGTTGCTCTTTTCTTTTATCCGTAATGCACCGACTAGCTTAACAGCACATTTATTGAAGTACGGCGCGACACAATTACCGGGCAATGCTCTGCATTCTTAACCGCCCCATACAACCAACCACCCCAAAGAAAAAGTGCTTGTTCTAACTTTTTTCGGGACTGTTGAAATGAGACAGGTGCACAGTCAACATCCATAATTTTGAAATGATTGAATGCAAGTGAATGAAACTCAATTCGTGTTGATTTCTTAACTGCACGTGAGATGCCGAATGCTATAAAGGCATCAAAAATTTTGACTGGCGTCTTTTGTGATAAATCAGTAGCTTGGTAATCATAAGTCAGCCTGTTTCTCAGCCTTCCTCTATCTTCCCAGGGTGTTAATGTCCCCTAAGGGACATTCTGTACTACCGAGCGAAATCCCCTCTTCTATGAGATCCACAAACCGCTTCAAAATAATTCAGTCGCTTCGGTAATAAAGTAAAAAAAAAATGCGTAGGACTGATTCGGAGAGCACTTGAAATAATGCTGGGGAACGGATGTATAAAATGGTTCAGGTTCATTTAATGCTGCCCTACAGTGCTGTACGACGTCCTTCTAAAAACTCCCCTGGAGCGAACTCCGATCGCGTTATCTCCCGTAACTCCACTTCTGGGACTACTGATCACGTGCGGACGTTTTTCTATTGGCTAATCTCAATACGTTACGTTACGTTGCCGAGATGGCGATGAGAGGGGTGGATGAGAACGCGCGCCTGCGCAGTTGCTTTTAGTGGGCTCATTAGTCATGGTTTTATTGTTGTATTATACCTTTCCCGGCTTTATATTTGTGTTTCTGCCAATAAAAACGTTTAGCTTGGTTCAGCGTTTGTCCGGTGCTTTGCTCCCCTATGTCCTGTTATTTTTGCGCTAAGATGAATCTGTACCAACTATCCCGGTTTTATAAGTTACTTCAGTTCTTACCTAAACGACCAAAAAAGAATCGTCCTACTAGCGGTGTCTGTTTTTATTTTTCGTCTACGCCACAAGTTTTAGTGTATCCTGGCAAATCAGCACGTTATAAGAAATCCCCAAACGCTTCGGTGCCAAATCGCATGTTGCGCCGCGTATAGCGAGTCGAGGCCCGACCGCTTACAAGTGTCGCTTCTTAAACGCAAAGCGACACCCGTACGACGCGGGAAAAAGCCGAAGGCACCGAGAAAGCCAAGACTGCTGCGGTAACAAGCGAAAGAGGGTCGGAGAAGGAGGTCTTTCACGCAACGTGCCGGCAACGCAACCACACACGCTCTCTCGGGGAGGACCACGAAGCTTCCCAGCCTCAAAACACGGCGATTAATTTCGCACGCACGGGACTAACGCAAACTTCTACACGCAACGGCTCCCTCGCCGAGATAATAAACTCCGGACGACAGCCGAGATGGAAGAGAGAAACGATGACAACAAAATAAGGCGCCGAGAAGAGGGAGTTTTCTTGAAGGCGGTCGGTTGGAGGAAGCGGGGGGGATTCGAGACAAAGAAGCCATTATTTTGTCGCCCCGGGGGCCAGGGGTTCTGAACTGCCACGGACTCTGCAACTTGGAAGTCCTCCGGCGCGCCATCAGTGAAGCACGAAGAGACGGCGGCAACAAAGAGAGAAAACCACGACGAGAGTTGGAAGGGAGGCGCAAGAGGAGGATGGCGCAGGAAGGATTTTTCGCGTTGTTGGGGGGAAGTGGGGGCGCATTGCTCCCTTTTTGTTTCTTCCATTATTCCCCCTCACACTGTCCGAGCCGGTCGTCCATCGCTCCAACCCGAGAAGTGTTTACGCCGCTGTTTGTTTTTACGGTTAGTCGAGGAGAGGACGGAGTCCACTTAAAAGCGGAGCGTCGAGGCCTTCTCGGCGCTCCTCAGTTGGCTCTACGCGCGCGAAGAGAGATGAAAAAGGAGGCCCAGGATGAAAAAGTGCACCGAAGCGCTTCAATTTTGGAGGCAGCGCGGCTCTTTTTATGAGTGATGCGTGTGATATAGTTGGTACGGGGATGTGGCTATTTATCTTAACCCAGTGCACGGGAGCGCACTTGCAGATGAAACCTGTGGGGCGCAAGAAGCAACATCAGTACGTAAGCGATATCGAGAGCCCGTGCTTAGACAATACATTTTTTTATACAGGCTACCAAGTAACACTTGCGCGAATATTTTGTTTTAAGCGTACTGAGTTGGACGGGCAACAACGCAGAGTATCAGATTAGTTCCTTATTGTGAAGGTCTTCATCGCGTATAGACTAGTCCGCTCACTCTGAGTCGAATGTTGCAGAGCTAAAGAACATGGCAAGCAAGTTTTACATACGCGCGCAATGCATATGAAGCGTTTTTTTCGATATGAGCCAGATTCAGAAACCGAATATAAGTCAAGTACAACTGAGATGACAAGAAAAACTCAGCAACTTTCCACTAAAAAACGAGTGGAAAAAAATGGGTGAGATAACGACATGCAAACGTGTCCGCACATAGTAGTTCGTATCGAAAATGATCCAGATACTGATGTTTCACGAATCAAAATGAGCTAAATTCATTTCCCCAACTTAAGTTTGCTTTTGGCTTGACTGTTCAGACTGTTTTTTTGTGAGTGTTTTTGAAAATTTACTTTGTGCGTTTCGGAGCTGACTTATCATAAATTCAGGCGGCGATTCGGACATCGACGAAAGATCTGTCGCCAGATGTCAACGACGAAGTGAACGGAATAAGAAGTGAACGAAAGGAAACAGATATGTGAAGCAATGATTTCATCTCGTCGTCCCCGTCCATACGGAGTGACTCTGGTTATCATGATTCTTTTATTCCCACACTCACCATTTTAATACTTAACTAAATATCCACCGCTCACAAGCCCTGCCAAATCTCCCCCCCCCCGCCCCCAACACCCTCTGAGGGCACGAACCACAGCACTTGATTAAGGTAAAGAAGATATGAGCACCCCTCTTGTGTAGCGTTTTGGAAATTCATGGCAAGGCAGTGAAGAGCTTGCCATCAGGCGTGCCCAAGAAAATTATCCTAGGGAAGAATTTGAAAACTACTGCTAATCGTGCCAAGATGACTCACCTTCTGTTCATGTATATATTTAGTGTTCTTCTGCATATCTTGTGGGGATCGCGACTTTCACGCGAACCCCTTTCTGGCTAGCTTTCCATCACGGCCGGCGTTGCACAGCGCGCCTCGCTTTCGCGACGGGAGCGCGGGGGTGAAGTCGCCCCCTTTTCCCCTCTGCCTTTACCTGAGAACCAGTTCTTCCTCAGCACTAGCGCCACCAAACGGCGAGGTCTGGTGGGTTGTCGCATGACGAGAGGACAGCCTCTTGTCTTGGGGATGCGGTAGCGCGCGGACGTTTCGGCGCGCTGGTCCGGACCTGGGGAACGCGCCACAAAGAGACGCTTCCGGGCGAGCTCGGAGACTGCACCTTCGCTCGCACGCGCGGCGCCCCGCTGCTCTGGTATTCCATCGGTGAGTCGAACCATCCCGATCTCTAGCGTTGTTTAGTGCCTCGCTCCCAATGTTACCGTTACGGCCTACGAACAGTCTGTGTGCAGTGTATTTGATTTGGACGTTGCAATGAATGCTGCCATTGGTTCTTTGCCCTTGTCACCTCCTGCCTTTGTCTGTCTCCGCAAACAACGGACCCGTCCGTTGCCGGCACTCGCAAGGCATGTTGGCTGAGCGCGGATGGCTGCGGCGTGGGAAATACCTAGTGTGTGAAATATAGAATCCCACAATCTTTCGTGGCTTTTCCGCAAACCTCAGTCGCACCATAATTGAAAACGTATTTAAATAAAGTTTTCATAAGAATGCCGCATCAAGTTGAGTGTTTCAATTAATATGTGCCAAATTTAAACTTGGCACCGTAATATTTCTCAGATTGATTGCATAAATTTTAATCACTTGTGGTCATGAACTTCCCCAGCCGACATGTAATAGACATCCCATAGTAGCTGTGACAGCGTTTCATTTATGGATCCTCGAGAATGAATCCATAATGGATCCATGCAACGAGAATGGATCCTCTGCTGATGACCAATGACAGCAGCTATTGGTCGTAAATGCCCATCTTCTGCTGGCATCAGCGAAGTAGGAGCCCAGAAATGCGCAACAAAACAATCTTGCTAAATCGATGATTGTATAAACACAGCCGTTTTGCCGTATACAGATTACTGTGTGCACGGAAACAACGCCGCCAGCAAGCAAAGTACTTCAGCTAAGCGATAGTCGAGAATGTGCACAGACGCTACGATGCAGAAGCACTTTTTTCGGAAAATAAACGCCACCTGCTACAAGATACTTGTGACAATGTAGTGACAGTTCCCTTTACGATTCATGCGGAACACCAGACCTAATGTGTCACTCGAATGTTCAGGAAAACTTTCGAATCCAAAAAAAAAAAAAACATTCACACTCATCTGGGATGCAGCTACGCAGCTACAAAAAAAATCTGCACAAAACTTATGCCAATACATTGTAGTTGAATAGGAATTCCTCATAATTCACGGTTCAAACCCGAGAATAGCGTACAGGGTTCCTCTAGCTGCATTCTAGGGCGATGTTACCTTGCCTTTCGCATTTATTTGACTACAACAGCGAGAGTTTGTTGGTGAGCCGAACATTGCCATGTCGGCCAGAAAACAAAAAAGCGCCGTTTCTGGACGTTTTATTTGAGAAAATTCTCGGAATTTATATACAGCGCATGCAGATATATTCGCTGTCTAAGGAGAATTTGTTCTTATTCCCGGTTCAAGCCTAAGACCAGCACCCTTGTTCCTTAGCTGTATTCCAGGGCGACGTCAGCTTTCTTCATCATTTATCTGCCTACAATAGCGAGAGTAGGCTGTTGCACCGAACACAGCCGTGTCCACCAGAAAACAAAAAAAAAAGCGCCGTTTCTGGGTGCATGATTACAGAAATGTCTCTGAATTTTTAAACAACCTACCCAGATAACTTCGTTGTTGAAGAAGAATTTGTCCTCTTTCACAGTTCAAGCCCCATGCCAGTACCGTGGTTGTTGTGGCTGCATCCCAGGTCAATGTCCGCTTGCCTTCCAGATTTATCTTCCTACAAAAGCGGGAGTGTGTTATTGCAGAAGATTGCTGCATTGGCCAGAAAACAAAAAGCGCGGTTTCTGAACGTTTAATTCCAGCGTACTCTCGGAGCGGCGCGAGCAGTTCCAACTCGACCCGCGCATGCATCTCTCGCGGAGAAAAACTCCTCCGTAGGCTAGTCTTTGGGAGGCCTCCATCGCGACAGGCAATCACGGCGGCTCAAGCTGACGAGAGAGCAAAAAGCAGCGCGTAAGCTTTTCTCTCCAGTCGTTGCACGGCTTGCGGAAAGTCGACGCGTGCACCCGGGAGCAGCGGCGTCGAGGTTAGGCCTAATCGAGTTTCGATGCCGTCGGGCCCCGCGCGAGCTAATCACATCGTCATCAGAGGTCGACGTCGGCGCAGGGAAAACAAGCAGCGCGGTGGAAAGCGGCTTATGAGTTTAACGGATTAAAACCGCCGCTGCCTGCCACGTGGCGGACGAACAAAATCGCGGCACTCGATTCGTGCGCGCACACCCGCGAGGGTGTGTCGTACTTTCGCAGGAAGCGGTAGAGGAGAGAAGAAGAAATACGCTGAGCCAGCGTTTGCGAATCCTATCTAGCGTTTATTGTTGATCGTGAGGTGTGTTTTCCTTTAATATTTTTGGCGTTCTACGTGAGTGATACCACTGCTTGTCATACATGGCATTCGACACTACATTTGTAGTCCTGGTCTTAGTTCAAACGTTCTAGCGCGAGGCGTTCGAAAAAGAGTTTCCCGGTGTTTTAGTACCGTGACTACATGTTACTACGACGACATGAGACGACGACAGCCCAAGCCTCTAGGGGGCTTTGCCCCTAGTAAAAATATTAGGAGGTAAAGAATGGGCTCTGACAGCGTAAGGCAGAAACCCGTGGAGGTCAATAGCAGACGTATTTGTACTGCAGTAGACCTAAATAGGATGTTGATGATGATGATGATGATGACAGGAGTGGAGAAGAGGATATCAGGTTGCTTTTACCGGCCTAAGCAAATGTCCAAGCTGTCTGTTGCCGTTTACGTATCCCCTTCAGACGCAAATTAGAAGAAAAAAATAAGAAGGAAAATTGTGATTCCTTCAAATATGGCTTCTAAAAAGAAAACCAAACTGACTGATATGAATCACAACAGGTTTACTGATCCAAGAAAAAAAAAATTGTGACTTGTACATTTGTACACATGGCGCCTCTGGGCAGTAAAGCACGTCAACGATTATTAGCAGAATCGAAAACTATTTTCGGGCACTTGAGTTGTCGGAAGTGTTGAAGAGTGAATTTTCAATGCGTCTTAGATTCATTGCTTCGACGCTCCTACTTCTGGAGGTGAAATTTAAAGAAATAATCAGTTGCGCCGCTAAGACAGAGGTAAACTGCGCATTTGCGACAGCGTACTCCATACTCCGAAACGCCACCTGTGTTTCAGAATTTTTGAGGGAAGTTAGCATTGATTTGAATTGGCCAGGGGTTGATTCCGTCAAACTTTTTGAAATTCGCTGGCATGGGCGTGCCGACATGTCATTTCCAGACACGCCTTGAGAGGTCGTGCTTGGACTTCCCCTCTTCGCTGGCGCAGCCCTGTTTCTTGCAGTCAAGCTACGTGCAATGTCTGACTGAAGTTTTGTGACATCTTTTCCTTTTTTTCTTGGAGGGGGGGGGGGGGTAAGGGGAGTCGCTCAGCGTTTTCCTCTCATTTCTATTCCAGCCAGCTGTTCCCATCATGGGCCACGATTGTCGGCGACAATCGTGGCCAAAAGAGCTTGAGCCGACGTGGTCGATCCCTTTTGCGGACTTAGTGAGCGGGCTCTTACAACTATCCAAGATACAGTACTCGTATAAATTCATTAATGCAAGTTAGATAACAATAAAATGCAAAGGCAAGGTAATTCTACCACGCAGTGGTGAGGCGCCATGTGTACCATTGAGGCGTTTTTTCCCCTAAATGAGCCACATCCACCTAACGCGAATTTGAGATACAAGCGGAAGTTCGTTACCGGAACTAAATGCAACGCCGTCAAAGCTATCATATGATATCTTTTACATGCCAGCTATAGGAAGTTGATGGCCACAAGTAATTGAAAATAATGCAGGGAGTTTGAGCAATACGTGGACGACAAGTTTGGATATGGCACATCTTGAATTGAAACACAAGTTGATGCGGTATTCTTATGAAAACTTTATTTAAATGCACTTTCAAGCATAGTGTGCCTCAGTTTTTGTGGAAAAGGCATTAAAATATGCAACAGGGCTTCAAGAATAGTAGACCTACACATGGGGGGCAGGTGAGTCCTCTTGGCACAATCAGCAGCTCTCTTCGAATTCTTCCCTAGGGTTATTTTCTTGGGGCACGCCTAAAGGCACTCGTAAGCAAGCTCTTCGTTGCTTTGCCATGAATTTCCAAAACACGACACAAGAATGCTGCTCCTATCTTCTTCTTCACATTAATGAAGTGGTTGATACTCTCAGGAAGGGGGGGGGGGGAGATTTGTCAGGGCTTGTAAGCAGCAGCTATTTAGTTAAGTACTAAAATGGTAAACATGGGAGCAAAAAAATAAACATGGACACAGTTATTTTCTATGGATGGGTAAGACGAAATGAAATCATTGTTTCACATCTCTCAGTTTTTTTTCCTTTACTTCTTCGTCCGTTAACTTCGTCGTTTACATCTGGGGACAGATTTTGTCACCGATCTTCTAATTATCGCCTGAATTAATAATAATAATAAAAAACTTCCGAAAACACCCCGGAAACAGTATGAACAGTCAAGCCAACAGCTTACTCCCATTGGGCAAATGGATTTGGTTCATTTTCGATACGAACTACATTTGCGTACACGTTTTCAGCGAGTTATCTCTGCTGTTTGCTTGCCACCCTTTTTTTAGGGGAAATTTGCCGAGTTTTTCTAGTCACTGCAGTTTTATCCGACTTAGTTACGGTTTCTGGATCGGGCTCATTTCGAAAAAAAAAAAGTTTCAATTGTACACACGTTTTTTTCTCCGCGGCGAAGTGCCATCTTCTACAAAATCCCAAAAAAGTCTTGTTTACGACCAACCAGACCGTTATATGTTAAGCTGACATGAACATCATTTTTTAAAAAGCATTATCACCCATAAAAATAAAAAAAAAGCGTCGCAATGTGCTGAATCGCCCCCCATAAAAGCTGAATGCGTGCATCTTGAGTGCTTCTTTTGGCTTCAGATTCAGTGCGAAAACACTAAATGGCGCTAATTTTTCATTTAAAAGGCATACAGCAGTGCGCACTTGAAGTACCATTTTATTTGAAGCAAAAGAGCTTGCGCATCGTGGCGCCAAAATGGGGTTATATAGCCACAGTACATGGCGGCGTTACAATAACTTCTCGCCTAAAATATTTCAAAAGCTAAGGGCGTCATTACAAGCAAGTTCTCTTTCGCCGCGTGTCTCGCGAAGCGTGGTGCACCGCCTCCCCACTAAGCCCAACTCTCGCGAACCGGCAACGACGCTCTTGAAGAAGAGGGCAAGAGCAACCGCTCGGCTGTTCACGGAGCGTAACGGGCACCTTGCATTCGGAACCACTCGCGGTTGACATTTCTTATGGCACACAAACACACCCGGACGAGAAAAGCACGCACCTTTTCCTCTGGGGGCAAGTAAGGCACGTTTCTTTCCCGGGGCTGAACGCAGAAACAGCGCTCCCACCAAAAATCAAACAAGAGACTAAAAAAGTCGCCAAGTGTCCTCGAGGCTCCGTGTCTGAAATATGGACGCGGTGCCTCTCTCTCTTATCCGCGCTTTCTTTTTTCTTGCGCTCCTCCGAGCGCAAACAGAGGACCTACGAAGGGGAGGAAAAAAAGGTATGTGGAGCAGATAGGTCGAGCGTCTTGAGGTAGGTTTTGAAGGAGTTTTTTTTTTATTCACACAATTACTTTTGCAGCTTGCCGTTGCCTTGAATGTCCGCTCGTTGCGTACGCCTTGTTTTTTAAGCTTAGGCGGTAGATAGGGATTTATACGCATTTCTTTAACCCCACTCACACCGTTGTGACGCTCCCAGCTATCGGCGTAGGAGTGAGAAAGGAAGAAAAGCAGGAAGGGGTTGTTCGCATTTTTGCTCTTACGCTCGCCTATCGTCGCGGAGGCTTTTGCAAGAGGGCCTCCGTTCGCTTTTCTGGCCCTGTAGGAATTGACACGAAGGCCGTGCTCGCTGTTTGTCTTGGCCTACAAAGTGGAGGGTCTCTCCCTCGAAGCGCGGGAAAGTTCGAACCTCTTGAATGAACGCGCACCCGTGCGTGCGTGCGTGTGTATGTATATTTTTGTTCCCCATCTTTCGCCTCTTCCGAGAGGAGAGATAGCTGTCCCGAGGGGAAGACGATAGCGTTGTCGCGGCGGAGGATATTTATGCCTTCGCGCGAATTTTAAATCGGTTTTGTAGGTTCCGTTATTTACGCGATACGAGCGTGTGCCTACGGAAGTTTGTGCTCGAGTTTCTGCTTGCTCTCCGTCGAAAAATAAAGGAGTGTACGGAGAATTCGGCTGCAGGGGAGCCCCGTTTGCGATACGCCAAAGACAGCGAAGATATGTGCTAATATTAGAACGATCTCGATCACACTTCCGGCTTCGGTGTGAAGTACACTTTAGTTTAATTGGAATTATATTTTCTTTGGGGCAGAGGGGTTGAGTATAGTTGATTAAAAATATCAGGCAACTTTTGAGTTAAGTGTGACGTTACACTCAGACATGATTACAACGACTTTTCACGCGCTGGTGCGCAACACTTTGTCATCCAAAGCTACAAAGTTCGGTAGAAGATATCACAATGTAGAATTTATTACGAGAATTGTGCTGTACGCGTTAGTGCATTATTTCTTATATAGAAACCCCTTTTTTTAATACCCGCCGCGGTGGCTCAATGGATAAGGCGTTGTGCTGCTGGGCCCGAGGACGCGGGTTCGATTCCCGGCTGCGGCGGCCTCTTTTCTTAGCGAAAATCAAGAACGCTTATGTGTACGAGATGTCCGCGCATAGTAAGGATCCCTAAGTGGTCAAAATAATAAGGAGCCCTCCACTACAGCGCGCCTTATCACCTGCGTTGCGTCGGCGCGTTAAACCCCCTACAATCAATCAATCAATCAATCAATCAATCAATCAATCAATCAATCAATCAATCAATCAATCAATCAATCAATCAATCAATCAATCAATCAATCAATCAATCAATCAATCAATCAATCAATCAATCAATCAATCAATCAATCAATCAATCAATCAATCAATCAATCAATCAATCAATCAATCAATCAATCAATCAATCAATCAATCAATCAATCTGTTTTCACGGCCTCGTTATAGCGTTTCAGAAGCATGTGCTTGCCTGAGAACAAAAACAAATATCTTCAGTTCTCGTGCGACAAAGTGCGACCACTAATGGCTCATTTCGGCTCTGACACAACGCTACGCTGTAACGTCCATTGTTCGTTGTACAGCCCTTCAACACTTGGAGCTATAGTGTCGACCAGGGTGGGCACCAGCCAGTCGTCGATCTGGTACTGACAAATATGTGCAAGAAGCTGTGCCTGTCTGGCTTAAGGAGAAGTCAAACTATTTAAGCCGTAGATAGGTGCTCGCAAAAAGGTGAAACAAGTTCATGCCAAGTAAATAAAATAATATTAAAAGATGGGTTGACATTTTTAAGGAATACTGAACTATTTTAAAGCAATTCAAATGAAAGATTGCACGTGGGTATTGTTCAGTATTCAACAACAACATTGAACACTACAAACGTTCTGGATTCTATAGGAATGAATACAGTCTCCTCCTACGACTCCATGAATTACGGCTTCTTTGCTTGCTTCGTTATTAGCTCACTTGCGCAGCTCAACTGTCTTCAAGGGTTCAAGTCAATTCTTCCTTTTACTGATTACATGCGAAAACTAATTTTTGAACATGCTAAAATGGCCGCCAGGACTATTTCTGATAAACGGGGCAACAAGAAGGGGCCATTCCATGGCCACCACACAAACTTCCGATTGCTCCCTAGAGCTGTCTCTGCCCAACGCTTTGCTGTGAGGCAGGCAAAGCACGCTCTACAGGCGGACGGGTGTGAAATTTCGGAGACTAGTACTCCCCACGAGTAAAACAGGAGACATTTGTTGACGACAAACATTATTTTATATGCGAAGCTTCTCATGTTCGGGGCTGTGTCCCTCCCTTTCTTGTCGTTGTTGTCCACCGTCCACACACCCACTGCGCATGCCTGGCCAGGCACCGCTGATGATGACTGTGTCAGGATGCCCCTAGGGATTGGCCAACCAAAGAATCCATCACGAGATAGCTTCGCGTTCAACCACCGTCGTCATCTTCCCGTCGGGGAACCCTAAGTACCACACCCCCACGGCGCATGCCAGGCCAGGCACCGCTGATGATGATTGTGGCAGGATGCCCCTAGGGATTGGCCAACCAATAATGCGAAGCGGCTTAGGGTTAGAGACGCGACGGTAGCCGCTGCATACTCCGCTGGGGGCGCCACTGTAGCTCCGCGGTATAAATGATGCGCGCGCGCGCTCCGCTCCCCTCATTCTCCTCCCGCAACGCCGCGATCGAACTGAAAACTAATGGGAACTTGAGTCGACCCCATAGCTGCTTCTCATACTACTCAGGGTTCCCCTACGGGAAGATGGTGAAATTTTTTGGACATGGCCATCGAAATGCTCAGTGGCTACGGCTTTTCGCTGCTGAGCGCAAAGACGCGGGTTGAATACTAGCCATGCCAACCGCTTTTCTGATGAAGGGTAAAAATTCCTCGCGCCACTTTTACCTTCTTACGTTTTTTGAATGAAGGCTAAAGCATTCTGGCTTCTCTTGGCTCTCGGCTACGACTCAGTAGATTTGGGTTGAAGTCCCATACAAAATCAAATGAGTTTTTACTCTTTACAGCGTTAACCATTTTCTGCACGAGACAACTAAAAAAGCTGGCTTTTTGTACAACGACTCACTTAACGTTTCGCGTTAACGAAAGCTGCTGACTGTGCGACGGAGAAGACAGCGGGCGGAAATGTCATATATTATGCTCTCCGCGTGATCATCGAAATTTAATGCGAAAATTTTCAAGCGAACGGGAAAAAAAGCTGCGCGGGACATGTACGCTTTTGTAGCACAAGATGTGGGCGTTTCGGTGTTACTAGATGCGGTTGGGCGGTGCTGCTGAATTTGAAAATGCGACTGTTTCCGTTTTTAGAGGGTTTATGTGCAGTGCTTCTCCAGGCTAGCCGGCCGGCTGCGCACGTGTCCGCGGCGCGAGACAGAAGCTTTCGTCCTCGAGTGTTCACGCGCGCTGGTTGGACACGAACATTCATGCGCCGTCCTTTCGCTCAAGGGCGTTGCCGTGCTTTTCCTTGTGCTTTATTTCGGACTGTGTCCCCTGTGACCTTAAAAGTGGCACGTGTCACCACTTTGCCTTTTGTTGGTGTTGCGGCGGTGGGTTTTCGCTGCTGCTGTTTCCGCGTTGGTGTACTTATTTCAGCTGTGAGTAAGGGTCGCAAGTATGGCTGGTAAGCGTGCCCGTAATCCTGCAATTAGGAGTAGTAAAGCGTTCTCTTTCAAAAGAAAGAAAATTGCGCGTGCTGCATTCATAATGTACGATCATTAGTTTTTCACTAACTGCGTTAACTAAAAAAGGTAAAGCCGTCAGTGGGCAGCCATCGAACGCCTCTGGAGAGCGCGGAAGCCCTGATAGAGAATTCAACAATGCCGACTTGTTTGGTGGTATATCTCGGCGCGCATGTTTAGTTTCTCCCCCGCCCTATCTTACCACCTTCCATTGCCCCGCAGACCAGATAACCAACTCACTGTGCGTTTCCGTCCTTTCTCTCTTAGATAACACACCCGGGACGACCATGTACTTTGTCGGAATTTCAATACGTTCTCGTCACCTGTCAAATCCAGTTCCGTGTTCTCCCTCTAGCTAATATTACTTCCGAATGGGCAGTCTTCTGTTGGTCTAGAATTTCGAATGTTCTTGAAATGCACACTACACAACGGCGAAGGCAATGTGTTTTCCCAAGCCCATTATTTGTTTTCCAGAAGCAGTGGCCGCTTCCATATCGCTTTAGCAAGTAGAACCGGCATTCCATCTCCATAATGCTGTCCCGTCATTTCTGCAAATCTTGAATCCGAGACCACGCCTGCAGTGTGTGGTTTTTTTGGTTTCCCATAGATGAGAGCGGAAGAAAAACCACTACAGAAGAATAATAGAAAATAGCGTTCCTTTTAAGCAAACATTCAGATTTGAGATCCTTCAATTGTTCTGTGTGTCATTTCATCAAGACCAATACTTTTTAATGCACCTCAACTGGGCGGCATTACAAAGGATGTATGTGAGACGTTTATTGACTTTAGGGCTTGTACATAGTTCATTTGTCGATTTCATTGTCATTTCCCATATCTTCCAGTTCATTCCTTTCTCTTTTTATCCGCAGTACCCTCCTCCCACTCTAAGGCGTTGCGCTGCTGAGTACGAGGTCGCGGGTTCGATTCCCGGCCGCGGCGGCCGCTTTTCTGATGGAGGCGAAAAGCAAAAACGCCCGTGTGTACGAGATTTCGGCGCACGATAAAGATCCCCAGGTGGTCAAAATTAATCCGGAGCCCTCCACTACGGCGCGCCTCATCGCCTGCGTTGCGTCGGCGCGTTAAACTCCACAATCAATCAAACCCTCCTCCCACTGTGAAGTAGAAGGTCCAAGATCACTTTCTCAGGTCGACCTCTTCTCCTTTTCAATAAACATTTACTCTCTCTCTCTCTCTCTCTCTCTCTCTCTCTCTCAATTGGGGGGGGGTATTATTATTTCGAGCCAGCGAAAGGGCTAGGCCAAAACTTCCAACGACTGCTTGAAATTTTCCATTTTGTTTTCTGTTCTCTTAACACGGAGCAGTCGGTGTGTTTCTAGCTACTTTTCCTCTTTAATAAAAAAAAAAAAACTTCGTGAAGTCGTCATAACCTTTCAGAAAACGGAAGAACGCGGAAGAAAAAAACCAGGGTATCCAGTCTCTCTAAAAATGAGGCCGCCGAAAGCGATAGGGCATCAACAGAGACGCCAGCGTCTGCCAACTGGGCAGCGGGCCTAGGGATCCCAATTGGGTTCGTTATTAGAACCTTGACGTATCCTGGGCGAGGGAGTGGGATTCCCCCGAAGGCCACGGGGCGTGGCTACTTGGAGAACGCCGTCCAACAGACGCCCCTTCATTTGGGCGTCACATTCCTTTTGCTACGTAACATTAGGAAGACAGCAAATGTATACCTGCAATGCTCACGGAAGCGAACGCTCACGTGGAATCATCAGCATCTTCGTCATCATCATCATCAAAAACAGCGTACCTAAGTCTACTGCAGGACGAAGGCACCTCTAGTGATCTCCGACCACTCCTTCCCTGTTTTGCCCTAGTCATTCTTTGCCTACGAGTTTTCCTACTTCGTCCGCCCATCTACTAGTGGCCTTTTTTGCCTTCTAGGCCTGTCTCTCGGTAGCCACCCTGTTACCCTAATGGTGCACCGGTTGTCATTTCGCCTCGCTACATGGCCAGTCCAAGTCTATCTCTTTTTCTCAATTTGAACTATAATATCTTCTGCTCTAGTTTGTTCCCCTTTCCAGGAAGCTCGTTATCTGTCCCCAAACGTTCCTCCTAATTACCGTTTCATTCTTAGTATTTGTCATTATTACTGAAGAAAACGAAGCTTAAATGTAAAAGCGCCTTCAAAAGTTATTGGAACGCGGGCTCATGAATTTCTACCAATTTATATCTTGACCAGCCGGTGAAGTTACAACAATGCTTCTCGAGTTTATGGTTACCTATGCATGAAGTTGGTTTTAAGCAAAAAGATTGACCTTAACACACGCACCAGCGGCCAGCCACCTTTGGAAGATATAAATTTGTATAAATTCGTGAGTCCGTGTTCCAATAACTTTTCAATGCGCTTTTACTTGATCCTCACTGACAGAGCCTGAGTCGTATACGTGCTTCAAAGACAGGCAGTTAGATAGAATGGAAGAATTCTTGAAATATCTATACGTTTGAACCATGGTACACACAAAACGCCATCGAAGCTGGCGTTCGTTATAAGAGAGGAACACGTAATATTTGAGAATACGTTGTACAGGAATGCAGGGAGTCCAACAACGGGTATACGGGTATTAGAACGAACGTACGAGGAACTCGTTAGAAAAACTAAACAAAATTGTAAAGGATTTGACGGGAGTGGTACGATGTTTCTGCTCTTCAAGCGATATAATGGCCTTTTGAGGTAGCGTCCATAAAATACCACGTGAGGGCTTTGATATTGGCGGCAACCAACGTAACTGTTAGGCAATGCAGTCATTCGTTCTTTCAGGCTTACTTGGTGCAACATCCGCAAAATTGCGCAGTCGTCTGACGTTTAACAAACGCCCCATTTCAATGGCATCTATGGCGACATATAAATTTCCCCTGATGCGTGAGGTTAACAACTGCTTATTCACTTTTCAGGACAAAAGCAGTGGGTTGAATGCAACGGTCTTTGTAATGGTTATCTGACCTATATATAAACCTCGGTTATTGCTTGAATTTCTGCGCAAACTGGTTTTTTAATACGTAAACACTGTTACGTAACTTTCCCCCAACATTTGTCCGCCCATCTGTAACAAGTGGCATCAATACATTGGCCACATGTGCCACATAAACCACACAAGGGCGGTTGTGCACGCCGAATGACGCCACAGAACGTCCGCTCACGTGACTGCGAGGCAGTTTGTGAGATAGCGGTAGTGTGGGGCAGTGCGAGCGTGTGTCCGGTTCTGTGATACCTCCTACGAGCGAGAAGCCCCACTTATAGGAAGCGATGCACATTTTTCGATGGGAATCAGCTTGAATGTACACCAATATAAAGGAAGAGGGAGCGACACGACACACCGCTGTTCATGCCTCTCTAATCGTGTCTCTCCCTATTCTTTGTGTTTCTGTACATTCGAGCGGATTTCCATCAAAGATTATGTACCAACTAGCACAGATCACGGCCATGATACAAAATCGTCGTTACTGGTCTCGAGTGAACGTGCATAAATTAGCCACTGAATAGAATGCCTACGCTCTAGCTACTTTCTCTCAATCTGGGGATTCTAGAACATTTTTCGCTATATTGTTTTTCGTCTTTTTTATACTAAAGATGTGGACTCTTCAACATATTTGTACCACTATCATGATCAGTTATATCATGATTCATCTAGAGGCGAAAATAACGCGAACATGATGTTAACCGGACAGTAATTGCTAACATGATAACTTTTTTAATATTTTTACGTTCGTCCAGGCGTATGCGCTCCACTTTTATGCTGTAAATGCTATGCAAAGTCAAGGCTCCTAAGCCCCACTAAAACTGTTGTTAACAGCTTTCTGCCTAGTTTTTCATCTAGAACAGTCTAGAAAATCAAGGGAATTGAATTGAGCTAAAATAATACTTCCCGCAAGGGGCGAAAGCTGCTACAAAATGGCGTAAAACGCTCAGTAACGCAACTTTTCTGCTGAAAAGGAATTAAGACAAGAGCGACGGGCAAATACACGTGCTGAAATAAGGTTTCATAAAAAATCAACTCGGCTGGAATTTTATCTTTGTCATTGATGAAATGCATTGCGTTCATGTAAGCACACCAGAAAATTTTACACGTACTCATGTCATACACTTCCTAATAAGACAATAAATCCAAACTTTCTCGCGCCCCTTTCTTACAACTCTGGTCCGAAAGAACAAGAAAATGAGCTCAATATTCATATCCATGCTAAATTAACCTCGCTAAACCAAGCTAAACAAAAAAATATAAAACGGCCATAGCAGTCAATACGAACATAGCAGTCTTTTTGTCCTTCCCCCTGAGCCCTCAGCAGCCACGCCGGATCTCAAAACTCCCACTTGCCCCGACAAATAACAGAAAAAAAAAACACACCAGCGGCTCCAATGTCTCGCGAATGGGAAACGGCACGGAAGAGAGTCGGCGTATAGGAAACCAATTTCAAGTGGCAGCGCGGCTTCCCGGAAGTCTCGGGGCTGGAGTGCCGACGGCTCAGTCGGTCGGAAGTGCGAAGCGAAGCGCATCGCCTTGCGCCGCCCGCCGTCTCGTGTTCCTCGGCGCTTCCGAGTGCTCACTTCGGCGCGGTACAGGAAAAGGACGACCGCTCCGCTCCACCTGCGAAACTATGCGCGGCGGCGCTTCATGAAGCTTCCCGTGTGATTGCGCAATTCTGGTGCGCTTTTTTGGGAGCGGGGAGACGCTCAGTTATGCGCTGCTCCCTCAAGGGGTCCGCGAAATCACGTGGTCACGCCGAAGAACGCAGAGAAGCGCAGGGTAGGGTGGTGTAGAGTGAGAGGAATGAAGTAGTAAAGAAAAATTAGAGCCAAGTAGTGTACGGTAAGGTGAAGTCAAAGAAGTGTAGAGTCATCATCATCATCACCAGCCTATCTACGCCCACTGCAGGGCAAAGGCCTCTCCCAAAGATCTCCAATTACCCCGGTCCTGTGCTAACTGCGACCAATTTATCCCCGCGAACTTCTTGATCTCACCTGCCCATCTAACTTTCTGCCGCCCCCTGCCACGCTTGCCTTCTCTAGAGATCTACTCTGTTACCATTAATGACCAACGGTTATCTTGCCTTCGAATTACATGCCCTGCCCACGTTCATTTATTTTTCTTAATTTCTACTAATATGTCCTTAATGCGCGTTTGTTCCCTGACCCACTCCGCTCTCTTCTTGTCCCTTAATGTTACGCCTATCACCTTCCGCTCCATTGCCCGCTGAGTCGTTCTCAATTTAAGTTGAACCCTCTTAGTGAGCCTCCAAGTTTAAGCCCCGTAGGTGAGTAGCGGTAAGATGCAGCTGTCATACACTTTCTTCTTCATGGACAAGTGTAGGGTAGCATAGCACAAAGTAGAACGGAGTAGAGAAGTGTAGAGCAGTGTTGCACTGCGTAGAACACCGCGGAGATGTGCAGCGCTATAAGGTAGAAAAGAATAGAACAGAGAATGGTAGAGGAGATACGAGAAATGTAGGGTAGCATAGCAAGGGGTACAATAGTGTAGTGTCGCACAGCATAGGGTAGAGTTGGGTAAGGCAGTATAGGGTCGGGTATGGTATACAGGGCAAGGTAGAATTGAGTATACAGGATATATTGATGGAGTGAGTGAGCGTAAGCGAACGTGAGTAAGCGAGCGAGTGAGAGAGGGAGAGAGTGAATGAGTGAGAGAGGGAGAGAGCGAATGAGTGAGAGAGGGAGAGAGCGAATGAGTGAGTGAGTGAGCGAGTGAGTGAGTGAGTGAGTGAGTGAGTGAGTGAGTGAGTGAGTGAGTGAGTGAGTGAGTGAGTGAGTGAGTGAGTGAGTGAGTGAGTGAGTGAGTGAGTGAGTGAGTGAGTGAGTGAGTGAGCGGGGAGTGAGAGAGTCAGCGAGTAAGTGAGTGAGTGTGAGCGAATGAGTGAGCGAGTGAGTGTGAGGGATCGAGTGAGCATGAGTGAGTGTGTGTGAGCGAGTGTGCGTAAGTGGGTGAGAGAGGGATTGAGCATGAATGAGTGGAAGCGAATAGTGAGTGTGAGCGAGCGAGAGTCACCCAGCCAGAGAGTGAGTGAGTGAGCGAGTGGGTGAGTGAATGAGTGGGAAATAGAGAGAGAGAAAGGAAAAAAGGAGCGTGTGTGCGTGCGCGCCTGCGTGCATATGTGTGTGAGGGCTTGCCAGCCATGTCTATTATTTGTAAGTCAAATGATGGCTGTATTTATCTAATGAAGGTTCGTGTCGTGTGCTCGGTGAGCTTGCAGCAGTTTATGCCTTCATTCGATGCATTGCAACATTGAAAGCGGTTGTAAGTTGAGCTTTCACCTGGCGAAATTGTTTTGGATAGAGCTTCAACCCTATATTTAGCTACGGCGTATCCGAGGGTATCCCCCAGCCGCTGCTCGTTGGCCCTTATTCCGATTCATTGACACATCGCCGACCCCTTGACTTTTAAATCATATTGACTTTGATATGGCTTTTTTTTTAACCGGCCGCCTTCACACCAGAAACTCTGGTATTGTTCTCATCTATGCCCTCCCCCCTCCCCCCCCCCCCCCCAAAAAAAAAGCAAATTCACGCTTAATGCATTTGGCTGCAACTGCTTTCGAAGATGTAAAAACCAGCATTAAATGACGTGCAAAATATTTGCTACTGTTCGCACAAGGCCTACATCAAACTAATGCTCTAGAATTGGCGCTTAGTCACGGCAGGTTCCTTCCTAGGCTCATGCCCCCTTTTCGTGTTCGGCAATGCGCTTTTATAGACATACGTATAGATTTATATAACCACCTTCCCTAAAAATGAGCTTCCAGTGCACGGGAGAGAGTCAGCAAACCAGCTGGCATCTCATCCCTCTTATCGCCTCCAAAAGCGTATTACATAGTGAGAAAAGTAGGAGCCTGACGTGCCGGTTTGTTGGAAGCACGGCTTTTGCAGATTCCTCTCTGACCCAATACTCTATCTTTCTTTCACGTATGTTTTTTGTGTGAGAGAAAGGACTTTTATTATTATTCTCGGCCAATAGGAGCGCGCTCTACCTATCGGCTGCAGCCTCCCCGTGCCTTCTTTCGAAACGTAATAACGTTGGAATTGCGAAGACCCGCTCCGACCATCTCTTCCTGCGCGTTCACACTCGCCGAACACGCGTAAATATCAATAACACTACCCGGGAACAGGAAGGCCGCAAGACAAAGAAGGTGTGCGGAACAAAACAAAAGACGCGAAGTGAAAGCAAAACAAACAAACAAACAAACAAGCTCCGTTCAGCGAAAAATGCAGGAAGAAGGGGAACGGCTATCAGGGAAAGAGACAAGGCGAGTCCGCTCGCGCGACCGCATCTCCGCTGGCGCGAGCTTCGAGCGTCCGGCACCCAACATCTCCGGGAACATCCAATTTCAGTAGGCGAGCTGTGTTATATGGTCGCTGGCCTCCCTGTTCTCGACGGCGCCGTTGGGTTTCTTCGTGTGTGTGTGTATGTATGTGTGTATGTGCGTACGTCCGTGGGTGTGTTCGGCGCTCGCTCCTGCAGTCGCAGCGAGAGATAGGGCGAGAGAGAAAAAAAAAGACTTTGAAGGTGTGTATATATCCCGCGTATGAAACAATCTGGACAAAAATCGAGCGCGGGGTGTTGGAGAAAGAGAAAGGCTGCGTTCGCGAGCCTCCAGGGTGCCGTGCGCCTGGAAAATGTGCGACTCCCTTCACAAACAGGATTCGAGGAAGCTAAAAACTCAGAAAACCGATGAAACGAACCGTTTTTCTTTTATTTCCGAGGGTCTCGGAAAAGCCAGCCGCGCCGTTCGTGCGGTACTCGTTTCTGGAGCGAAATCAGCTATGTACTGTCTCTTTCTGTTATTACCTTAGACGTAGACCTGTTTCTTTGTTTTTATCTGCTCCAATTCGGCGTGTTCTGGCGGTTCTTAAGACCGATGGCGAGCCCAGGCTTCTTTAAATGCCCTTCGTATTTTATTTTATCTGCTACCTATCAAGAACATTCGTAATATCTGAAGAAAGCTGTGTCCAGTTAGTATTACTCTTGACGACACCCTCGGTTTTTCTTTTCACAGTACTTACTGTTATCCACCCTTGCGTGGCGTAACAAGCCCCGATCAAACAGGATTACGACGAAGTATATGGCAGCTTTTATTTTTGTTAACTGCATGGGTAAATTATACTGGAAGACCTCCACGTGATTTCAGTAAGAAAAGAATGGTAGAATGTAACTAGCAAGACGCAAAAAAAGGCTCTCCTGACACGCTTCTATTACCTAACGCGAAGAACGACGGGAGGAGCAGGAACGATGATACAACACTTGACTGGGTTTATCTAGCGTTCTAGGTATTCGAGTGAAGACCTAATAAACCTTGTTAAATTTGAAAGAACTACCTTTGCAAATCACTCGCCTCTGCTTCAGCCACGAAAGACGTTTTCCTAAACAAAAAGCGCAACAAAAAAACTGTTTAATTCCTGTGGTATAGGAATCGGTAAAACAGGAAAGTGAAATGTGCAGCGAAATCTCCAGCTGAGCACGATTTGCGGGCCAACGGCTGGCTTGTGGGTGTGCTTGGCGAGCGACGTCCTGCTGGCGGGTCGCTTCGGAAAAGGTGTACTGGCTTCAATCCCGATTTCCGTGGCGGATGTGACGTTAGTGAAATCTTGGTGTACCCCGGCATAAAACACTTTCGTGTTGAAATATAAAACCCGGAAACGAACAACCCTAAGTATAACGTGCTCTTTAGTACTAAAGGTTGCTTCCCCGCAAGAAGACCACGTTCAAAGGCTGCTTGCTTCGTTATACTGGCGTCATTTCCGTGAGGGATATGACGTCAATGAAATCTTGGTGTATCTGAGAATAAAACACGTTCATGTTAAAAGAAACAGCGTACAAATTTTGCACTACAGTGATGTATATGGGGAGGAAGGACGTAATAAGAGCCAGCGCCAAGAACAGAGTTGTCAGTGCGCTAACGGCACGTTAAGATTCTGGAGGTACGTTCAAACAGAACTAGGGGACCTGATGCAATCGTTCAGTGATGTTTCCTGGCAGTGGTGTTTGTCAGCGGCCGCTCATAGCGCAAAAAAGATTTTGTGACGTCATTGAGAAACTGTCGGAAGGTGGCTAGGGACTCGCCACTGCTTCTTTCTTTCATATCTGCATTATTGGTTTGACGTTCGCGATAAAATTGGCATAATTTTGACCGAAAAAAAATCTGTGTTTTTAATCAACCAAACTTGTGTTTTGTTACCGCAACGCATAAGCAGGCTTGAGGAGTTGTGCGTACACACCAAGCCTTTTTTTTTCTTCCCTTTCGACCTCTTTCTCCGCGCGATGAATTTTTAACGGTGGGTTTGGTCAGCTCCGCCACAACCGTTTACCGCACTCCCATCCCGCCGCGCCCTTCCCTTTCCCAAATGCCCTGCACTTTGCTGCGTCCGTTGGGTGAGTCCATCCGCGTGTCCGGTGGTGCCGTCACGGGTGTCCGCTGTATTTGGCGGGGTCTAAGCTAATCTTCAAGCCCAATTGACGATAATTACCATTGGGCTTGGAGATTAACTTAGAGTCCGCCAAATGCCCGCCGCCGCTGCCTCTTCGGTGGTCCCAACGCTGGTTCGGCCATCCTCCTGGTAGACTTGAACGATCAGCACGCCATCCCACGACGGCGCCCATGCTGCAGCTTCCTGTTGGCTCTGGCTTCGAGATCTCGCTTGGCCGTTTAGCAGCCAATACCGCCTGGGAACGGCTTGGTGTTTCGTGCGAGCAACCTACAGTACTCTTCCTTTCTTTGTGATGTTGTGCAAGTACAAACAACACACCCCGATAGTTCTTACCACATGTATCAAATCAGCTGAATGTGGACTTTCTGACTTAGTGATAGGCGTATAACCTATTTAAATATATCTACTCTAAGCACATGCTCCTTGGGTATTCCTGGAAGCCAGAGAAAAAACACAATGCGCTAAACCTTGCGGTTGAAAAAAAAAACAAAAAAAAAACACGCAACTTATATCATCTGCGCAGTACGGCCGGTTTTGAGAGCCCCTTAGCATCCCATCTTCGCAGTAATGAAGAAGCTATGTTAATAAGTACAACACTCTAGAGCAGTGGTCCTGAAATGGGGTTAGTTGACCCAACGGGGTCGGCGAAGCCATTTCTGGGGTCCACGAACACCTCACGTGCAAAAAACTATGGGACACGCCCGCCTTTTGGAGTCTATTCCGGCCGTGACGCATTTCTGTGGGCCCCTTTATCTAATCCCCTACAAACGGGGAACTACTACCTAACAAGCTTCTAAGCTGGTTTCCTGGGTCAGCAGAGATTACTATTTTCATTTTTAGCTGCTCAGCCTTAGAGCTACAATCACGTCTCATCTTAGGTCACAATGTTCCCGCATCAAGAACTGCTTCTAGCAACCTGCCCACGGCACATGGCTTGTGGCCTTTTGAAGCGGACGTGAATTGCTTCGGATAGGAACGTGTCGAAGCTTATAATCGGTTGACGGAGCTCCAGGAAAACAAAGTCATGAAGGCAAAGTTTGCCTCTGTGAGAATTGAGGCAATTCGGGGGGAATCGGAGAAATGTTCCTCCATCTGCATGGGGCTACAGTGAAACTTCTGTTAGAGTTCTTACAGCGTAATCATGTAAGCACGCTTTTTCGAAGTTTGTGTACTTGGAAAGAAAATTCTGAAACAATTAAAATGTGGCCGCAGATATGCAACCCTATATAGGCACCGATTTGCGGTGTTATTACGAACAGTCTGAAGCAAGGTGATGGGGAACCTTTTTGAATTAAAGAGAGCCGTTTCACGTTTCAGTTGTGTTAATTTACGTACGAATCCCCCCTTTCCCCTGCAACGGGTCCACCAACGCACCTAACATTCCACATGCGGTCTCCAGCACATTCACGGCTGAGAACCACTGCTGTGGAGTAGTTGTACTGCCTCGTTTATTCAGCGTCAATTTTCTATAGAGTATTATCCCCAGTTTTCTAACAGCTGAAACTTTCACACAGCATCACTTGATCGTTCGAACCTCCTTAAATCGTGGATATTCCGAAGAGAAAAAAGCACAAGTCATTAATTCAAGCATTCTTAAACGTTCCGCCGCATGATAGAGGAAACCTAACCTATATGAAAGCAAAGAATCTGTAGCACTACGAAACAGCAAGGAAACTGGTAGAAAGTGGAGCGATGATTGCAATACAAGCGCCCACTAACAGACGAAAATAGTTAAGAATTTGCGCCCATTTTTTGGAATACGGTTAGGAGTATCTTGGGTATCAGTTTTCAGGGTGATGCCACTAACCGGACCTGACGTCATCTTGGGAGAAGGACAACGCATTTTCCGACACCAATACCATCCGATCAGTCTCTACATTTAAGTAGCGGTTGATTCCTCAATTTGTACGCATTATAAACACTGGAAACTGCTAAAGAAAATACATCAAGGGCCCGTTATAACCAAGGCGAAGAACAGGCACCGATATAGTTCTGGTGACTCGAAAAAAATTTCATTTAGCACAAAAAGGACGAACATACTTCTGATGAAACCTCACTGGTTGTTAAATTAGGAACAAAGTAGCAATAACGAACCGCACGCAATCTTGATTGATTGTAGGGTTTAACACGCCGACTCAACGCAGGCGATGAGGCGCGCTGTAGTGGAGGGCTCGGGATTAATTTTGACCACCTGGGGATCTTAAACGTGCACCGAAATCTCTTACACACGGGCATTTTTCTTTTTCGCCTCCATCAGAAAAGCGGCCGCCGCGGCCCTTAATCGAACCCGCGGCCTCGTGCTCAGCAGCGCAACGCCTTAGCCACTTAGCCACCGTGGCGGGTCCGCATGAAATCCGCGCTTTGCTAGGCGAGTTTTCGCGTTACGATTGTTCAAGGTTTGAGCCTTACTGCGTCATTTTCTGCGGTGAACATTGTTCTTCAAAGCCCTTCAGAAATCGCGACTTCAGTTTTATTGTAAGGCGGTGTTCGTTCAAATACAAGATGAAGTAAGAGTTGGCCAAAAACGTCTTACGACACGGCCTCGCGAAAGCCTACGCAGTACTTTCCGACATACAAACAACGAATGAAAACTTACGAGTGTTTACCGAAAAAAAAAAAAAAAAACTTCGCCGTGGTTCGACAGCGTTGATTTTTCTGGCTAGAATGGCGAGGTCTAATCGGAAAAGGTTGCAGACACAATTCAACATCTATCCGTCTTCAGAAAAACGAACGTCTGTTACGTAACAGCGTGACATAATTGATCACGTCTTCATGAATTCCAGGTTTGACGTTTACATCCCTTTCCCGCTTGCTCTCTCGTCGCCAAAACTATTCTCGTCGCCAGGAATTCGTGAGAGCGTGTCCTGCACGTGCAACTTCCAAATGCCATCGATGCACACTGACGTATGAGGGAACAATCGCCTTACCGTTTCTCAGACGCCAGAAACTACGGCGCAGATTGTAAGACAAACACCTTCTAGGTGAACAGGGGTGCTCCCAGCGTCCGTGGTGCCCATTTTTTTTGTACCTAATTACCTTTAGTGATGAACTTCAAACGATTTACCATTTTTACCTCGTCAGCATTAAAGCGAAATTTTTATTTTGTGTGTGCGCTTGGCTCTGAATGCACTGCTAATGTGTGTAGCTTCGGTTCAGACGTTGTTTGAGGCGCCACGCAACATGTGAAGAAGTTGAGGAGGTCAAACAGTGTGAGAAAGAGAGACGGTGCGAGGGGGTGGTGGGAGCTCTCAGCACTCAAGCACAGCCAAGCCAAAGACGAAACTACAAAAACAGCCCGGAACTTGGCTCGCCTTGGCTTGGCTTGACACTTCCATTGCGGACGCCTGTGGCGACGGGCGCGAAAATGAAAGGCCCTGATTGGATTTCGCTCGAAGGCTTTGCGACGGCGGCGGTGGCGGCTCTGCTAAGAGGCTTGACGGCAGCGGCGCCTTTGCGGTAGTTTATTCCTTTGTGCCTCAGGCCCCGTTCTCGCACGTTTATTTTTATATCTTAACACCTTCTTGTGCGCCGTTGTTTCTGCTTGAAATAGAAGTCTGAAATAGGCCAGTAGTGGGCCAGAAATGGCGCTGCCAAGCGCGCGTTCGAGTTTTGTGAAAAATCGAATCAGCTCGGCCGTCTGCTTTTCTATTGCTGTGTCGAACGTCGTGGCCGGAACCCGAACGTTGTCCGAGCCGGTAAACGTGTTTGTTCGCCAACGTGCGATGCACGAGTAGGTTGTTAAAAGAATCCCAGCCTCTGCGCTGCGAAAAAGCCACTGATTTAACTTTGACGAGTCGATGTCTTCCCCGCCACCACTTCCAGAACTCGCTTCCGGCTCTAGACATGCTTGCATTCCAAACACGTGCCACGAAATTGTAGAGTTACTAAAAAACCTCGACTTAAAACAGCTCTTACAAGGTAAATAATACGTTAAATTTAGTTATAAATAATACGGGTTGGAAAGAACGTAAAAGGGTACAAAATGGCGCAGCGGTTATTGTCCGTACCATCTCTCTTTTAAGGGTGAAGCCCCTTAGGGGCTGGAGTGTTGGCGTCTGCTGTCATCGTCATCGTAATCGTCGTCTCATGTAGTCACGGTACTAAAACACCGGAAAAATCATTCACGCCTCGTGCTAGAACATAACGCGAACTAAAAAACACAGGGACACTCCTTTGCGCCTCGCGCTAGAGAGCTTCGTACTTCAAAGACATGAGACTTTTACAGCAAAGCTGTATACCTGTACCCCCCAACGGTTTGGTTTCATCTCCGAAGTTAAAAACGCCAAGGCGCCAAGATTACACTTATACACTGCATGCTTCGCCCCTCCGCAGGTTTTACGTTATTGGAGATGGCCTGGGATTTTTTTTTTTCTCTAAGCGCTGATTCGTTCAGAAACCTCACAAGCATTGATCGCTTTTTATGCTGCCTGTATTGACCTTCCTGCGGGTCGCCAAATAGGTTTGGGTAGGGTTATGCAAAAGAACCACTGGCTGGGCGTTTTCACATCAGCCCCGAACTATGTTGCGAATTTTAGTAAATGGCCACTTGACGCTATATGAAGCTTCAGTTGGTCACTGTTTTCGATGAAACGCGTGCGTAAGTGCCTTGGACGCATTTAAACACGCGGCAGTCGACAACCTACAATTCCATGTGACGTCACTCTTCCGAGCAGGCGCACGACTCCAGCGTGGGTGGTGCAGTAGAGGGCTCTGAAAGATGCTTCGCTAAACATGCCGTAATACGGCAAATAACTGTAATTTACTAGTGGGAGGTCGGAAAAGCGTGGCTTAGGCACGTCTAGAGAGGCTGGAATTGTCCGAGCAGCTTAGAAATAATTATATTAATTACCGGTAATTACTGCTCTTAGCGTAGAACCAGTGCAATTTTAAACGCGTGGTGGCTTTCTGTGTTGCCTCAAAGGCTTCTGTACCACGAGAGCGCTGCTTACGTTGTGGTTGCTGAAGAAACGACGAACCACATTGCATGTTGCCTATAGAATACTGTAGAAACAGCCGCTCTGGCGCAATTGGCACAACGCTCACGTTTGTGCATCAACAACAACAACAGGCAGCGCCATTTTTTGTCATTCATTCATTCATTCATTCATCCGAGTATTCCGTACAGGAATAATTTTCTGCTCAATCTAAGCACGCAGTGCTTGTAAACTAACAAGGCAGTTGGGGAAACAACAAATTTCAATTACATTTCATGAACAGTAACGCAATAGTACTTGCGTATATGCACTGAACACTTCCCATTGCACGAAACAAAAAAAAAACATAAAACGCACACAAAAAAGGCGTGTCTTCTTGCTCCCGAACATTCATCAAGAGAAATTGAATGTTACAGTAACTCTTATCAAAGGAATGCACCAATAGCACACTCACTTATAGGAATGCAATTCAATGCGAATTCGGAAGTGTACAGACATAAAGAATCGTGAATATAAACAAATTGAACGCAAGGCGGTAAACAGATCCCCACATGTCAAGTGTCATCACCTACTCAGTGTTTATTGAACCTGCACGCCATTTTCTAATCGCTTTGTTCAGTTTCCGTTTCGTGTGTATCGTTTGTTCTGTATCACGTAATGCGTATCCTGGAATGTTTATTCAGTGGCTGCTAGTGAGTGCAGCACACCTTTAAAAGGTTTTGTTAACAACGTTTTTTTTTCTTTTGAATTCATTATACTTGCCCATTCGTACTCCTTCGGTTAGCCCAAAGCTATCTCCACGGAATATGAAGATTGTGAAATTCAGCACCTACTACTGATACCACCCCGAGGCTAACTATCGCTCACCGCAACTGTCGTAATCCGATTAATAATTTATATTCTTCTCATTCACTGAGCAATCCTCTGAGGGGCCTTGTTTCCCTTTTTTTCTGACGGAAGGAAGGCGGAGGGACATGCCCCGGCCACGTCAATTATTCAGCCGGAGCAATAGGCACACGAAAACTTTTTACGGAGCTAGGATCAAGCTGATGCGTTTAGTGTGCAATACCCATGCAATTGAATGTGGTACTCGTGAAATGGCTGAATTTTCTCCTTTGAAGCAGGCCAACCTTTCTTTTGTGGCGTCCTACCTCGTTACATTACACTCCACAGCAGGAGTATAGATTAAGCGACACAAGACATCCTCATCGGGGAAAGCCGTATCGTCTAGCGCGGTAACAGCAAAACGTTGACTTCGTTGAGCCAATGGGGAGTCAGCAAAGCCAGGCACGAGTTGCCAGCTAAATGCTTACAACGAAACCAAACTGCGTTGGAAACCACCCGCATGGCTGACGAAACGTGCGAAAAGTGCGAATTTTCGAAACGTGCGTGGGCACCTGCTGGTGAGCATTGATTAGGGTTAAGAAGCAAGATAACGAGGAGAAAATGAGGCGCACGTGAGGCGGCTGGAAGATCTAGCAATGCTGTTATCGCGAAGGTCGGCGCCACAATGAATGCGAGTATCGAAACCAGCATCACTACACATTTTTCGGCTCTACCTCAGCTAATTATAAGCCAAAATGTCATCTCTCTTCCCGCATTTAGGGTAGTCCGAACTGGTAAACGTATAGTGTGTTTTGAAAAGATTCGCAAGGGAACGCGAGTTCCAGCTGTCGTTATTTTGATGGGGGAGGTTTGGTAGATTTGTCTTTGTAAGTTGCATTTTCAAGAAGCGCGGAATTGGGAATAATTACGCAGTGTTTTCACAACTCCATTGCGACATAAACAATAGTGGAAACACTCAGCCTGGCTCTACAGTCGCCTAGAAAAGTGACTGCGGTGTAGCTTATTTTTTTTAATTCATTCCTTAGACAGCGTCTAAGAGAGGAATAGGTTGAAAGGCAGACAGCGTCTGGCGCCAAAACAGAAGGTTGAGCTTGTTGGTTCGGAGCGCAATAAAAGAACTGGTCATGTAACATGACAGGCACTAAAAAAACACTTGGCGTGAACTGCACTATGCTCCTCACCGAACCTGTTCAAAAAGTAAAGTATAGTTTTACAGTGAGGTGCAAAGTCGTCGTATACTGCAGCGTCTGTCGCCGCAAGGCCTTCGTCGTCCGTCAAGGTCTTCCGTCGTCCTGTGTTTCTTCGCGACCAGACCTATTTAGGCTATAAATGATTCCTTATTTCTGACAAAGCCCCTGCCCATGTACTGGTACTCATTATAACCTCACATCAACTATAAGCGTTGCGCTAACTTATGATTAAATAAGTAGAAAATTATATTATGCAAAACATTTTACAAATTCAAAAATTATCTTTAAAAATTCACCCCAACTGTACAAAAACGGGTGAACAAATCTTGACGCACACTGAATTCTGGTGGCATATTGCGGTTAAGAACTCAACGAGATTTCAAAAAAAATCAACGATTACATTCTTGAAAAGCTGGAATAACAAAATTGCTTATTAGTATTTTTGTAGTCACAGTTATTTTAAAATCCCACCAAATTTTAAATTCCCGCCATATCAGGTTCTGCCCATTTTAACACATCCATTTTCCTATCCCAAAACACATGCAGAAGCTAAGCGAATTTCGTACACTGTTTTGCAATATTTCTTCGATGCAAGTTATCTAGAAAGCAAATGCACGCTTTTTATTCTGATAAAAATAAAAGATCGGTATTGGCAAGACATTTTTTTCATTCGCCCCGAAGGAATTAAAATGTTTCTCGAAAACACTACGGCATGTGAAATATATTTTCGTTGTTCTTAAGGAATGGTGTGTATACCTTACCGCTGGCGGTTTTGCTAGCGACTTGCATATACCTTATGCGTAGACGTTACCAGCTAGTATATACGTAAATTATACTAAAACTATGTTGGGAGAGCCTAAAATAATACATTTCATCAGCTCTAAGCATGTGATATATCGGACAATTTGCCCTTGTTATGGAGATATAGTCTCGTGGTTCCTCGAATCCATGTGGTGCATCTACCATCACAATGCAACTCTTTTCTGCGAGTTTACCTCTCACATAGAAGGCGGTGCATTTAAACTTGTGGCATACCCCCGCGTTTAGAAAGGGCGGTAACTAAATACTTTTTCACATTGTGGATCGACAGTTTTAACGGCCCGACAAGTCAACAAATAAAAAACGTTAATTCAATATCCGTGATGTGTCTGCGATAACGTTGCTTGAGGTGCCCATCCCGGACTTTGTGAAAGAGTGAGATACCAAAAATTGACTGAAAAACTTTATCATTCCTTCCTAAAGAAAGTTGAGAGAAACGCAAACGTTTTCTAACATCCAAGTTGCGTCAAAAGTTCGTCAAAAGATTCGCCTAATGTGCTCCAACCTTTGATGAAAATGCGTCCAATCAATCTCCAAACCTTCAGAAACCCAAATCGCAAACAAAGAACGACACCATGTGATCATTTATCGCGCACTGAGGAAATGTATCTACTAACTATCTAAATGAATACCGATACGTGGTTTATGAGATAAAATTATACAACTGTACTCTTTCATTATCGATGCGTATATTGTGCTATCTCGAATCGTTCCTTTTTAGAAATTTACGAGTAGCCGTTTTGACACAATAGAATCCCGCGCCGTGCCGTGTGTCGAGATATCTTATCAGAGGTTTTCGGTCGATCAGCCAGCTCATGGGAAAATGCATTAGGTTTTGACGAGACTAAGACAACTTCTACTTTAAAAGCTTTCTCTTTAAAAAGAAGCCACAACTACGCAAACCTGGGAGTAGCTGTCAATAGAGAGTTTTAGCATTTCGTTACCGTGTTTACATTACCGTTTACCGTGTTAGCGGGAGTTGACTGCGCATGCGCGAGAGTTACCGTGAACGGTAACTTACCGGCACAGGCTTTACCGTCGCCAGCGAGCTTCCTGAGCAGACGAAGTATACCGTCGCGTATTGATTGCATCAAATTCAGTGCTCTCGGCGCTTTATTCTTGGTACAGCTGATAAAAGTAATCTTACTTGACGCTGATTATTACGTGTTTCTTGTTAAATAATGCTCAGAGAAGCGACAAACGACCATTTGTCTCAGACGGGCGAGCAAAATGCCCGTCCCTACTCGTGCTAAGCCTTGCCCGCCTTAAATAGTTCAGATAAGTTTCTGAGCTCAAAGCGCTTTTAGGCCTCCGAAAATGTTCTGGGCAAGGTAGTGTAGGTTATTGAGTAATCACTAAGTCGTATTTTACTCATTTCTTGCCTAATTATTTAGCGCGGGGGCCAATTCCATTTTACCTTGATTCTAACTCTACTCAGTAGATGGTGCCACCAGCACGTTTTCTTTTTAAATCTCTACAGGTGATGGCCACAGTATTCCCGAAACAACTACAGTTAGTGTGAATGCTTCACCCGAAAAGTGAAACATTCAAGTTACTTTAAACGAATGCAAACAGATATGAGCAACAAAATTATGCGTGATTTGCTTTGAGACTAATTCATCAGATGTCGCTACCTTCGCCACGGCGGCCGGAACACGCAAACCGCAAACGGAGCGCTAAAACGTGTCCTACAGTTTTTAGCGGTAAACTGAAACTCCGGCTTCGGTAAACGGTAACGCAAACACGGTAACGACACGCTAAAACTGCCCAATACATTTTGCGCCCTTAAACTCAGCAGTGCCTTCGGACCGACCCAGCCAATGATCCACAAAATAAGAAAAATAGAGTCAAGCCTTTTAGGCAAGCGCCTGTCTCGTGGAGGTGTTTACAAAGGCCCGTGTTTGTCAACAGCGCCAAGGCTTTTCGATGCTGACTAAGTCGCTCCCGTACGAATAATTCCACCTGTTGACTCAATATTGTCGCGGTTCCTGCGGAGGCCGGCTAAGAACTGAAGCAGGCTGGGTTCAGGCGAGAGGGATTAGGTCCGGCAGCCTTGTCAATATATGTCAAGTGGCGGTCTGGGCTAAGCGGGGTCGACAGCCGCTCTCGAACGAGCTGCGACCCGTAAGCCAAACCTACGGAACCTTCATGAACCCTCGTTGCGGCGCTTCACCACTAGTTCACGGCAGCGTTGTAGATACTACAAGTACGGGCAACCGGAGGTATGTATTCCGTGTTTCCCGGAATTTGTTTGTCGCAGAATTTGTTTGTCCCGCAACGGCTGTGGCTTTAAATCTTCTCATTTAGTACCTACAACAACTCATTGGCACGGACACACACTAGCTGTCTAAATGAGCAGCTAAACGCTAGAACCCTAACGAAGTGCGCTAATCTGGCCGGGCGTCCTTTCAGTACTCACCGGGCACTTTCCTCTGCGGCGGCTTTCACTGCAGGACTTCCTAGTCTTGCAGTGAAGTATACTAGCAAACTGGAGGCATGGATCGGTGGGGAGGCAATCTGGTGGGGCTGAGAGGGAGGGTGAGTGTGGATCTCGGTAGAGAGGGTGCACCCCGTCGGATCCAGAGCGGGTGGGCCTTAATTGGATTGCGACGCCGCGCGCTCGCAGTGGCCGTACGGACAGCGATTGACCGCGCACTGCTCCGGACGCCGTACGCCGAGCCGTACGCGTTACACCGGTCTCCGCGCAGCGCAGGATGCGGCTCGGATAACAGGATCACGGATGACAGGCTTTCGTCGAGGGGTGCAGCGAGTCGCGGAGCTGTCGTGTGGGGGACTCCTTTGGGGCTTCTTTCTTGGGGTCGGTCTACAGATCGACCCCGAGAGAGAATAGCCCAACACGAAGTTGACTTACTCGCTGGTAATGTGAGCATAATGTTACAAGCTCGGCTCCTTTAACTCCCTAACTTTATTATATCGCAATACCTTCCCCTTCAAATCCGAACCGAGAGAGAGAAGAGAGAGAGAGAGAGAGAGAGAGAGAGAGAGAGAGAGAGAGAGAGAGAGAGAGAGGGGAGATTAAGAAAGCGTGAAATCGAGCGAGAAAGAGATAAAGCGAGAGAGAGAGAGAGAGAGAGAGAGAGAGAGAGAGAGAGAGAGAGAGAGAGAGAGAGAGAGAGAGAGAGAGAGAGAGATATTGAGAAAGAAAGAAACAGAGACAATCAATAATGGAGTGCGTGCAATTGGAAGCACGGCAAGGAATAGGTGGTGAAAATGAATTGGTGTGCACAAGACTGAAGGCGGCAATCTTGCTATTTACAGGAGATCGATATGTTAAACAGCTCTCTATAGATAGCACCTTTAGAGCCAACATTTAGGGAAGCAGTCTATTTTATATGTTGTGCCGCGTTCGGTTTGCCTTTGCCCGCACCTAGACTCCTCTAATGAAGGAGTGCTGTCGTTATACCAATAACCCGAAATTGCAATAGAAGTTCTGCTGACGAGTTTGTAGGGCACATAGATTTGTATTTTTTTTTCACTAAAACTTCAACAAATTCGCTTTATGCTGTGCAATTGGGCCGTATAGAAAGAGCCCAGTTGTACACCCGGCCTGACGCAACGATGCAGCAAAGTGAAAATAATCCCCGATTTGCTTTACTTTGCTTTACTCTAATTTACTTTAGCTGTCATGCGAGGATTGGTGATGTGGTATGTAACAAGTAGTGAGCTAAATGAAGCAAAAAGTGCGCGTTGGAATATTCATGCAACGTGATTCCGGTACGACCGTGAACCTACAAATCTTAAAGGGGCACTGACACAAAATTTTGAAGGCGAGATAACTTCGGAGATAGATTGGTGGGAACACATTTACATCATCTGCAAAATATCAGCGGCGAATACAGCCTAGAACATATTTAAAATCAATTTTAAAGTGTGCCAAACGCAACCGAGCAGCGAGCAGAGGACCACGTGCAATCGACATCCCGAGGATATTGTGTAAATAAACAACATCCAAACACGTCACGAGTTTGTGTTTGCCGCTTCCGCACTGCCGGCGTTTTTCGCCGGCTCGCCCGGCTCGCCGCTCCAATCGCAGGGCCGGAGGGCGGAGCTTCTGCTCTCGAGAACGAACGACATCGTTGGCGGTGGAGGCGCCGTGATTTCGTCAGCTCATCGGGCAGCTGGCCGCGACCAAAGTTCTAAAGCGATTCCAGGCACTCTACTTCTATTACTGTTTATTACCATTGGATGCGAAAACGCGCCGGAGGCCCGAAAAGCCCACTGAGCTAGCCGCACGGTCGCTGTGCAGGCGGCGGCCACGGCCGCGAAGTGGCTCAGGCCGGCGCAGGTAGCTCGAGTGATAGCTTGTTACCGCTGCACGAAATTGTCCCCAAGTCCCGACCATGGTGGCTTGCATGAGAAAGGTGTTAATGATGCGATGGCAGGTGGCATTAAAAATTGTCATCTGCACCGCTTACGAGAGCGGCACTCGAATATCCGCCGCAGTGCTAAGCCGAACGCATCTGTAGCGGACCTGTAGGCAGACCGGCCGGCTGCTCCCAGCGCGCGTCTTGCCACCCACCATCTCGAGCGTCGCGCGTCGTTCTTTAGCCGCGATAGCATTTGCACTCGCAGCGCCTGCGTCACATCTACGGTCGCTTTTTAATTAGGCGCCTCACGAGATCAGTACGTGGGGACATTCGCAGAAACTGCCGTCGATGCGGATTCGACAGTGCTACGGCGGCTCTGCTCTGTGATATCCCTCCGATGGTCACGTGGTCAGCTTTGTTCACACAAAATCCACAAAATCCATCGTTTCGCGGCACTCGCTGAAACCGAAACTGCGACTGGCCGCATTGAAAATGCCTCTAATTAAACAACCGTCGCACGCTGAAGCAAATGAGGTTTCTACAGGTTATAAGTAGGTCACTAGCTACTTATCGCAAAAAAAAAAAAAAAAAAAAAACAAGATGCAAAATTTTTGTGTCAGTGCCCCTTTAAACAAAATCGACGCAAGTGAAACGTCGGCAGTCTAACCAATTAGGGCACATGTTTAAATGACAAAGCTATCCCACGTTCTGTTTTAAGTATTAGAATGTAGGAAACCCTCTTGGAAGGCACACCTCTGCGACAACATGGTGTAATCAATTTTGGTGAAAAAAAGGAAACACCCTTTTAACAAGCATACATTTGAGTACGAGTCAGCGAGCAATGGAACGGGAGATGATAGGCGTAACGTTGATCGCAAGAAGAGAGCGGAGTAGGTCAGGGAACAAACGCGTGTTAAGGACATATTAGTAGAAATTAAGAAGAAGAAATGGGCGTGGGCAGGGCATGCAATGCGAAGGCAAGATAACCGTTGGTCATTAAGGACAACAGAGTGGATCACTAGAGAAGGCAAGCGTGGCAGGGGGTGGCAGAACGTTAGGTGGGCAGATGAGATCAAGAAGTTTGCGGGGATAAACTGGTCGCAGTTAGCACAAGACCAGGATAATTAAATATCTATAAGATATGACTTTGCCTGCAGTGGGTGTGGGCAGGCTGATGATGATGGCATCCATGATAGGAAGGAGTTTAAAAGTTTCCGCCAGTCTTTTCATGCAATCTCCCGCCCATTCCTGACACTTCTATGGTTCACTTAACAAACGATACATCCAATGGTTAATGGGTTCCCATTTCGCAGCATTTCTCTGCTACCCTTTCACTCTTGAGCCCGTTCCTGCTTTCCTTGGCGCTCCATTCGAGCAACTGTTTGAGCTCCAAACAGACCTTTCTTACAGCCCTTCGTTTCCCTTTTAAATCCCTTGCTTGAATCACCGCGATAAGTATGGCTAACAATATAACTACACGTCTTACGTTCTGTGAGCTGATAGTTTGTTTCCCCCAAACAGACCATCAAAATATTTCAAGTAAAAGACGTTGGCGACATTTTTATGTGTAGCCCATTAAGCAATGCTGCGCGGGAGTTGGGGGAAGTTGCGGAAGAATTATAGGTTGGGGACTCGTAAATGAGCGAAATGAAGGAAGCTAACACCAACGCGTAAGACCTGAGGTTTAAGTCCACGTTTTGAGCCTATTTGCTTCTTATTCGCTGCCGCAACGACTTTAACTCTATCCATACTGCTATAAGTGTCAGCTTCTTTAATTTTTTAGGAAGTGACAATCATTGGACATCAACTAGGACGGGCGTATACGCTATGACGTGTCTTTCTCGGTCCGAGCAAGTGTTGACACGATTACGGCGAACCCTGGAGGTTTTTTTTTTCCAATCTCGGCAAATCTCCCTAAGAGGGCATGCTTGGCTTGGCAAACGTGTTCAGATGACGCTGGGCTGTCGTCACGAGGCACGCACACACGAGCGCTAGACATTTTCTTGCTTTTATCAACTGCTGGGCAGTCACCGCGTAGGCCGAGCTCACGTGCGCGTGTTTGGCAATTTCTTGGTATTTTTAATTGCGGACAGGAAAATCTACGATTCGTTAAACAGCTTCGCTGTTAAAAAATGAACTCCGCTTTACAGTGCTTAGCAACGCTTTGGCAGTGATGAAGCACGATTATGTCGAGATAAACGAATTAATGTCCTTACTCGCTAAGTATCTTTTTAAAGTTCGCTAACGGCCGATACAAACAAGCGCTTTTGAGTTCAGCGTTGCTGAGGAACTGGGATGCCGCGGATAGTAATCTATTTTAATATTTTCAGGCAGATTCAGAGACAGTCACGCACGCGGCAGTGATGATTGCGTTATCTCTAGATGAGTGGATGAGTTGTTTGCGGACAGGGAGCTGCGGCAACGCCTCCATAAACTACTTCCCGCACACCTGCCACACCGACCAATCGGGACTGGTCACTGCACAAAGAAAGTTCCCAGACTATGACGTCACGTCATGTCGGGGAAAATGGGGACGTGGCGGTCAAGCCCAGACCCGGAGCGTTTTAATCCGGGCTTAGGCCGCGCGCTGCCGTACGCGGTGGACGCCGAACAACGCGCTGCCCCCGGGGAAGAAACTTTCGCCTGGAGCGAGTGATAATCCCGCGAGCCCTTCGTCGCCACTAGGGAGATTACCGTAGCGAGCGGATCGCCGCGTGCTACGCGCAACAATGGCCCTGGACGGGCCTGCGGTGGTCTTAATGGGCTTCACGTAAGGATGCTCGTTATGAAACGAATTTGATTGCAAGGACCCGGAGGTGCGAGCATCCTGGAGTGGATGATGGGACGTGCCTGAAATAAAGATGGCCGGGTGGTTCGAGATGTCGAAGCCGCGCAGGGCGACGACCTCTCCGCCTTTTTCACTCGGACGCAATAGTGCCCCGAATCAATATTTCTAGAAAACATTCTGTTCTCTCCCCCCCCCCCCCCCCCCCCCCCCCCCCCCCCCAAAAAAAAAAAGAAGGTAACCGCGTGGATATGAACTGTTTTTGCATGACTACAGAATTGAGTGATTGCGTGAATATACTTCATTTACCCGAGCTTCAGGCGTTGATAGTTAAGCGCGTGCCCGGTGGGGGCCTTCTGTATTCCGGGAGAACCACCTGACCCAAGAAAACTTTCCCTAGAGATTTAAGTGTCATCTGTATGAAAGGAATCGGGGAGCCCGCAAAGTAAGAAGAATGGAAGGCGGTGAATGAATAACAGCATCCCTCCTGCTCCATTACCCTATAAGTGAGCTCAGATTTAATGCAGGGGGGAGGTGGTAAACGACACCTTTAGACCTAACCACTATAACTATAAATCTTAAGAAGGACTTGTGCGAAAAGTTGAAAATCACCTTAAAATCACTTAATGGGCATAGGTGGACACCCTTACATGTGTGAAACTTGCAGATTAAATAAAAATTTAATAAATCCCCGAAGTATGTAAGTACGCCAAAACCGGTAAATGCAATAACAGTGCAGTTGACAGCAGTGCTACTAGAAACGTAGCCAAAATATCGGGCGTAACGCGCCGAAGATACGCCTGGACTACGAGGCGCGCTGTAGTGGTGGGATCCGGATTAATTTTGACCTCCTGCGTGTGATCTTTAAAGTGCTCCGAAACGTCCACACGCGAGCGTTTTGTCTATTCACCTCCAACAGGAAACCCGCAACCGCGGACGCGATCAAACCCACGTCCTCGAGCTTAGTAGCACCTCGCCATGGCCACAGAGCCACCACGGCGGGTTCTTTAGCGTGAATTGTGCTCTACATTAATTCAAGCTTGGGCATACACACTGCCTTCGATAGCATAGCTGCAATAATAAATAAAGAACGACTCAAACAGAACGACTGTTTAGTTCAAGACACTAAACGACCATGCTGGATATTCCTACACGCCTAAAACGTAATGACTAAATTCAGTGAAAAAAGACGGGAAGCAAATAATACGTGGAACGCGGTAAATTCAATAATAGTGAAATCGACAGCAGTCAAAGTATACAAACAGTTTTAGAAACATCTAGCCAACGTGCAACTTGCTTATAATGCCGCATCAAGGTAGGCAGTCGAGTCGCTATCTCGCGAAAAGAGTCTCTCCTCTTATAAACGTCTCTGCTGGAGTAAGCCACGACACACGTCTCCTGCCACGGGAGCTCACGTCGAACCGCATGCAAAGGAGGGCGCCGCGGGCGACCGTATTATGAGGTCTGACAGCTGGGAAGGGGGGGACCGATCAATACCAGAAAGCGGCGTGCTCGGAGCCCGGGCCACAAGCACGGAATCAGGACCCCTGCCACACGATTTGCAAGCGGCAGATTCCCTCCGACGCGATAAGAAGGTCGTACGAATGACGCCGCCTACCGCAGCCCCGCCAGACTATTGGCCACCGCTTGCCTTATTCCGGCTTCTGCTCGCGGAGGTTTCGCAAAGCTCTGCCAATCACGCCGCATAGTAGCCACCATCTATGATGAGGTTTTTTAGCAGCGGAGCTTTTGTTACTGGCCGTAAGTTCGGTGTTGCATAAAAACTACCAAGAAAATGCCGCGCGCTCGTGACCGTGCACCCCGCTGCGACCGCCGAGCGTCCCCGCCACGCGCAGTGGCTTTAGCGAAAAAAAAAAAAAAACTGGCAAAAACCCGTGGAGCGAGAAAATGGCGAGCGCTAGTGAGCGCGTGTCTCGCGGCGGCAGTCGAGTTCCGTGTGCGTATTTCCAAACGCTTCGCTGCACAGAGCACCCACGTGACATGTCTGTTCGCGCGATGGAGAACGGTAATTCAACGTGGTCATTGGCTGCGCCCCAAACCTAAAGCTACTGAAACGTACGAATTCACCATTACTAACAAAACAACGGGTACATTTGAGTTTAGAATTAATGAATGAATGAATTTATTGCAGACAGGAGGCTATAAAGCCCTGTGGGTAAAGAATGGAATTCCGACGTTTATTGGCTGAGTTTAAAACAAAAAATAAAGTATACAATAAAATTAGGCAATAAAAAAAATGCGAGAGTGACATGCTGCGGCTGGAACCCGAGCCGTCAGCGTCAGTGCTCAGTACTTGACATCGAGGCTAGAGAGGCCGAGCGGTGCGGTCGTTTTAGCATGCGCTCAAAGGAATAGCGCGCGCAGTGACATCACAGATGTCACGTGGGTGCTTTGTGCAGCGAAGAGTTTGGAAACATGCGTTCCGGGTTTAAAGGCTTTAGCAAAGAAAACAGAAAAACTCCAGCCCTAATGCTAACGATGAAGAGACACCCTGCTTGGGAGATGTCACCGCCGCTACCGCATTCTCTAGCAGCCGTTACGGATAATTGGAGAGGTAGTTGCGAGTGTGCCAATCCTTCCCGAGACGACTTGCAGATCCCACCACCGCTGGTTAGAGTCCATGACGAAGAGGTGGTGGAAGTCTACAATGCTTAGGATGACTTTGCACCCACCACTCGCCGCGAAGAAGGCGACGACCTCTTCGATGCATATGACCCCGACTCCTAGCACCGAAACTATGCTAATAAACAATGAAATTAAAACTTTACCATGTGTCTGGCAATGCTCACCTACAACGGATTCACCAATCTTGCGCGTGACCTCAATTATTTTTAGATACAACACATTAGCTTGGCAAAGTGTACCGTATTTTGTGACGTCGTACGCGTATTTTTAGGCGTCATTTTTCTCGCCGTCGCCTTCTCGTTGTTGTTTTTTAAGGCAATTTCAGTTAACCCTTACGTTAAAAAAAACACTTTTTCGTAACGCTGTTACAGAACACGAGGTTTTTTTTAAAGTAAACATCCCGCGCCAGCAGCACTGGTCGCACAGTTTGTACACTTCATTATGCTTCAGAACGAAGGGCACTTTAGGCGCATGACCGAAAGCATCAGTGTCTTTATTTAAAAAAAAGAAATTGTCTCATCTAGCACGACTGGTGCACGGCTGAAGAAACAGCAGAGCTTGTGTTCTCCCTCCCTTCATCCCAGACACGGCCGTTCCACCTCACATGTACTTCATAGTGTCACTAGATAAGGTATAAGAGTAGCGGCACTCAGGCACGCAAGTCAGCAACGGCGGCCATTTTGGTGTTTATCACTGTTGCCAGATTGCCTCTTCTACGGCCTCGCCCCTAACTTCTACCGAGGCGTTTGTTAACAACACTGCCGAAGATAAAGCAAAACGGCACCTTCGTACGCACTTCGGCCACTGAAATGCTGCTACACGCGTTATCTCTGATTCGTGTTCGGAACAACGTTAGTCGCGCGCAGCCGCAGAGCAGGGAGGACCACCTAGGTCTTCCACAGTTTACCGACTGAAAATGCACAAGCAACAAAATGGCAGCGCCCATGAACCGTCGAAGTGTAAACAAGTGTCACATGATGTGAACTGACCAATGATTATGGCGGCGGCACGCAACAATAGGAGAAAAGAGTGCCGATACTCTGTAACCTTATCTAGTGACACTAGTACTTCCTAACTTGCCGCTGAAAGTTCCATATGAGTGGCTGGCCCGGATCGTTCTTTCCACAGGCTTTCACAGTTTTCCCAAAGTGGTCCGCGTTAGCACGTACGAGCTAGAACCCGAGGCAACCGGCTTCGCGAACTGCGGGTCAGTAGCGCGACCTGTCCCGTGCTCCCCATTTCAGGCACGGCCGCACGAGAGCTGTTTCCTTGGCATTTTTTTTTGCGAGCTCCTCCCCTGGCAGAAGCCCACGCGCAAGCCTGGACCACACCTGCCACTCCACACGGGGCGGACGCTCCCGCGCGCTCGGTATTTTTTTGGGGGGGAATTTTTTCTTTGCGAACACGTTTTGCGAACGCCACCGGACCACAATCGAGCTTAAAAAGGTCTGTAATTGGTTTTCCCAGGCACACTTTTATCTACGTTTAAAAAAAATCACACATCTCCACGAAGTGAATCATGATGAGTGGGCGAAGCACTCGGGATTGTTCTTATCGTAAATCACCCGTGGCATTGCCCATTCGCGGATGTAAATGAGTGAAAACGCGTGTATACAGTATATACAATTCCAATCCAATCCAATTCTATACAATTCAATTTATTCCAATACAATCCAAATCCAAATCGATTGATTGATTGATTGTAGGGTTTAACGCGCCGACGCAACGCAGGCGGTGAGGCGTGCCGTAGTGGAGGGCTCCGGATTAATTTTGACCACCTGGGGATCTTTAACGTGCGCCGAAATCTCGGACACACGGGCGTTTTCGCTTTTCGCCTCCATCGGAAAAGCGGGTAGGCGAAATGCCATTGTGACTACACGTCAACCGTTCGCGTCAACCCAACTGACGATTTTTTACTTGTCCGTGCGTCCTTATTCGTTCGGCGCAAAGATACCTCAAAGCTAATTGAGGTTCGTCAAATAAAGTCGCAGTGTTAATACCATACAGACTCAATTTATCAATCGAAACCAAGGTTCGAGCAGCCATGGTGGGTATGCTAAAACGATCGAATAATTACACCATTCGCACTCCCTTACGAACCCCTGGAGAAATCTCTAACTATTTATGATAATCTATTCGGTGTTTAGTAGACTGCCTAGAAGCGACATCCATTTGTTTGTAATGACCACGGTTACCGACATACATCTATTTTATTCCCTTCGTTAAGTGGATTAAGCACTGTATTAGCGTAGCTGCTTTCCAAGGGAAAGGGGAAGGGAAAAAGAGGACACCGTCCGCTCATTCGGACTCGCATGAATAATCGAAGAGAGACCGTTGGTTGTCGCTAGGGTGTTTGCAAACAACCGCGGCCGTGCCAGAGGAAGCCAAACTGACCGGGTCGGGTTTTCCCTAGAACCCCGATGGCGTCCCGTTATTTTCCGCTGCTCCCTGCGGCTTAACTGCACTCGGTTGGCGAGTGGTTTGACCCGTTATTTGCTCTGAGCCAACCACCCTCGGGCGCTTTGCAGGCCCGATTTAGCTGAAAGTTGATGCGTCGATTCGTTTAATGGCGCCACGCCGTGACGCCCACGCGGTCGCGACCTGCGTGTTTATTTGAAGTTATGTAGACGTTGTGATTTTTTGGGGCCATGCGGCAGCGAATGTGCTGTAATTGACATTAGGCGGAGGAAAACAAACGCTTTTTGTTGGACAAATGTTATTTATTTAAACACGAAATTACGCTGGTTAAGCACATCTCTATACGGCAACCATTCCAGGCGTGTAAGGGGTGTTTGTAAAGAAATTTGAACTTCGTTTAATTTGTCGGAGTCACAGTTCGAAGGTAAAGTTTGCAGAAAGCTCCTGAATATTCTAAAGGGTTTGTTTCAACGAGTAAAAATGAGGTAACTGGGGGATATTGGCACCTCCCCTCACTACGAAATATAGCCTTTGTGCCTGAGATTTAAGCTCTGACATTGAGCGTAGCCCCAGAGAACCTTATACGCTTAACCACAGAGTCAGGCAAGTATATATTGATGAGAAAATTACATGAAATAAGTATGCATAGAAAAGCTGCACTGTATATAACACAGGTCTTAAACCGCATCAACTATAATTACCGTTTTACAAACTCAATGCATTAGACGAAAAATTTTACGCCGAAAAGTTTGTAGCTCCATTCAAAAAGTAAACTTCGAGTTGGTTACCAGGCATGCAGCGAAAAGTAAAATAAAATTATTACGGCAGTTATAACTGTTTAACCACGAATGAAAACCGCTACAAAAGCAAGATAATTCCAAAGAACAATGCAAACAACACCGATATTCAGTGAAGATTGAATCGGAACGGTTTCCCAATTGCAACCAGTACGGCTGATGGGCGATCTGGAACGAGCAGCACGAACGAGCACACACAAAGAGGTAAAGAATGCGGCGGTATAAACGACGTCATTACGTTCACGATCTTTAGGGACTTTTTTTTTCCCGTACGGAGCGCGCGGGCTTGCCACACAACATGAGCAATGTTGCCGCGCGTTCTCACTGTTTACAATCCTGCCACAAACACGTGCCCTTCGGTATGCTTCGCGCGTAGTAAGCACACAGCTTTCCGCGCGAAATGCGCCGATGCGTTTCTCTACCATAACGATTCCGCAGTGTCAGAAATGGCTGCTCTCCAGGGTCGGCGAAAACGCCGAAATGGAAATGCTGCACAGGCGGTGGTGTGCTCGCGAAAGCAAACATTCGCGGGGTGTGAGAAACGGCGCCATCGATCGCGTACGATGGTGCCCAGGGGGTGCTCGTCGATTGCGCCCCGGGAATGCGCTCGTGCCGCCAAAGAACGCATGACAATAATGATCTTTCATTAGCCTGCATTTCATTCAATTACGGCCGCAGTCTTCCTTCTCCCATCGCCCTGCCCGGGCCCGGCATCACCGCTGCTGCCATCGCGGCATCGCTAATGAACCCTTTCGTTCCCCTTCCCCAACTCTCCCCGTTTCCCTAACTTCCCCACTTTTCCCCGTTTCCTCCCTTTCACTCCTCCTTTTCCTTTTTCTCATCCTCCATCTCTTCAGGGGAAGCTGAAGAGCGGGGAGAGAAACACCCTCCTGTTACGTCCAGGGCTTCCTCTTCCGTTCTTCAGTTCCCTGCCTGCAGGAATCATCCGACGCTCCCTAAATAAACAGGGTTCGACTCCCTTCCTCTCCGCTTTTCCTTCTCGTATCGGAAGCGGCTACTTAGAATTTCTACCGGCGGTATTTTCATTGCAGCGGCCAATGCAAGCGCATAATACGGGGCCCTGCGCTGCTTGGACGCTGGCGATGGGCCCAAGCCTTTCCGTTTAGACGGTGCCGGTCCGTCCAAACGGCAGTCGAGGGCGGCTAGTATTAGCAACTGATTGGCTCGTTTTCCAATGACGTGACCGGAAAAACAAAAGTGCCCCGGGTGCTTCGTACTGGAGCGCGAAACATGCAAATGAGACGAGCGGCAAGCGCTTTCACAGCAAACCTCACGGAATCCCGGAGGGAAGAATAAGAAAAGTAGAAAGCAACCGCGGCGATCGCAGAAATGCAATTCGCTTTTCTGGTCACAGGCTGATGAACGTTTTCCGGAAAAAAAAAGTTAAAGGAACTGGAGAGAGAGGTTTCCGATTGCACGGAAATCACTCGTTCATGCGAGATATCAGCGTCCGTCCGGTAGTGTGTGCCGATACTTTACCGCGCAAAGAAGTTTTTTTTACTCGTTCGTCGTAAAATAACTCGATTCATCAAACTTCGGCAGTCAGACCTGTGAAGCGCACGAGGTTTCTGAAAAGCGCCGGTCAGTGCGCGCCCATTCTTAGGAAGCTTATTTAGTAATGGTACCTGAAATATTTGGTGTTTAAAATATGATTCCTTGCTTTGTTACTGTCAATTCTTCATGAGACGTGGTATGGTGGTAAAACAGAAGGTCGAGCGTCTAAAGCGCTGAACCATGATGGTACCTCATTCTGTACAAAAAAACAAAAACAAATCAGGATCAGGAACAATATTCTCCACAACTTCCTCCCTCTGGGATCACCCTACGTAGTTTGAAGACGGCGCAAACGCCTTGAAAGTGAGGTTTTGATGTTTAGTTCATGGTGGCCGAGATCACGAAAAATAGGAAAAAGTTATGATGACGCTCTTTATTTCCGTTTTCTACGCCACTCCGAACCATTCGGTCAATATTTGATTTTTCATGGCGTAGCTACACCTGTGATACGAGGAGCGCTGTATTGGAGGGCTACATATTTTTAAAACTAGCTTAGGATCTCCAGTGTGCGCCGAAACATGGACGCACCCTCCGTTCCCTATTTTGATTCCACGAGAAAAACCGGTGCCGCGGTGGGGAATCGAATCCGCAAACACGTGCTCAGCACCTCGAAGCTTTATTCACTGATCCAGCACGGTGATTTCTAGGCACCACAAGAAAGTAAATGGCGAATGTTTTTATTCATTCGACGGTTGCATTTGTAAAGCTATATTTAAGAATTCATTTGTGTCACTATTAGAAAAAAAATGACACCACCTTCCCGCCAGGTAACCCTGAGTTGATGCGAAGCATCTCGGAGGTTCAGAAACGTTCACGAGATTGGGTATCCAAATAACGTAAAATGACGGAACTCCGGACGGCGCAGCGTGACTCAACCGAAGCAGCAACTGAGGGAGCGGCGCACGGACCGGGTTTATGATGTAGAGCAGATGGAGTGTAGAGGAGTAGATGAGAGAGGAGACACGCATGCGCGCTTATCGCGCAGCTGCGGTGATGAGTAGCGCGCGCGCTAGCGCACAGCTGGCGTGGAGAGGGAGAGAGGAGGAGCAGCGAGCGCGCTATCGCACAGCTGGCGTCGAGAGAGGGGGATAGCTGCGGACGGACGACGGACGGACGACGGACGACAGAGCCGAGAGCAAGAGATGCTTTGCATAAAAAAAATGGTCGCGTATATGGCCCCTTCATTGCAAATGTCGACGAAAGCACGATAGATGACTGGCACCCCTGCCCCGTAAATGCCTTCATTCTTTTTCCCGCTCATCTCTGATGATGTTGCTCTCCCGTCTCGTTCTTCCCGAGATAACACGCTACAGGTTTGGTCAAGTCAATTTAAATTTTCCGCGTTCCACTGCTCCAAGTCGGGTGCCTCGACGCCAGCTCTGCCGCACGGCGGAGACGAGCGTGAATCGAGGCACTTTACTACAACTTTTATAGAATCACGTTGCCCTACTCCCCGAGCATTAACAGCGGAACGTGGAACCTATCTAATGGAAACTCGCATTGCTGTTGCCGTTTGATTTCTTAAATGCCGACAAGATGTATAGTAGCGCGGGAAATAGCAGGCGACGGTTTACTGCAGTTGATATAGCATTTCATTTGCTACCCCAAAAACCATGCATCCATGAATTTTTCAATAAAGGAAAACTTCAAATGTCACTTATGTATTGATTTTATGCCTGATATTAGCGTAATGTCTTTTTCTTGTTCAACACTGTTGACGAGTATGAACATTGACACCAGACTTTGATATTTAGATTTGGCTGTGGGTACATAAGACTATTTGGCAGCTTCTGTTTCGCTTTGGCCGGGTGGCTGAATTGAGTTACAGACAGACAGACCAAAATTTCTGCGTTTAAGTAGCCCGAGAAAGGCCACCGTCCTTAAAATTTGCACGCACTCATATGGTTTAGCATGTCACTCCCGTACGAAGTAAGGTTACTGCATAATGCAGTAAAAATTGCATGTTACAGCGTATTTGGGTTTAAAAAAAGCGAGTTTACGGCAGATAAAAGCGAGAACATTTCTTGTTTTAGGTGAATGTCAGTACTTCCTCGCTTGTCAAAAACACACGAGGTGAACATGTTAATGAACACAGCAAGAAACTACGTAAAAATGGAAAGAGAAGGCCGTGCACTTTCGGGATTTACCCGTAAAAGTCACCCGCCGTAATTTTTTCCCAGAGCGAACTTTTTCTTTCACCGACAACAGAGACGCGTGCTGCTTAAAGTGCGGCATAATTTACGTGGCCCTTTTAAAGAACTTTGGCCTTTTATACGTGGCATAATTCATTCATCCTATGCGGCGCCGCCTTGAAGCTGAGAGGCATCCTTTTGGCTGGGCTCTCTTTAATCATGGATGCTCGCACTCATTCTGCCGTAGCTGTTCCTTCGCACTTATTTTCCTTTTTTCAGTTTTGTGCTTGCAACACTCATTTTTTTGTCTCATATTTTAAAAATTCAGATGTCGCGGAAAGCTGAGACTACGGTGTTTCATACTTTTGAAACTGGAGATTATAATACGGGCGTTACTCGCGCGCTGGAAAGCGAACTATTTTGAGGTTCGGATTGCTGGTCGCCACGGTGAAGAATGCACCTTATAGGTCGTTTCATTTCGCCCGCATTAATCTGAACTCCATATCGCTCTCAATATACACGCGGCCGTCTCGTTTCAGAGGACATCTTCAATTTCCCACTACATGACAATACGTAGAAATTAGATTAGAGAATAACTTTTGAGACACTGTATTGATCATTAGCAGGAGGCGAGTGAATGGGTGGGAGCTTCGAAAATAGGGCAACCTAATTGCCCCGTGTCACGTTAAAATCAGTTATAGCGTTACCAGAACCGGAGAGAAAGATGTAAACGTATCCAGTACCACAGATATTGAGTGCGAACTAACCCATTTTTCGGTCTGGTCGCTAAAACGGGTGAACACGTTAAATTTAGACGCGTGCCGGCAGGCGCAAGTCACTGCGGAGGCTTTTCTTCTCCGTTAGTGGAACGTCCTATATAGATGTTATTCATTTGACTTTAGTTGAATCGATTTGGCGTTGCCCACGCAGCGGGATTGCGGGTTGTGTCACTGCAGGGTGCAGCCTGTGCGTAACTGTTCTAGAGCTATTGCGTCCGTACGAGCTAAAATCACGCCCGCGAATAGTGACGTATTTAAGTGCTTCAACAAAAAAAATCAACAGGTTCCCGCGGCGTCTACCACGACACGGCACGGACTAGACAAAAAAAAAACGGATAAAAATTTACCATCCCTTTGTAACGAAAGTCGAGAGAAGCGTGAAAGCTAAAAGTGCATCCGACGTTCGCTGAAAGTGCGTCCAATCGATCGTCGAACCTTCAAAAGTCCCAAATCGCAAACGAAGAAAAAACCCACACGACGATTTTTCCCGCACCAAGTAAACGCATTTGCTAACGATCTGAATGTACATCGATATCTGGCTTATGAGATAAAGGTATACTATTGTACTCCTGCATGATCGGTGCGTGTATTGTCTTACCTAGAACCCTTCGTTTTCGCGATTTTCAAGTAGCCGTTTCGACACAGCGGACGCCCTGTTTCACGCACGCGTCGTGTGTCCAGAGATCTCATCACAGCTTTTCGGTCGACCAACCGGTCTATGGGGAAATGCATTAGTCTTTTGACTGAACACCATCGGTGCCACTGAGAAAGCTCTCGCATTAATAAGTTCCTTACGGTAGACTAACAAGCCACCCTGGTCTTGACGGCCTGTTGGGTAACGTGCTTGCTGAGCGTACTCAGCAGAGCTCAGCACCTCTACGGCCATCAGCAAATGAACACCGCCGAATGTCAGTTGTTGTTATTTCACGCCTGCGGCACTGTTTTAAGCAATTAACGAGCTTCAGGTTGAGTTAAGCCTGATTTCCAACGGTCGGCGCAACGACGAGTTCACAAACCCTACAAACTGCTGCCAGATGCATCAGCCAACTTATACCTGAAATTAGTGACGGAGGTGACTGACAGCCAAGTGATTAGCAATATATTAGCTTCGTAACAAAACCTATAAGCAACTTCGCGTTGTATTGTTTACTCAATTTTCCCTAACCTCGTGCAGAGCTTGTAAAGGTACAGCACGCGTACACCAATACGGACTGCGCACGCTGTGGCGTCAGCCAATACGGGCAGTGGACACAAAAGAGGATAACTACAGAGGATAACTACAGAGGATAACTACAGAGGATAACAAAACAGGATAACAAAACAGGATAACAAAACAGGATAACAAAAAAGACAACAAAAAGACAACAAAAAAGACAACAAAAGATAAAAAACATAACAAAAAAGGTAACGAAAGGATAACAAAAGAGTATAATTAAAAATTATACAAAAGATGATAACAAAAAAGGATAACGAAAAAGGATAACAAAAAAGGATAACAAAAAAGGTTAACAAAAAGACAACAAGAAGAGGATAACAAAAAGTGGATAAAAAACGAGGATAAGAAAAAAAGGATAACAAAAGAGGATAAAAAAGGAAGGTAGCAAAGAGGACAGCAAAACATGATAACAAAAAAGGCCACACATTTTTTTTTTTGCGTTCCTTTCAAATTCTCTGCATGCCTGGTAGCCTCAACAACGCTGAACGCAAATTAAACTAGTGATTAAGAATCCCACCATAATTGGCTGTAGAGATTTAGTCCACGTCTTCGAATGTAGGCGCTACCGAGTCGCCAAGATTCAGAGGAAGTGTTAGCTAACACGTTCAGATGACTAGCAGCTAGCTTGTACCAAGTTGGACTAACGATACACGCGGAAGCGATGGAGTAGAACGGTGTACAACTCGTTTGGTGGTAACGCTTTAAACAGATTGCGAACGTTGGGCTGCACGTACGTAGTACGTGCCCCCAGATTCGATTGCTTTTGAAACAGTTTGCAATAAAACGAGCAAAGACAGGAATGTTTGTTTTTTGTAAACGCACCAAGGGAGCATTGTCGGCGAATTTCACACCCGAAGCAACAAGTAGCATAAGAAAACGCAATTTATATGCGAAGTTTGAGCGCGAATTATCATGTCGGTTGGGTAAGGCTTCTGGTGCCTATGAACTCGCTCTAAAACTCCGTATATATGTTTAATCGTCGCATACATAGGGTACGGTGTCTGTTGAGTTATTTTAAAAAATTTTCTCTCAGTGTTCAATCTACGCGCGCCGACAATGCTCCGAATCGAGCGTGAGGCCATGGTGAAATATTTCGAAACCATCGATGAGCAATACCTGTAATATTTACACAATTTCCCTCAATTTCAAAGAGCACCGAACATCACGGAGCAGCGGTAATTGCCTGAACTACACTTTCAGCCTTTTTTTATTTCAAGCAAAACAATCTTTTTGTGTTTTCCTAAATTTTAGGCTTCCATAAGCCCACAAACAAAAAGTAGAGCTGTAAGTGTAACATATTTACCTATTTTAACACATTTAACATAGCTGGAAGTTAACATTAGCATTAACAAATTTGTTAATGAGGCAATTAATTAGGACATTTGGGAATCAAAAATTTATGTTGAGCAGAGACATCACTCTTGCATATTTTCGTAACCCTTATGTCTACATAAACCTACAAACAAAAAATGGGCTACGTAATGCACGTATGTATAGATTTACAAGCTTGGGAATAAAACTCGGACCGCCGTTTTTTTTTTTTTTTTTTCAGTCTCAATGTCGTGTTTTCGTCTTCACCGGATATTTTTCTTTGTAGCGTCCAGCTCCACCAAAATGAAACAACACTGATATCTATCGCAATAGGCATCATTGAAGAACAATTCCCCAGAAAACTAGCAGTTTTGGTTTCGTTCTGTATGCGCTAGAGTAGCCTTTAGGTAATGGCGTAAATTAACGCCGCCAGGGTCGAAAGGGTTAAACTGTAATCGCCACGACAACGTGATTTTTGTAAATTTTTCCCCGTGTTGCAACGCATTACTGCCGGGAACGAACAACAGTTCTTTTTAAAGCACCTTTATTTTCTACCAGGCTCCCTGGCACTACTTGCGAGGCTCTTATTCGCCTATCAGCGGCCGACGCCTATCAGTGCCCAGTAGCGGGGGTCGAAAGTTTTTTTCCCCCTTATTGGCTGAAGCTCACAAATTGGAGCGGCCACTGAGACGAGAGAAAATTAGACCCTTCTCGGGTGGGAAAGCCGCGGGCGCAATTTATTCACGCCTTGAAGGCAAGAAGAAAGTTTGCCTCGGCACGCAGGCTAGCGCAAAGTGTCTACGTTGGCGCCTCAGATGATTGGCTCGTTTTCCGACGACGCGCGGACGAAGAGAGAGGGAGGGAGAGATGAGGAAGGAAAGAGTAAAGGGAAGCAGGGGAAGCCGAAGAACATTACCGTGTCGCCGGTGGTGGTGGGAACATGCAAATGACCGCGGCTCTCCTACAGACTCGACAAAGGAGCCAGGCTGTACAGGCGGCCCTGTCTGGCCGTTTCAGCGGTGCCGATACAAAGATTCTTCCTCGCCACGCTTTGCTGTCAGCGCTTTCGGGGCTTCGGAATCTCGTCAGGCTTAACGTCGGACTGCTCTCCCTCCTCAGAAAGTTAGTTGCACGACAAAAAAAGATCTTGCCGATGCCAAACAAAACCTAACAAGTACTTTAAACAAAAGAGAACGGACGTTAGGGCACGTGGCTTTATTCTCTCTGAAGCACAATAGACGGTGTGGCGGGCTTCCTGCCAAGGCTGCCTTGTCCGAAAGAGAGAGGTAGGTGCTTCGCTCCCGCACACGGAAAATTTACTACGTTGCATACGCTCGAGTCAGATTAAGGTCTGCTTTTATGCCCTAGCCGAAGCAGACCGACCGACCGACCTATTATCAGCCAGCTACCGTAATTTATACTGGCTGTAAATCAACCCCAATGGCTCAAAGCCTGTGTGCTTTAATTGTTTTTTGTTATATATACACATTAAACTAGGCGGCGAAAGAAAAACGAATTAGAAGCTGCGAAGACACCCATAATAAAGGCAGGGATTATATTTGTCGTGCCGACCCACGGATTGGAGGTAAAAAATCTATACCTGAACTTGCCCATTCAGTTTGCACGAGGGCAAGGTCCCTATTCGCAGTACAACCATCAGCATTCACCCCGTCTTCCCCACGGCCTATGTCCCAGATGGCCTTTCGCCAATTTGTTGAGGACTGCGGGGGTGAACTATGATGATTTTGGCGATGATGATGGCGCAAGGCTGACAAAGGCGAAGAGCGCCATGACAATGGCGGATGAGATGATAAAGATTGGTAATAAAGGCACGGGGTTAAGGATTTGCTAAAATAATTGGTGTACATGACCGTATTAGTAGATAGTGAGTATACTAAGAGAATTGGTGTATAGGTTAAGGCGGACTTCTGGGCAAGTTGGTATTCCATTGCAAGACCGTTCAAAGCGCAAAACGTAAAACGAGGTTAAGCAGTTACATTTCTAGTACAACGGGCCCTTTTCCGTGTCTAACTTTATCTTCTTCAGTTCTCGTTTCTCTAATCGCCTTCGCCACATGCCGAGCACGCACGTTCGCGTACTGTGCGCGTGTGAATCAGGCTCCCCCTGAAATCCTCTGGTTGTTCGGAGGGTTTACGCCCTCAGGAGGCCGCATCAGACGAGACTGCAAGTAGCGCGTGTCCCTGTGCCTCTCGTCGTCCCTCGTTTTACGTTTTGCGCTTTGAACGGTCTTGCAATGGTGTATAGGGAAATATTAAAACAGTGAATGCAGGCACGTAAGGTGTAGAGACCCAGGTTCCGTCATAGTTTTGGAACACATCATGAACACAGGTGAGGTTATAAAAGGTATATGTGTTTTAAAAAATCTACATCTGCAAGGTAGCTGAAAACTGTTTTGTAAGACATGGGATGGTCTGTAGGAAATAATGAAGGGTGCAAGGGAATAATATATGTGTAAACTTTGTTCTTCGTTAAAATGACGTTTCCTTTAAATGCTGCACATCCTACAATTTATCAGCATATGAACGACCGATAGCTGCCTCCACGTCGATGACACTGTGACTTGTTTGTGCCAGTCAACAGGTATGAATGCGTAATGCGTGTGTGGCCGATTCGTAGTCTGCATTAAGCCACTTATATGGATCTGGCATGATTCTCACCAGCAGGTTTTTCAAATTTAGGTTTAGTTACATGTAATTTATTACTTATTTAATTATCCCACAGTAGTTGCCAGTGGTCTCGCACCTTACTTCTCACATAAGGTTTGAGGTCTTCATATGGAACCACCTCAATATCTATGCTGTCACTAAAGGCAGCACTTTGGTCAACGGGTTCATTTTTTATGAATTAGGACAACGCGCGGCGGAAGCTAAACGTCACCGCTGTCAACAAACCTACAAATACTTTTTTGCATATCACACATAAAGTCTTAAGCGTCTCTTGTAATTTTTATGCTGTTACGCAGTCAAAATTGACCAGTAATACTGCACGGCGTTGATCGGGGGCATACCCGCTGTACTTAAAACATTTCCCGCAATGCCTCCTTTCAACAGCAGCTGTCAATATCGCGAGGAACATATGCCGAAGTCACCGCTGACTCGTCACAACAGACACCCCGGCCTGCACCTCGTTCAAAGAATGTGGTACCCAACTCGACTACGGTGACCTCAGGCTTGACCGCTATAGAGAATCCATCACATCAGCGACCCTTGGATACACATACCCGGCGGTCGCAAGGCGTATCGGCACGACCGGAGAGGCCAACAGTTCCACAGTCTGATGAAGAAATATCTGACAAGGCCCTTATACGGATCCTCATTTTAGCACTTCGTTCGATCACCCGTCTCCTTCCACAAGCTAACTCCCTTCCAGAAATCCAAGCTCTGCTGTCACTACCACAGGCCCGCCCTTTCATTGCCGATCCGTGTCTCGGGTATGTCTAACACTTACCAACGGACAGCTATTTTTCAATGGAATACTAATGGACTCGCCAACAAGACAAGTGCATTTCGTCAATTTGTGCACTATTATAACTTTCCTGTTCTAGCTTTGTGTGAAACACGAGTGACTGACCAGTTTCGCTTGGCTAACTATGTGCAGTATCGTGGTAAGAGAGCAAATGGACTCAGCCGTGTTATGCTTTGTGTGCGCAAAGACTTACCCTCTTCCCTCGTGTCCTCATCGACCTCTTCATCACCGGAGTACGTTGCAGTGAAAGTGCGGTGTGCATCCTTCATTTTCACTGTCGTTAGTGTCTACCTAGAGCCACAAACCACTGTGAGTTCATCTGTGCTTAATACTTTATTTAGAAACCTGTCAGCTCCATTTGTTGTATGCGGTGATTTCAACGCCCATAGTCCATCATGGGGATCCCAGCGGATATGCAGTCGGGGCCGATTACTCGAGGAAATTATTGAGCGTAACAACTTATGTGTTTTGAATGACGGCACACCAACGTACCTTAGAGGAGTAGGTTACAGTAGTGTGCTTGATTTGACGTAATGCTCTTCAGACATTGCATCAGAGGCGTCATGGTGTGTCGATGCTGACACTCACGGCAGCGATCATCTTCCTGTCTTAATTCAACACCACCGAATTTGCCTGGCGCAGAGGCCAAGGATGGCATGCATTACAAACTGGGGGGCTTTTCCGCTTTCATAACGATTGCTCAGAAGATGCCGCGGGCAATATTGACACCTTCGTACAAGTGGTGAAATCCACTATGGCAAAGGTTACCAAGTGGATTCCTGTTCCAAACGCCAGTGCTGGTGTAAACGGAGAATACGCACGGCTGCGCGCAATTAGACGTCGTGCTGAGCGGCTTACCGCACCGCACAGAGAACGTTAATCAAAATGCGTAAGGAACTGCAGTCTTTAGGCCAACGTAGGTGGAGGTCATTCTGTGCCACTTTATGTCCGATGACGTCAACAAGCAAAGTGTGGGATACGATTCGCGCTCTTCGATCACCTGTGGCAGCAAGAATGCCTTTTCAAGGATTAGCGCTATACAGAGGATTGTCCGAAACAGCTGTTGCAGATGAATTTTGTGCATGGATTACGAGGCCTTCAAAGGCAATGGCCTGTGATGAGTTTATCACATCTCGCAATGCCGCTAGGTCATTATTCCAGAAGTACAGGACATCATGTCACGCAGAGCTTGATGTCGCGTTCTCGCTGACTGAGCTCGAAGAAGCACTGCGAAGGAGTCGCCGCAATGCCGCCGCTGGACCAGACAATGTCACCTACGCTCTCCTTTGCAATCTTGGTACCCGCATGACCATCCATCTGCTACATTTATTCAATGAATTATGGAATTCTGAAGACATCCCCGAGTCTTGGAAGTTATCGAAGATTGTACCTCTCCTTAAGCCAGGAAAATCACCACGAGCGATCGACTCGTTTCGGCCGGTCAGCTTGGCCAGTTGCGTAGCCAAGCTATATGAGAGGCTAATCTTTTATAGATTAAATTGGTTTTTAGAAACATCTGGGTCTTTTCCATCATGCATGTCAGGATTCAGGCCACATCGGTGCACTATGGACAGTGTCCTAGACCTGGTGACGTCCATTGAACAAGAGCGCTCTCAAGGAAACATGACAATAGCTGCTTTTCTGGATATTAGTCGAGCATTCGACACCGCAAGTCATTACCACATTCTTGAAGGCCTTGTCGAAATGGGAATTCGTGGCAAAATACTTCGTTGGATTGAGAACTTCTTGAAGAACAGAAGAGTGTACATGTGCACCAGTCAAGGAGACAGCCAACAGCACGCAGTGGAACAAGGGGTTCTTCAGGGAAGCGTGCTAAGTCCGCTGTTGTTTAATGTTGTAATGGCGAAGTTGCCAGCGTTGCTTTCCCCGCAGCTGCACGTAAGCATCTACGCTGATGATATTTGCATTTGGTGCAGCGGTACTTGTTACTTGTCGATTCAAGCTGACCTCCAAGCTGGCATTGATAGCATTGAGAAGTTTCTACGTGCGCGAGGAATGGATGTCTCTGCAACGAAATCCGGCGTGCTTGCTTTCACGCGAAAGAAGTTGCGTGGATTACGGCTCACCATGGGTGGTCAGGAAATACCTCGAGAAAAATGTCACAAGTTTCTTGGAATATACATTGACACATCGCTCACATGGTTCCGACATATGGATTATCTGCAGGAAAGGGCATCACGTGTAGTCCACGTTTTGCGTTACCTGACAGGAACCCCATGGGGTTGTTCGTCCGATGCTATGCTTCGACTGCATGCTGCACTTGTCCGTCAGGCCGTTGCCTATTCTATACCTGTTCTGCATGGCCTGTCAAATCGTCAAGAGCAGCGACTGCAAGCGTTGGTTACCAGAGGCCTCCGTCTCTGCCTCGGAGTGCCCAGGCCAACGTCGGGAACCATGGTTCTCGCGGAAGCAAGAGAGCCACCCGTAAATGCTTTGCGCGTGCAGGAGGTGCGACGCCATTACCTGCGCCTGACTACGCAGCATGACTCGCACCCTTTGGTTTCCCGTTTCCAACAGCGTTCAGCGTCAAAAATTCATCAGGCCATCTTTGGTGATGTCATGGCCCTGCCCGCTGTATCTCAATGGCAACACAGCACTGGGTCGCCTCCATGGACTGTTCCCTGCATTGACACCAATGCTGATATCCCCGGGATGCCCAAAAAACAATCTATATCTACAGTGGCAGCACGGCACATGACGCTCAATTACATGCATGAACGTTATGCTGATTATGTGCATACATATACCGATGGATCGTCGACAACCACCTCGTCGTCATCAGCTTTCACAATACCGAGTCTTCACATCGATCAGAGGGTCAAGCTCTCGCACCCTACATCGTAGACGGCTGCAGAGCTTTACGCAATATATCTTGCAGTCAAATTTATCGCTACAATCACTTCACCGACTAAATGGGCAGTTCTCACAGATTCAAAAGCGGCTCTTCAAGCCCTAAATCCAATTGCGGCTTACAGTCATCACAATATCTTGGCAAGACACATCTGTGATGTGATGGCAACTGAAATAGAAAAAACTCAGGAAATAACATTTCAGTGGATTCCCGGGCACATTCGAATAAGAGGAAATTCACGAGCTGACCGACTAGCAGCAACCGCTCATTCAAATTCCACGTGTAGCGCCGTGCCTTTTACCAGAGGTGATGTTAAAAATTATTTGAAAAGACTAAGGACACACATTACTTTGGAAACCAGGTTGACCGATAAATATCGTTCATCGCTGTTATACCAAGTGGACCCGTACCTTACATACCCGTGTGCGTCTCATCTGGGTCGTTCCGTCGACACGTTAATACATCGCCTTCGCCTTGACGTGGCCTACACCAAGAAATTTCTTTACCGTATTCGATTCGCTGATGACACCTGCTGTGCTTGTGGACACCAAACTGAAGATGTGCATCATGTCCTGCTTGAGTGCCCTCTATATGCGACCGATCGGAAAAAGCTAAGTGATAAGCTTAACCTGCTATCTCGGACACCCCTATCCTTGCTGAAACTGTTGGGCCCGTGGGACAATGTACGCAACCAAACGAAAGCCTTCCTTGCCTTAAGGGAATTTTTTCAAATGACGAAGATGTGTGAACACTATTAAATGAGTGCACTTTCCTCTGAAACGCTTTGAAATGGGCGTGGAAACACACAAGGGTGTTATGTATATTGGCGAAACTATCTGTGTCGCGTCGTGGATGTTGTCTGTATATAAATGTGTATAGTTCTCTTAAGTTTTTTTTTTTGCTATATTCCACTGCTGTAAGGACCGCTGCTGTTTCAATGTACTTAATAATCTAACCCCTTGTGGTTCCTTAGGGCATATATTGTACCTTTTGTATACTCCAATGCCTGGAGTAGCCAGCTCCTGTTTGGGTTGGAGCTAAACTCTCCAATAAATAACTATTTCTCTCTCTTCCCGTCCAGTGGAGGACAATCGGGTTGTCAAGGGTTGTGAAACCCGGAAGCGCTTGCCCTCTTAATGCTTGCCTTTATAGGGTACTCTACAGCAAGTAGAGTCTGCATGCGGTGCAGCTCGTTTAAAGAAAAACGGGTGACTGGGAAAACTAGCGCATGTGTAGTCGCAGAAATATCACACAACAGCACAACGACAAGTTCAAAAGAAATATGCCACAAGAGCTCATGTAAATGTCGCCGTAAAGCACAAATCGCTCAAATTTTTGTTGCACCTTTATGGCTTTAATGCCGGAGTGGGCGTATCAAGTTGACCGCCTGTTGCCTGCAAGTTTTTGATAGTCTTTCTGCTGTCACAATCAGTCCCTCATGAAGGTACTCGAAAACACCAATTTCTTTAAGATAGCTTAAATATCAACTTTGCGAGTCGTCATGTTGTTCTGACAGCGACTGAAAGGTTCCGAAACTTACTGAAGGATCTCTAGTAAGATTCTGATCCAAGCATGTTGTATAAATTAGAGAGCAATAAAAATCAATTCCGCATAGTGTGGCTTGTGGGATAATTTACACTATTTTTAAAGCGAAGCCTTCTATGCCATACTAATGGCGTCCGTCCCGTCCCCAAAACGCATGGCAGGAAAGCCAACTCTACACAGAAGGTTCACATAACCATGATAATAACCCGGGCCCCTCACGCGTCTCAAGGAAAAAATGCTTCCCGTGTTCGGAATCCAACCTGGGTCCCTCGCATTCTGAAGCCGACGTCTATTTCATTGCGCCACTCCGACAGGTTCGAAGCAGTTAGGATTTAAAGCGAAGCTGTCTTGGTCTCACTGATGGCGACCGTCCCGTCCAAAAACTTTGTGTACCCCTACAACCCCAACTACAGCGAACGAATGCCTAGCGAAAAGGTTGAGCATTTCAACCATTTTTGTCGTTAGACGAAGGGGCGTTGGTTTTCCTTTTTATCGAGATTCTGCGACCGAAAGTGTTTAACGACGGAAGCTGGAATCATAACTTTCTTTATTTCAAGCAAAAAAAGGTGTACAAACTCTCATTTTCTGCATTCAAGGTGAACGGATCACTTTTTAACGTGACGTCTGATCGATATCTATAATAACCACCATGCCTTACCTTAGTTTGAAATTTTTTAACTCAGTTTTTCTATTGAACAGAACCTTTTTGAGCAGAGCGGGTATGAAGAAAAAAAAAGGTGGTTGATTCCTCTGTCATAGGAATCGGTAAAACACGAAAGTGAAATGTGCCGTAAAATCTGCAGGTGAACATGATTTGCGGGTCGGTGGCTGTCTTGTGGGTGTGCTTGGGAAGCGATGTCCTGCTGGCAGCAGAGGTGTACCGGCCTCATTTCCATGACGGATATGACATCAGTGAAATCTTGGTGTATCGCGGCATAAAGCACATTCGTGTTAAAATATAAAACGCGAGAACGAACAACCCGATGTATAACGTCTCTTCAGTACTAAAGGTTGCTTGCTCGTAAGAACACCCTCTTTTCAGGGGTGCACCCTTTAGAGGCCACTTGCTTCGTTGTACTGCCGTCACGTCTGTGACGGATAAGACGTAAGTGAAACCTTCGTGAATCCCGGAATAAAACACTTGCGTGTTAAAAAGACTCTAAACACCGTAAGCCTTACCCAAGTACCGGCAGGTTTTAATAACACCGTTCGTTACATCGCGGCGCACACCTGCGGCGTCCTCGTCACTCACGTACGGCCGGGTATCGTCGAACGTCACATTTACCACGCGTTTCTACCGCACAGAATAAAAACGCTGCTAAACGCTGCCTTTATCAACATGACCTCGCTCGCCGCCAGAAGTAATATTCACACCTTGCGCAGGAAGCTCACCATTTTTTTATTCCTCAATCTAGAGCCACATTTTGAATAAAGTTCGGCGCCAAAATTATAACGGCCCCAGGCAAGAATTTTAGATTGACGTCGGGGTGAAAGCAAAGCAGTAATCGGCAACAAAAGTTCAACAGAACGAGGCGCTAAGGCGTGTAGTTTTTTTCTTCTTCTCTTTAACCTCCCGGCTTTTGTCTCTGAGTGCCGCGGGCGAGGTGCCGAGGCCTTTACGGTCTGACATGCCCCGTTTTCGTGGCGCTTCCACCTTTACGACCGCCTCGCGCAAGGTGAAGAGTGAGACAATATGTTCCTTCCTTCATCACGACTTTTCTTGCTTTTCTCTTTCTGTCTCGTTCTCCATCCCTCGTTCACGTTCACCTGGCCTAGCGTTGCGGCTGTAAAACGCGCACTGTTGCGCTTACGAGGGCCGCTAACACGTTGTCCCGATGCAGGTGCGCGTAGGAAGACGGATCGTAAAGAGCGGCTTCGCCGCATTAGCGAATCATTTCGCGACTACTTCAAAGCGGCGAAGACAGCGACGCCTGCGGGGTCACGTGCAGGTGTCAGACGGCACGGGCCTGGGGGAAGAAAGGTAACGCCGTAGGGAAAGTCGAGTCGCTGGGATGCTCGCCGAATTAGAGGTGCGAAAAATAGGACTCTCTTGTAGCATTCGAAGCCGCACATTTTGGCGAAACCCGGCCGAACGAGAAAAATGTGTTCGCTTGTTTATCCGCCCGTAGTTATAAATATTGATTGCACTCCCAAGCTACCCTTTATAGACATTTATTGATCCTCGCGCGCACACAGATAACCAGCAAAAATAGGTAAAAGAAACGTGGACGTTAAAAAGAATTCTTCATAACATACAACACCTATCCAGCTCCGATCGTCTTCATCCCTGACTTCTGATTTCTTTACAAAAAACAGGTTATAGGCCGATTAAAAGTACCCATTTAGCAGGAGTTTTTTTTTTTTTTTACTTTCAATAACTTTTGTAGGGTGGCCTCTTTAATGCGGAGAATTTCGTAGATACGCCAATCGTGATGCGCCCACTGGCATTCCAGGATTTGTAACCAAAGAAAAGTAGATAAATCCATGCCAGTCATGCATGTAGCATCTTTGCTAGAATTTCAGTGGTTCCGGTGCAACAAGCTGAAACCGCGCACGCGTGCACAGAGAATCGGCAGTACGCGATTTTTCTCATTCGCAGGTGGGGTATTAAGCAATCACGCAAATGCAATTCGAAAGGGCGCGCTCCAGTCTCACTGACATGAGGTATTTGGTCGTGAACTGTGAAGCAGCGGCATGTGCAAGATGTGGGTAGGCGCCTTCTAGTAGGTAATAATATGAGTATTGATATGTGATGCTTTTCCCATCATAGATAACTAGAGTAATGGCTTTTGCATAATCCTTTTACAAAATCAGAAAAAAAAAAATGTCGTTGTTTTGTAGAAGGACTTGTGTATACGAAACAAAATTAAGACCATTCACCCCTCCGTCTCACTACGAGGATGACTGAACGCGAAGATTCCTCGTGAGGGATTCCTTGGTTGTCGTCGGAATTTGGGCTTTGACACGTAGACGGTCTCGACTTTGACTCTTGGGGCTTTTACTTTGACTCGCACGCAGTTTAGACTTTGGAGCGCAGCGGCACTGACTTTGACCTTTCGCCCTTTGATTTAGCACGAAGAAAGCCTCGCGTTCTGCCATCGTCGTCGTTATACGGAGACGTGCGTGATTTTTCTGCCTAATTTTGCGTGTCCATGCACCCCTCTCCTAATCCAAACTTCTTCGGTCTTATCGAGATGGCGCAGTCGCATAGACGTCGGCTTCATAACGGGAGAAACCGAGGTTCGATTCCAACCAGAGGTAGAGTTTTTTTTTTTTTTACTACACCCACGTTCATCATCGTCGTCATTAAAAGTTGGCTTTGCTGTAGTACGTTTTGGACGCGACGTAATCCACCAGTGAGAGATAAAAAGTTTCGCTTTAAGAACAAACAAATCAGACCAGGGGCGCACCTACGAGTTTACTTATGTTCTGAGCGCGTGAGCGGCACTTCTCCGTGAGTTAGGTTACCGAGTTCCTCTTTCCCTTTGCTTTCTTCCTCGTTATATCCCTCGTCTTTTATTTTTCTCTCCGTAAGTATGACTTAATAGCCGTCACCCATCATGGGATTGTATTAAGCCTTAAGGTTCGGTAACATTAACGTTAGGTAACCTTGACGTTTAACCCAAAAAGGCACAAAGCACGTCGAACTTTTTGCGCGTGAAGCAGTCTTAAGGACGTTGGACCTGAAAGCGTAACTTAGGGTCAACTTCGGAAACTGGCCCCTTTCGGACACTGGTCTTTCTAGCGCAACATACCCCCTTCCGGTACATACCCCCTTCAGTGGCCTCAAGGCGCGTCTCCGACAATAGAATGTCAGGTCGGCACATAACTGCATTTTCATTCAATCAATTCCAAAGGTCGCACCCAATGAAAATTTTCTTCAGCTTTCGGTTATGCGCATCCATTTGAAATTTTGAGGCCGCTATGCATTTACGCGGATTTTGAACGCTTAAACGGCGCTCACCCACTAACGGTGTGGCGATGATAGCGTGGTACTTTAAATCTAGAGTCAGTTTGGTCGCAGTCATGTGAATAAATGCTTTACTGGTAATAGTGTCTCAACTGAGAAAAATGAACGGCCCATAAGCTAACGAGTAAGTATCGTCCAGTTCGAACGCCGCTCGGGAAACATGCATGTGAAGGACTCATCATCATTTATAAACTGAGTTGCGTTCCGTCGAGAAACTCTTGAACGAATGAAATCGGCATTCAAATCAAATTCTGTTTGGCGCTCTTTGCCCTTAGTTGGCCTTGTGCCATTAAAATCGAAATATCATCATCAACAAATCAAATTCGTCTTACCGCATTACTACACAACTCTCTTATGGTAATCAGAGGAGCCGTAGACGTCTTTGAAGATGCGAAAAATTTTGGATCAATTTTGGTACATCCGAATGACGATGACAGAAGTGCAGGGTAACATCATTCCTTCATCTGCTTTCTATGAAAAAAAATGCAAGAATTCCTACATGCGCTCTTTCATGTCTGTGTGATGGCGTGAGAAAGCAGAGATAACGCCAACACGATTGACCTAGTTGGATGAGTTGTAAACAAATATCTTAAAACGTTCTAAGTTAAGAGCAACCGTCACAAAAACCGTTACATATTTGTTGCATTTCATGTGCACAACTACGCTGCAGCTTCGCAGAGATGATAAACTCTATTAACGTATCTGTACCATCCCAAGCGCGACCAACCATTCATTCCGTCTGATTTCCCCCCCTGGACACTCTCACCCGTGTGCATAAAACTCAACATACCTGGTGTCAACTCAAAGAAAACACTCCCTGAATTCTGTTTCCTTCAACTCGCGCTTGCCCACGTCAGTGGCCGTTATTCACAAATGGCCCACATTTTTACGGACGGTTCATCTACACCTCACAGTAGTGCATCGGGCGTCTACGTTTCGTCAACCGGCCAAGCGCTGTCTTACCGCCTTGAACGTGCAACGTCATCCACGTCGGCCATGCAGCGGTCATTGTCACCGACTCGCAGCAGGCTTGTCGGAATTTCGCTAGGGGACGCCTTCACACAACAACTCTACGCATCATTCAGCAGCAGCCCCTCAAGAGGCTAATCAGGATTGTATAGGCTCCCGCACATCACGGTATCTTTGGAAACGAGGCGGCGGACGCCATCGCTGGAGAATTGACCCACCGAGCGGGCGCCGACAGCAGCGTTGCCGAACCCGAGCGCATGCAGCCCTTGACCTCTTACGCCGAGATCACGCAGCACTACAGGCTGTCGCGTCAGACACTCGCTCCCCCACACAAATCTCTACCCCGAGAGCACGAACGTCATTTACGTGCTCTCCAGACTAATACATTCCCCCATCCTATCCGGCTTCACCTTTTCGACCGACAGAACTCCCCGCTTTGCCGATTTTGCGGAGAACCCGGAACGCTACGCCATATGGTCGGATGATGTGACCAATCTCCACTGATTCCTCCCAACCTGCAACTTTCCACTGTCGAGCTTTGGGAGAGCGCTTTGGCGAGCACCAGCCTGGACGACCAGCTTCGGCTGGCTCAAAGGGCTGTAGATGCTGCCCGCGCTAAAGGCATCCTGGTCTGAGGACGCCTCCTTCAAGCTTCAGCACAATCCCCCCTGTTGATTTAAATAAACGTTTATTCTCTCTCTCTCGGCCGAGCTTCATGAGATTAAGCAAGCCCGGCGCTACATTATTCGTCAGCCATCAGCAGAATGGGCTATATTCACGGATTCGAAGACAGCGCTGCAAACCCTACGGCACGCCAGTTGCTTGAGCCTTCACGACCATGTATACCGCGACGTCACCTACCTGCACCATCTAGCCTACGTCGCTGTGCATCGGCTGACCTTATAATGGATACCCGCACATTGTGGCATTCTCGGCAACGAGAAAGCAGATGAGGCGGCTCGCAGAGGGCTACAACTGCGCAATGTAAGGAAAATTTTCTTTACAAAGCACGAGGCTGCAGCGCTAGCGAAGCAGCTTGCCTTAGAGCAACGAAACCGTCTCTGGACCTTTCCCGAAACTCATCACCCTGTTCTGTACCATATGGACTCTGACTTGAGAATGAGGCTCCCAGAGCGAATCCCACGTCGACTTGAGACACTCTACCATCGGCTGCGCCTCCGCGCAGCACTTACGAAGTACTACCGACTTCGCCTAGGTCAAACCACAAGCCCTTGTTGTGATAACTGTGGTTTGCCAGAAACTGTTGAACACATTTTATTAGACTGTTCGGCGTACAACCAGGAAAGGAACTACCTCCCCAAGAAGATTGAGTGCCTCAACAACGGACTTTTATCATTGAAAGCTCTTCTTGGACCATGGTCATCTCCGTCATCCCAGCGAAAAGCGTTAGATGCACTGTTTGATTATTTACACGACATCGGCATCGCAGAGACAATGTAGAACTATACATCGTCATCCTGTGAGACCACCTGGACTTTTACGTGACCTACGGAGCACTCCATGTTGCCTTCTTTTTTACCTCTTTCTTTTTTTTTCCCTCTCTTTCGCCATGCATCCTTTAGGGCCTTTATTCCCTTCACCCCTCCCCGCAGAGTAGCATGTTGGCGAATACATGCCTGCAGACCTCTCTGCTTTCTTCTAATAAAGAGCTCTCTCTCTCTCTCTCTCTCTCTCTCTCTCTCTCTCTCTCTCTCTCTCTCTCTCTCTCTCTCTCTCTCTCTCTCTCTCACGAATCAGATGCTTTGTGACTGAGAGCGGAGCATAGACTCACTTTCATACGTGTTACTATATAATTCTCTTATGGTAAAGAGGGAAGCCGTAGACTCCTGTGAATGTTCTGAAGATATTTTTGGATCAATTCTAGCTGTAGAATAGGCTGTGGCTCTGTGCCATTTCGCGGACAGCTTGGTCGACAGCTTACGAAGCAGTCTAACTATACGTTTAAGGGAATAAGATTTGGAACGGCGCAGCGGTCCCCAACGCAACACCAACGCAGACGACAACCTCGTGGCAGACACGTTGAGAAACGCACGCCACAGGTTTCGTAAATAATATTACCGTTATAATTACAAACACTACGTGATTTACAAACTAAACAAAACCATCTTCAGCACTAATAAATTATACTAACTATTTCAATAAAAGAACAAGTGCTTTTGTTACAACAATAATACGCAAAAAAGTTGGCGCTGGCGTCATTTATTAGTTTAGACAGGAAGGTAGCCTGCATCGTTGTTGACTTCAATGCAGTCTCTTCGAAGCAGTCTTCGTTGACTGCTTTGTTCGAATTGCAACGGGGCTTAACATGGCGGACTGTCCACGAAGACGGCAACGAATCAGTCTAAACGGGAAATCAAAACGCACCCTGTACGTGTGACGAAATCTACGTAGCTGGTTTGGCGGAAATGCTGCATTAACATGTTTCGCCGCAGTCTTCTACAGGCAATAATAACCTTTTCTATAACAATTCCCCTTGACGACGTAGACTTTTAACAGACTGAAATTGCATAGGTTTATAAGCGTTGTTGCTACACTTTAGTTGCATTGTGGTTGCCCTAGTAAAGACATGCCAGGAATGACCGGAGTAACTCATAGAATTACACCTAATTGACTTAAACGTTACACTGGAGTGCACCGCGTTAACAAAAAGAAATTGCATGGACTTACTTAAACAACACAATAAAAAGACAGACGCAGCGCTGTGAAACAATGTTTAAGAAAAGAAAATTCACTATACAGGCAGATAGAAAGAATAAAAGAGAGTTATTTCGGAGCGGTTGACAATTAAATAACGTGGGAAGATGTCGGCGAAAAGTATAATAAGCACGGACCGAGAAGGTGCCTTTGCAACAGAGTTTGTGGAGTTGCCTCCCTTCTAGGCCAATTAAAGTTAAGGATTCCGCAGTGAAGCTGAAGGTCACTCATGGATCGTGACATTAGTTCGGATAAAATATATTCAGAGATCAATACACCATTTTCGGAAAGCCTTGTGATTACAGGCAAAAATCTGCATAGAGTTACGCCAATCTGTTGGGGAATTTTCAAGCACTCTGGCAACCGTCACGCCTCTCTTCTCAGAAAAAAAGGTGACGGCAAGCTTTATTAAATAGGATAACTTGGGCTACATTCTGGCCATCTACGCAGGGCATTCAAACAGACTAACGAGGCGTACACGTTTTCTTTTCGCTGCGTCGTATAAACCAGATTTGATTTGATCGTAGGGTTTAACGCGCCGACGATGCGCAGGCGAAGAGGCGCGCCGCAGTGTCATTCTCGACCACCTGGAGATCTTTAACGTGCGCCGAAATCTCGTACACGTGGGCGTTTTTGCTTTTCGCCTCCATCAGAAAAGCGGCCGCCGCGGCCGGGAATCGATCCCGCGTCCTTGTGCTCAGCAGCACAGCGCCTTAGCCACTGAGCGACCGCGGCGGGAGCGTGGTATACACATCAATGCGTCCTCTGCCCAAAAGCATACCGCCTGACATCGCTATCGGCGCTATACAAACGCAAGTTTTATGTATACCCGTAGGCGGAATTCTGCACTCATATACATGCCAGTGATTCAGTGGAGACATCATATAAGCATGTTCGGTTCACTACGTTAGCCAGGATACATTCCCCGCGTCAGCACCGATTGGAAGGTCTCATATTGTGTAATTCGGGAACCACTCGCGTACAAGCGAGATATTCGCGGAATTTGGGATTGCACTTGCAGCAATGCACACGCAATCCTGCTGTAAGGGCATTAATGAAGTCCCAGAGATTGCGAACCCTGGCATTATTTTGCAATCCCATCTGTGGTGGCATTATTACAACGAAGTGGTGTTCGATCCCTCATTTGACAGCGGCCCACGTACTTCAAAAAAGGCCCACCGTAATCCACGTAAGGACACGAAAAATAAAGTCGGGAACACTTAAGAAATTATTCCCCAATAAAGAGTCCTTTAAACCAAATGCCTGTCCTTTCTTTATTGATGTCCTGTGTTTATATAAGGAGTACTGCAAGGCACAGCTGTATTCCAGGTGTTTCACATCTGCAAACGTGACATACAGGTCGGTGTTAACACGTGCTACCAACGGAATGCCCAAGGGTCATGCAGCTTTCCTGATTTTATGGGGAGAATGGTTTCCAGCCCACCGATGATTTACCAATGTATCCGTTAATTTTTTGTGGGAGATGTAAAGGTGCCAAAATATACTATTATGCAAGATTCTTTTTTTTCTACCGTCAGACCATCTTCTCTGCTCCTTTAACCGACACAAAAACTTAGGTGAATGTTCACTCTATAACAATATTGGCTTCGAGTAAGTTGGTGTAGAACTTCTGCAGGCCGCGTTACATTTATGCAGTAGTAAACGAGTTAAGGCCGATGGAGTCATCTTTCTCTTCCTGAACCTGAGATCTTAGTTTCACTTGCAAATGCCGTTTTCTTAAGCATTCGAACTATTAGCACCTCCGTGCCCACGTCCCACACTAGGTCTGAATACAAAAAAAAAAAACAATATAACACCGTATTCCACTCTGGTGCCTTTCAACTCAACGCACGGTGCGTTGCACATGTTGCTTCAAATTGTAAAACTTTGATGTTGAAGCAAATCAAGGAGCCCTAAGCATTGGGTGTCCTCATGGGCTGCTTAATAAGTAACCCCAACAACGCAATCAGTGGTTTAACATTCACATATTTATCAGGGGTACAGAAATCATTACGCTGATTTTTTTGTTGTTGTTGCTGTTCTCGCCTAACAGTTATCGCGGAAGAACAAGGTTACGAAAAATTTTGTTTACCCGTGACGGCCTAAACAAAACTACGGCGAGAAATTTCCCGAGTAACCTCACACTTAGTAAGACGGCGTTCGAAAAAAAAAAAAAAAGCTGCGCGTTGGGCATGCACTTCATACATCTCTTTAAGGTACTGAAAATGTAGATATTAAGGACTGCAAGGTCCCATCGGCCTTCTTTTCATTCACTGTAACTTTTTACGGGAATTAAATTTTTACGCAATCTCACTTTGCCCCCCTCTATCGTCGGCCCTTAAGAAGGAAACTTGCAGGTCAGAGTAACACCCCTATTCGATTGGATGCACTCCCTTCAGTGCAGCTCTGTTTTTCTTAACTAAAAAGTAAGCAGCTGCAATTTTGGAGAACTAAAACAACGTATATGATATTTCGTTGCTAGGTACAATGCGTGACGCCAGCAGAACTCCATAATAGAGCTTTGAGCACCGGTTCCTGTCGAACGGAAGTCTTCCACCAACCTTTTATTCTAGAGTTTTACGGTGTCCGGCGCGCACCGTGACTGACGGTGGCAAACTTCTCACCCAATCCAGGCAGTGCCGACATGTTTACAGCGACAGAATTCACAAACAATCCGGTTCTCGCGTGTGGAGGTGCCGTACAGCCCGCTCTTGTCTCGAAAATGGTGCATCCCACGCTATTTCAAGCTTAGCTGAAGCGGAAGTGAGATTTTATTTTTCCGACCGTGTGTTTCACGGCTTCATCGCAGCAGCTGCTGCCGATAACACCGACACGACGCTTCCATCGTAACGCAAGGTGCGCCGCTGAAGCGACCCACGCACTCCATTACAGCGCGGCTTAAAGCACCTTACCTAAAACTATCATCGTAAAGCGTTCAACGCATAGGAAGGAGACCGGATATACGTAAATACATGATAGTGTTATGATATCATTCAATTTTTTCTACATTGTTGTACGCTTGAAGCAAATACACAGGCTAGCTTGGGTGAGCAAGCTAACTCGACACCACGTAGTTAGTTGAAGGCGCTGCTCATTGTAGAAGAAAATGCTGATCCTGCCACAGCTCGGGAAACGTTGACCTTTTTTCTTTTGCTTAACACGTGAATCCTTGTAGGAGATGCATCATGAAATAGAGTGGCAACACAAAATGGCGCTAGCTTATTCGTGCTCTTCCAATCTCGACAGCAGGTTTGAAATACGATTATCTTCGCACTGGATTGTGCAGCTGAAGAGCGCTGCGTTGCGTTAAACACTGACAGTCACAGTTTGTGTAACGGGTATTTCATGGCGACAAGCTCTGTAAAAACTAGGACTATCAATTATAGGGTACATAGGGTACTGTACATAGGGTACTGTACATAATTCTTTAGGCGAAATATTATGGTACTAGCTTTTAGTTACTACACTACGAGCTACTACATCAACGCCAGCCATTTTAGCGTCACATTGTCATGCATTTGTCTTTCTGTCATCTTTTGAATTCGTGAGCCTCTGCCAGTAGAGGTTTCTGCTTACAGTACAAAAGGAGCTGGAAAGTTTGTACACTGCTGTTGTCCTAATGAAGGAGTTGAAAGTTACCGCAACTCTTGATGCTCAAATTCTCTCAAAGGTGCCACTACATAACCTTAGGCTATTTGAAGCAACCCGTGAACGTACAGAAGTCAGAACGTACACCGCTTTTCAGGATTCTGTCGCGAATGTAATCATTCTCCCGCGAAAAACGTCGCTGTTGCCTGGTTGCAGATTTCGAATGCTTCCTGCTGGGCATCGCCCGGAAGGCCAATGAACGCGGGCGCTCCAGTCGAGCGAGCTCAGATAAGATTTCGAAGCTCTTCCTGGCTGGGGTTGCTAAACACGACTCAAGCTTGCCAAAGAAATGCTTCGTCGGGGTAAAAGACCGTAAATAGGCCACGCAAGCGTAGTCGTAGCGACGCCAGCAACAACCGGTTCTGCTTGGTCGTAAGCGTTGGCATGTCTGTTTGATTGTGGCTGTCTCTTGTTTTGAGAGTACTCCCCTTCCTATTTGGCTACAATTTCTGCTGCCATATCCTACCTCGCAAAAATATCCAAGGGAATTGTAACAAAGAAGGGGATAAGTTTCTGCTTCAATCGCTAGTTTCTAAACTGAGGAAGTTAATTTCGTCATCCAACAAACGCTGTTTTTCTCGTAAGGCGCAGTCACTGATACACTGGCCGCTACTACTGAAGAGAAACCGCCAGTGAAGCTTTACAATGTGAATACTTTATTTAGAAGAAAAAGTAGCTACAGACTCCTCTTTTGCCTTTATTAGAGGCGTCCCTCGCTAGCTCAACCTGCACTCAAGATCAAAGTAAAGTACTCTCGCGCTCGCTATGACCTACAACGCTCATTAGTATACACCACTTTATACAACCTTCATCTGGTACCCGGGGTTAAATATCAAGTACGCCTTCGAAGCACGACGTCCTAATAAATCAAACCTTGTAGTAAAGTTAACGCCAAAGGTTACTGTTTTGACGATATAATCGCCTAAATACTAATGAGCGATGTAGATCACAGTGAGAGCGATAGTACAGGTGCCATATCTTATATCTTTTCTACGCTCTGTCGACGGCGTTACTTATAAGAAGGACGTTGAAAAGCAGTTTCATTGGAAAGCACAGGATGTCGCCCGTTTTCTCAATAAACAAAACTACACTTTTCCTCGCACTGCTTCTTGGGTGAGTATGACCATTTGCAAAGGTGTATCAGGCATTGCTCTGGTGGTGCCACTGAAAATAATGCATTTACTTTCGGCGAAGTAACCCTCCATTAATCGCCCCCGACACACACACACACAAAATGAAGGAAGTGTATAAAAGAAGTTAACATAATAACAATTTACTTGTCTAAGTGTAGCTACTCATTTAAACCATTTGTAGAGTCAAGGTGCTAAGAACGACAGGTTGCCATTCGAAGACCGCGCGGTTAGGACTATACAGACTCCTGTGCCCCCAGTAGAAGCAATGCGCATGCGTGCTTGGCTTCGTGATATCTGTTGGAAAGACGAGCGATGGCTCCGCGCTATAAAAATGTTGCTTCATCCTTCTTTTTAAGTTTTTGACACTGGGTCGTCCCTGTTAGCGCTGCTATTTGTGTTCTTTGGATAAAACGATATCACGCGGTGTTTGACACCGGTTCATCGTCGGCGCGGCAGTTGATATTCGCTTCGCTTGGACGTTCTGCCAAAAGTGCGTGTGCAACCTGCCGTAAACAGCCCAGCCCGCTTCCGCAGAACACGGGAATGGAAACCGACCCACGTACTTAGATTCAGCACGGAATGCACTGTTTGCTAAACGTGAATTTGGAGCCCGGTATTTCTGCAATGCGCGTCTTTACTGACGCATCGAAAGCGAAGTTTTGCAATGAATGCATGATTACGGCCTTCTTTTCTGTGTTCATATATGCTAGTGAAAGTAGATATGTATTCAAATGGTGTAGAAAACGTAATTGTTCAGTGCTTCGCATCTACGCGTTCTCAATATACAGACGGTCTGATTTTTGCAGATTTTGAATGCACCAACAGTTTCTTTCACCCCTTCTCGTGCTAAGGCTAGCAACGGGCTACAAAAATGTGAGACAAGGGCTTCCAAACCCTTATTGGCGTGTGCATGTAGGCGTGTGCGCAGAAGTTATGGAGTACATGGTGCTATCACTTCGCGCCAATTATTAGCACGCGTCCGCTGGTTCTTGTTTCGAGTGGGTAGCAGTAGATACGTGACCTCGCCGTCATGTATTCGTCACCTCGACGATAAAGGCTATTAAATTTTTTTCATCAACATTGCCAAATGCGCTAAGTTAAGCTTGGAAATGTTTATCAACGTATAAAATTCAACTTTCCAACGGCCTTACTGGTAAACATTGATAAAGTACCATTGAACTAGTCTTTGAGAATGAGGGAAAGCATGCACTTAGAACAGAACCCGGAATGAGTGTATCAACGAAGTACGCAGACTTTGAGCGACGCGTCTGATATGAGAGCACTTTCTCCTACATATATGCACTGGCGCTAGTTGTTTAACAACGCTCGCTGCTTCCGTTTTCCTTCGAGGGTGCAATATCACGCCTTTAGCTCCTTCGCGTAGCCAATGACGGGGACACTTCCGTATCCTTCCATGCAAACGCCGCTGAAATGCATTCGCGCGGCCCGACGTTCGGACACGACCGTGCACAGCGCGCGGACCGGCACCCGATCAAAAGCAGCGGACACAGCGCGCGTCCCTGAGGCACACCATCGACGGCGGCGGCGGCGGCGGCTGACCTGAGTGTCGTTCCAGATGATGTCCAGGCGATAGCCCGGCAGGAAGTGCGGGCTGCTGTTGATGTGTCGTAGGGCCAGGTTGACGGCCGGCACGACACCGCGGCCGATGGCGCCCTCGCTCAGGTTCAGCGTCGTGGGGAAGAAGCCGGCGATGAGCAACTCTTCGGGCTCCGTCGTGGCGTCGGACACATGTTCCTCCTCCTGGTCGAGGAAGAAGCCCGCGTACGAGTTGGACGAGCCCACGAGCCGGTGGCCGTTCCGGCGAAGCAGCGGTGCAGCGGCCGCCGCCAGCAGCACAAGCAGAGGCAGCAGCGGCGGCACCAGTGCCACGCGCATTCCCGACCGGCGCGCGCACCGGCACAGCGTCGCCGCGCACTGCGGCGCCCCGGCCGGCGGAGCGCGGACCCCGGCGCCGCCAGGCGCCGCCACGGGGGGCCCGGGCCCGGATTCCCCCCCTTTGCTTCTTACCCCCCCCCCCCTCCCCCCTTCACGCTCCGCGCACCGGTGACGCCGAATGCCGCCGGTTCCTCTTAGATGCGACTCGTCTCAGCCTGGTCTTTACCCGCCGGGGGGAACGGATTCGGGCATGGGAGAAGAAGTCTGGGGAGAAAGGTGCCGAAAGTCACGTTCCGGGCGTCCTGACAGTTGCGTATTTCGTGCGAGAAAAGGAAATGAACCTTGCGCTCGTTATTCCTTATTTCGAGAGGAATGCTTGCCGCCCTTCTTACGGGTTTACCCCGACCACGTCGCAAGCTGCGGGTACGACGTGGTGCAGTTCAAAGGTGGTCATGCGAAAGCTGCGTTCGGTGTCTAGGTTGTTCTTCGAACACAAGCTCGTGATGTTTCTTTATATTTGATAAACGAATGCATTTTATGCTGGCAGCCAAGATGACGGCAGCAACGTCGGCTGTCAAATGATCATAGCATCTTCTTAAAGGGGATTGCGCACTTTCGAGCTTTTGTTTGAATGCTTCTAGTAAAAATTCGATGTTTGCGGTAAGAGACAATATTGAGCCATCTAGGGAAAGCACACATCGCGCAAACTAAAAACGGGGCACGTGTCGCTGTCATGTGATGTTCGGGTGCACAGTTTGTTCCGGATAATGTGTCTCTCCTCTTCATTATCGCAACCCCACTGAAGCCAATTGCAGAATGAAGGCCATCTCATCGAACCAGTTAAGCAGCTATACTGTAACAGCTAGCCATGGCTTGGAGCATGACATTTTGCAATTTTACGATCATCCAAGTAAATAAAACCTCCCAACCACCTCCGTCCCGGATACTGTGAACCCCTAATTCCCCTCCGAACCTTCTGCTATCCTATCTACACCGATTTCTCGGACTGCACTGTCTTCGCATTGCACCTGCCCGCAGTCGTTCTGTTACTGTGGGCATTCATATATTGTCGGTTTTACACATAATACGTCCGACCCTTCACACCTTTACGCCCGGAAGGTACTAGCTGACCCGCCTCGTCGATCAAGCTCCACGATTAAGGTCACAAAGCGAAAGAATGCTGCTCCACGAAGAGCGTTACTAGACAGCATCGTTCTGTCGGGGTGTGAAGCCTGCCAATCAAGCTCACACAAGGCGAGAATGCCCCGCAAACCAGAATGAATGGGTCGCCTAGGAACGTCTGTGTGTGCTGCTGCATGGTGGGAGCGTTCCAAGCGCGTTTTCTACTCCCGCTCTCAGTTTGTACGCCGTTGTCCTTTTTCCCAGCACTGCGGCCGCTTCGGAGCTATACGCAACTCAATCATCGACCATATACACAGTAGCACAGAAGCTACTGTGTGTGCCAATGGAAAGCCTCACCCCCTTCACCCACCCCCCAGTTTTAAACTCCCATTGCTACTGTTTTATCCTCCCCCCACCGTTATAAATTCTCATCGGTTTGATTGCTCCTCCCACGTCGCCATTTCTTTTCTACTTTTCCTCCACCACCATTCCAGCCGTCTCTTCGTCACCTCTATGAGCCTGAAGTTCAGGCTCCCACTCACACCAAATCCCAAAGCCTCTGTCAACGTCCTTTCCCCATCCCCCCGCCGCGGTCGTATCTCTGCGCCGTTTATGATAATATGACAATATGCACTATGGTTTCAATACCCCTGCCGCAGCGTACACAGTAGCGCCCATGGCGGCCGCTGCTAACCAGACGGTATTACAACTTTTTATTGTTAAATTTGTTGTCGTCTGTTGCCCCAAAATCATTCTATTTCTTTCATTTTATGGCATAAAGTTCTATAAAATGCCTTAAATAATTCCAGACTTTAAAACCCCGTGGGTAAAGAGAGTTGTAGCTGGCGCTGGCTGCAACAGGATTTCTTCGGTGAACGTCTGTGCTCAATTCGGTTGCGTCTTGGCAAGAAGGACCCGTGGTCTCCATTGCACCGCCCCTCGCACGACACACATCTATCTTACGCGCTCCCAAAATTTTATTAACATTATGGGAGCGACGACCGATCGGTATGACGGCGCCTTATCGCGGTATTCACTGGTAAAATAGATGAGAGTGCGCGCACGCGCAAGCAGCCCTTTCTTTTGTGAGCATCGTCTGCTAGCGTGTTTTCTTGAGAGCGATACGCCCCCTTCTACGGTATCGGCGCGAATTTGTTTGCAAGAAACCGGGGTTATTTGATGCGCATGCGCATCTCCAATTTGGGTTCAGTCCCTTGTGCGGCACGTGCATCACGAATGTTTACGCTGCTCAACTACCTTTGGTGGCTGGCGAAATGGCCTCCGCTAGTGTCACTAAATAAGATAGAGTACCGGCACTGATGCACGCGATCGAGAAACGGTGGCCATTTTGGTGTTTATCAGCGTTGTTAGATTGCCGTTTCTGCGGCCTACCGCTAACTTAGGTCATTTGTAAACAAGACAGACGAAGGTGCAGAGAAACGACATCTTCGGACACACTTCTGCTGATGAAGTGCTGCTACACGCGTTATCTTTGACTCGCGTTCGGAACTACGCCAGTTGCGCGCAGCCGCAGAGCTGGAAGGACTAGCTCAGCCTACCAGAGTTGAGCGACAAAACGCATAAGCAATAAAATGGCGGCTCTCATAAACCGTCGCAGTGTAAACAAATATCACGTGATGTGAACTGACCAATGACCATGGCGGCGGCACGGAACAATAGGAGAAAAGAGTGCCGATACTCTGTAACCTTAGCCAGTGACACTAGCCTCCGCAAATAACAGGGGTCTGTTGCTCTTAGGATAACAGCGCAGCAGAAGACACTCCTACCCGCATGCGTGTGCTCTCGTCTATTTCACCGCTGGACGCCGCGATGAGGCGCTGCCATGCCGATCGGTCGCCAATTATTTGGAAGGGTGTACGCCACCTCAACTAGCTGGTCTCGCAATGCGGCTTTCTAGACAGAATCAATAGCTTTAGCTAATACTGACATCGCAACTCATGCAGCAGCTGTTCAAGGGTCTGCGTTTATCGCTAGTAACCAATTTTGTTCTTCATAGCAAAGCCCGAACAAATAACCTGAGACCTGCGTGATCAAAAAGATGAAAGTTGGGGAAAGAGGGTGACGCCAATAGCTGGCAGAAGAATCCAAGGAAAGCAAAGTGGAAAGTAGAATGATGAATTAAACCCAAGGACGCGGGTTTGATTCCTGGCCGCGGCGGCCACTTTTCTGATGGAGGCGAAAAGCAAAAACACCTGTGCGTTCGAAATTTCAGCGCACGTTAAAGATCGCCAGGTGGTCGAAATTAATCCGTAGTCCTCCACTACGGCGCGCCTCATAACCCGTGTAGTTTCGGCGCGTAAAACCTCACAATCAATCAATCAATCAATCAATCAATCAATCAATCAATCAATCAATCAATCAATCAATCAATCAATCAATCAATCAATCAATCAATCAATCAATCAATCAATCAATCAATCAATCAATCAATCAATCAATCAATCAATCAATCAATCAATCGATCGATCAATCAATCAATCAATCAATCAATCAATAATCCATGAATCAGAATGATGAATTAATGGTTTTCGGGAACAAAAAAAAGGAGCGGCTTGACATTGTAAAGGAACAACTGGAGATTGTGATGCGAACACGTTTTTTATTTATAAGAAACAAAGTGTTTTTTTTATTAGTGCCATCCAAGCATAGATAAAATTTTGGACGATACCGTCCAGTAGGCTGACGGTAAGGACGACAATGTAGATTACAGCGGTGCTCAAGAAGGCAGCTAAAGATAACACGTTTGTCTCAGCAATGTCATATAGTGTGCTTTCTAAACCAAACACTCTAACCAATCACCTCCTAACGATGCCTGCCAGTTCTCCTTGCCGAAGAAGAAAAGCAAGTAAAAAGGCAGAACATTTTGGTGTTTGTCCAGGTCCACAAAGAAAAATAAATAAAAAACTGGTGCCACGGGCCGCGCGGTGACCAGCCGACAGCAAACAACGCCATTCTCGTGTTAGCGTTCCCCGCGTATAAACGTTTCGCTGTGCGTGCTTCTTTTCCCCGTTCTCTCTCTCTCTCTTTCGTTCTAACCTGGACTTCTGGCGGCGTCCTTTTTTATCGGCACTTTTGATAAGTTAATTATCTGAGAGATCACAAAAATGAGCAAACCTTTGCTTATGCAAGCGGCGACTGATCGCATCGCAAAATGAGTAACGAACCACGAAGCTTCTAATGCACAAGACAAAACATCGCTCTTCTTATTCTTTTTTTTTTTGTCTTTTCTGCGCCGTCCAGGGTCCTGATAGGCACAGATTTTTGTTAATCGACCCGACTGAATTCTCTCCTCCCTGAAACCTTCTTTCTAAGGCGGTGACGACAGTTGTAACCCAAGGGAGAAGGTTTGAACCGCTGCTCAGCAAGGCAAAAAAAGCTGGTTATCAACGTTGTTTCGGCGTTAATGTCTACAAAGGAGCAGTTTTGGGCCATTCGTAATTTATTTATGCCACGTGTAAACTAGCTATTCAGGCTTTGAATGGAGTGAATAGGCAACCTCCTGAGTATATTCATGGTCAGCTTCCGTTCGTAACCCGCCACAGTGGCTCAGTGGCTAAGGCGTAGTTCTGCTGTGCACGAGGACGTGGGTTCGATTCCCGACCACGGCGGCTGCTTTTCTGATGGAGGCGAAAAGCGAAAACCCCCGTGCGTACGATATTTAAGCGCACGTGAAAGAACTCCAGGTGGTCAAAAGTAATCCGAAGCCCTCCACTACGACGTGCCTCATCGCCTGCGTTGCGTCGGCGCGTTAAACCCTACAATTAATCAGTTTCCGTTCGTAGCACTGCGTAAACAACAGTGTCAGTGTAAAAGTGTCTAACTCGCCATTGCAGTAGATAAAAGAATACGAAACAACGTCTACAGATGGTCTCTTTTATCTGTCCATTTGGACTGCCCAGAAGTGCTCCTCAACAGCTCCGCATTTTTTTCTTTTTGCCCATAGATTATCTATTGCAGTTGTGGACGGCTCATGAGCTGTTCAGGACTGCTCCGGATTGGCGAATAAAAGAGACAAAAAGCTACGCAAGCCTTTTGCAGTAATAAAAGCGTGACGGCAACTGTCGCACCGCCTTGGCGATTTCAAACCTTTCCGGCACCTTGGGCGGACATTTTGCGTCGGCCATTGCGTCACCTTTCGTAGGTGGCATGTCGCGTTTACTGTCGCGTTGACCTTCAGTGTTACGTCGATAATGCTTTTCTTCACGTAGAGTTACTAAGACGCTATCCTGCGGATTAGCTAAGCTAACTTTGGATATGCAAAGCAAAGGCTTGGCTTAGTCCGCTTTACTCTTGGTATCGCTTGGTTAACCTTTAATGTAGGTGCATTGCCTACCACGGCTCAAAGCCGTTCGGTCCCGTGCAACGCTCACCGAAGGAGGCCCGGTCTCACTTTCATTCACGGCGAACGCGGCGTTCCTCTTCGCCGGGTGCAAGACGAGTCACGTAGCCCGAGACGACCCATCGGCGCATGCGTGGGAGGCGGCGGGGTTGGTCGGCTACCTATCAAGTGAGCGGCCACGACCGCCACCACTCTGCTGACCAGTTGAGCAGAACATGTAAATGAAAACGGGTTCTTGTGCGCAGTGCCGAAAGCGGGGCCGGCGAGTCAAGGGATGCGCTTCAAGGGCTGTTTCCGCGGTTCAAAGGAAGGTGAAATTGCGCATCCGCGGTGAAACCTCTGGAGGAGAGTAGTAAAGCTATGCTTTAAAACGGTTGTCTATAAAGCTCAAGCGGCGTGTTCCCGATTGCGCGGGAGGCGTCTAGTGATACCGACTGGTCTGAGGCCGCTAAAATGTGAGCACGCGCGACCCGCATCAGCGCGATGGTCGTGTCTCTTCTTGCTGCGCCCGTCGCCTTGGCATCCGCACTTTCTTTCGCCGTGAGATGCGCTGCCTGCGGTGCCATGCAGGGAAACAGGCTCTACCGCGTTGAAAGTTATAATGCGGCCGCCGATGCAGTCTTCCTCCCCGCGTTAGTGAGAGAGGGGTTCAAACACTGTTGCTCACTGTAACGAGGAACGCTGATAAAAGGAATGAAATGTGTGCCGTCAAAATTGTGAAGTGGTATAAGTTTTGAGGGAGTATGAGGCATTGGCTGAATGATGACAAAATGAACACCTGTGCGCCAAAGTCAATGTAGACGAAAAACTCGCGCAGCGCGCGCTAAGGCGGGTAATCTCTACTTTTGCCTCCCGGCCCGGCACCACAGGCAGCGCATCATCTCACGGCAAAAGAAGGTGAGGAAGTCAAGGCTACGGGCACAGCAAAACGAGACACGACCATCGCGCTGATGCGGGTCGCGCGTGCTCCCATTCTACCGGCCTCAAACGTCTCAAACAAGGCGCTATCACTAAATGTCTCCCGTGCAGTCCGGGGCACACCGCTCGAGCGTTATAGACAAGAGTTTTGCCGACTGCACTGAACATGACAAATCCCAAAGAAGTCCCCGGCCCGCTGGCACACTCGTAAGCTGGCCCGCCGTTGAACTGGGAAGCTCGTGAAAGCGAAAAGTATGGCCATGGAGCTTGGCACCCACCAGACGAGTGCGCTGGCTGCCCTTCCCCGCCACTTCCACCCATTCAGAGCTGGCCGGACTGCACCTTGCCTCAGACTGCTGGAGCACGGCAACCAGATTCAGGGGGCCGTCAGCCTCACCGACTCCCGGCCCGCTCTCTTGCGACTGCGAGCGGCGGACCAGCCATCGAGCTCCAGCGGCTACGTGGAGCGGGCGTTGGCACCGAAGCTACCCCTGGTGGAGTTCCGCGGCTGTGACCTTCGGCTCCTCTGGTTGCCATCTCATGTCGGCATCACCGGCAATGAGGTGGCTGACACCCTGGCCAGAGGTGCTGCTCGCCAGGTGTCGGAGGGGGGCTGCCTTTCGCGACATTAGGCCCTTCGAAGCCGCACAACCCATCCTGACACGGGAGGTGGAAACGATGCACCCGCACCCCAGATCAATCAACGGGTCCTGCCTGACCGCATCAGCAGGGACGCCCGCACCATCCTTCTCCGCATGCGGCTCGATTGCTGGAATGTGGCAGCCCACTTTCACTGACACGGCCCCCCGTCGTCGCCCACATATGCGACTGCCCAGAGCCCGACACCCTGGCGCACCTGCTCTGCTCCTGCCGCCAGCACAATGCCCCGAGAACAGAGCATCGGGCCCGCACCCCAGCGTCCCGGGCTGCCCAACCGCACCCTGATGGACCTGCTGCTCCCGACTGGCCCCAACTCCGTCCGGCGGGAAGCCTTCCGACTTGCCCTGGCCTTCATGGAAGAGACCGACCTCATCAGACGGCTGTAGCCCTACGCCTACCGGCCAGCCTTACGCCATTGTTGTAGCAGCGCACTCCTTCTCTCTTTCTTTCTCCCTCCTTCTCAGTCCCCATTTCTTCTCAACTCTACTCTTTCAGTCCCCCTTCTCCCCTTCCCCCGAAACGGGTCGTATGCTGGTGAACTCCCACATGAGTTCGAAATTCCCCCAGTCCACTTCTTTTCCACTTCCTTTTCAAATCACTCACGCACAAAAAGTATGACTCGTGAAACCGTAATACAAAACAATTATACTTCCTTAGCAGCACTTGTGAGACCTGTTTACTGCTACACTATGTTATACTATAAACTATCGTCAACACTATACACTACTACACTATCTTCCCTTCCGGTTCTCTCTCCTTAGGCGCGAATCACTTCAACAACAGGCATACTCGCGACACTTTACAACACAGCTTCCGCAAAATTAAATTTATCCTTAGCTGGCGTGCGTTTGTTCTACTTACGTGTTCTCACGTACGCTTATCGCACGATATGACGTAAGCAACGCACACACTAGGCTGGCTCTTCTTCAGCCGCTCACAACGTCTTGTTGTAGCCTGGCGGCAACGCACAAGAATCCTATAACATCCAAGTGCGAAATGAAACCCAGTGTCTTGAGAGTGTACTCTGAAGACCAGAGTTTCATTACCACAGGAACTCTAACGTGCCCAATTTTCTTTCTTAAGTAATCGATTCACTCTCCCTAATTAAATTGCCATAGCGGAAATTTGGTAAAATCTAAGACATTTTAGAAAGTGTTACTCTTTACAGTGATGACCATTTTCTGCACAGGACAATTCCGTATTTTCGCGCGATGGGGAACTTCGCGCTTTCTTTCTAATACCTTTCTCCCATTTAGGGTTCGCCGACGTAAAATAAACTGCCCCGTATAGTCTTCTCAGACATGACGCACAGAGGAAAATGTACCTGGTCTGAACAACTCGTATCCACGGTATATGCAAGTGTTCCTCCTACGTCGTGCGGGAACAGTTGTCCATTTGTTTGCACGCTAACAAACGCGTGCACAGCGCAATAATACATTCTAAGTTCCAACCAAGAGGAACATCGTCCGATGCGTTTCCAGCCTATTTATAAGCCGCGGACTCCTTGGCTGTCCACTGCACCACTTCACATAACCAATGCACCAAAAAAAAAGGGCCCATCTACCCGCAAGGGGGACTCGAGTAAATGCGTCGCATAGGGGGTAGGTGTATTGCGTTAACGTTTAGTGTTTGGGGAGTTGGTGGTAGTGAATGCGTTGTATCAGCAGCTTCTTGACGTAGTTTGAATGAGTCAAGGATATAAGGCGCGTTCGTAGCCTTTCATTCTGCGTCGGTTTTGTGGCGCAGTGGGAAGAGCACCATGTACCTCGCGTTCCGCCCACAGGTAGTGAATGCGTTGTATCAGCAGCTTCTTGACGTAGTTTGAATGAGTCAAGGATATAAGGCGCGTTCGTAGCCTCCCATTCTGTGTCGGCTTTGTGGCGCAGTGGGTAGAGCACCATGTACCTTGCGTTCCGCCCGCAGGGTCGTGGGATCGAAACCAGGCGCCGGTAAGTATTATTTTTTATATAGTGTAGGGGGAGGGTTGCGGACCTGTTGTTGAGAGCGAGGAGGGTAGCGTGATGCGGGAGAGGAGGAGTGTGGGAGAGGGCGCACCCGGAACGGCTGTTGCGGACGCCGAGGCACGCCGACGACGCCGGGTGACATCGTGAGTTAAAGAAATGCTCTGCATTTAAAATACGGCTAAAACGCCCCTGTGTACGAGATTTCGCCGCACGTTTACGTTAATCCGGAGAGCTCCGCTACGGTGCGCCTCATCGCCTGTGTAGCTTCGGTGAGTTAAACCTTATAAGGAATAGATTGAACAATAAGCCAGCTGGCAGATCATCCCGCATGACACACAAAAAAAGACGCTTTCACAGTCGTCATTCGCGCCTCCCTGACTGCAGCGGTGCCGGCCTCATCGATCTCATCTTCAGACGGCCAGACTCGTCAGCTCCCGCTCTGCGCGCAAGACGAAGTGATTCCGCCAAGATTTATTGCCATGACATGACTCGCGCAGCCTGCGTTCGGCCGTGGACTCGTCCCGATCTCTTTTGCAATGCGGGGCGCCTTCGTCGAGACTCCGGTCGCAGATGGCATGGAAAGTGACAGGCGTTAGATGGGAAATACAGTGATCCCCAGTGTTTATTCTCGGCATCACCATCCTTGCGGCCACGTAAAGCTGCTCAAGAACCTCGCTTGCAAAAGATAGCTTTGCGACTGCAGTTTTGAGGCTGCTGAAACGCAACGTGGTCTCAGTCATGTCGTGTATGCGTGTCTCGCAAGAGTGCACTCTCACTCCGTGATTGAAAAGATGCACCACAGGTCACTGGCCAAGTAAAAAAAAAAAAAAAGTCGTTCCGCTACGAGTACGTACGGCTCCCTTGTTCCGAATTCATTCCAAACAGAACTTTGCGATTGTTCACAATTTAATGTCGATTGATTGATTGATTGATTGCAGGGTTTAACGCTCCGATGCAACGCAGGCGATGAGGCGCGCCGTAGTGGAGGGCTCCGGATTAATTTCGACCACCTGGGGATCTTTAACGTGCGCCGAAATCTCGTACACACGGGCGTTTTTGCTTTTCGCCTCCATCAGAAAAGCGGCCGCCGCGGCCGGGAATCGAACCCGCGACCTCGTGCTCAGCAGCGCAACGCCTTAGCCACTGAGCCACCACGGCGGGTACACAATTTAATGTCATTGTCAACAAGGGAGCCCTAGCGCCATGGAAACGTCATTTTAACAGCAAAGCTATTTAAGCCTCTGGTTCCGCCGTGGAGCGTTACAAGAAAACTCAGTCCGGCCGAGCGCACGTGAGCGTGTGCCTCGTGAGGAGTGCCCGACGTCGTCCAGGTTTGCGCCGCGTGAGGAGCTCGCTAAATATACCAAGAAAAATACCGAGGTCATCTGAGCGTGCGCCTCGCGATCAGCGCAAGGCGTCGGCCAGCTCGACCTTCGAGAACGCTCTGCCCAGCGTTCGTGGCGTGATCTTTGAAATCAAATCAAATCAAATCAAATCAGTTTATTCAAACATGCTAGGATGCTTAAGGGCACGGACAAATAGGCCAGGGAAGGCTTGACGGGGGTCCGTGCCCCCTACAAGGCATACAGTGGAAAGCAGGACAGTTTAAAAATATACTCAGTGAATTTGAATTTGCCGACGCAGGTGCTCAAGGACACAGATGTGCACATAAAAATTGTGATATATATATATATATATATATATATATATATATATATATATATATATATATATATATAGATATATATATATATATATATATATATATATATATATATATATATATATATAACAAAGATAAACAATATCAGGATGGGAAACATGAATGACCTGATGTACACATAATGCGTAAGATTAAAAAAGCATAAAAGAAAACGCTAGGGCAATGCGCGTTACCCCAAAACAAAGTACGCGTGAGTACAAAATGTGCGTGATAAGAAAGACCGGCACTATTCAGATGACACAAAATAGAAAATAACTCATCCAATTGCTACCTGCACTTTTGTTTGGTTGACAGAAATATTTTACATGAATCTCTGAATGATTTATTTATCATATCTGAAGTATGTCTTCTGTACGGTTCGTTTAGGGTTGACGGCAAGCGAAATTTCTCGTGCTGTACTTCTCGCCAGACCGTTCGCGACTGAAGTGGGGTGCAAAGACGCCGAGTTCGCGGATCCGGTAGCCGTGGGTTCTAGCCCGTGCTAAAGAGGTCCACTTTGGAAGAGATATGAAAGGCTGTGGACAGAACGATCCGCGCCAGCCAGTCATGGAATTACTCTCAGCGGCAAGATCGGGAATCCATGTGCGGTGCAACAGCCGGGCCTCCGACGAAGGGAGAGGGACCGCCAGTTGGGCTTGTTGGTACAGATTCATGATTGTAAAAGCGCTTCTTGAAAACGACGACGAAGGAAGAAACACAACACGAAGCGCTACTATCAACTGAATTTTATTGTGAAAAACGAACATACATATATACTAGGAAAAACGAACCAAAATCTGCGTCACCACAGACACATTGATAGCAAAAATACATTTCAACCATTCATACATACATGACTGGGTAAAACATCCACAGCAGACAGCAGCAAATAATCACAAGGCACGTGGAATACATAACCAGATTAAGCACAATCAAACCCCTTCCAAAAATGCAAACTCGACATCATGTAACTGCACAGATGGCTGGCTGACACAACTAGTGCCTCCCTTCCTAATTTGAAAAGCTTCTATGATCTCCCTTGTGGACCGCTTTGCATGTTTATCCAGTTGATAGTAGCGCTTCGTGTTGTTTCTTCCTTCGTCGTCGTTTTCAAGTAGCGCTTTTACAATCATGAAGGAAGAGGGGCCGCAAGCTTTGCTGTTTCTCCAGCCTTGCACCGTGCACTATAGTGCAAGCTACGCCAATCCTTTCAAGTGCAGAGCACTTTAGGGGCTTGCCTTGTTGTCGTAGCGCACTCGCTGGACCCAAGTAGAGCCACACGGCGTTCCGTCGTAGCGGCTGTCGTCGCGGCGTAACCCAGAGGCTTCGAAAGCCAAGTGGTTTATATAGTCACAAGCGTTCGAAGATCATGACCCACTGGCGCTTGTCATACATATGCCCGTTGTTATACATCTCTTCCTTATCATACACCTCCCCACTGTTTAGCGCAAAGAAAACTGCAGGTACATTTGAGGCAAAACATACGTTGTTGTAATATGTATTTATTAATCCTCTATACACTCCGTGCCCTGACCTTTGTCATCGCCGGAGGGGGAGATGGGGGAGGGGTGTTGGAGGAAGGGGGGGAGGGGGGGAGGTGAGTGTCCCGACTAAATGTGGTCCTGTACGGCGGCTTCTCGAACATATACGAGAAGAGAGTCGAGGACCATCTTCCGGTGTTCTGTAGACCCTTCGGGATGGGTCCACTCCCGCAGCGTTTGTGGTCTGACTTGAGGAGGAATGCGCGCATGTGCGCGGTTTCTCTGGTCCTTCAAGGCAGGGCATCTCCATAGAAGACGGTCAAGGTCAGCGACTTGTGGGCTGTCCGGTGATTCGCAAAGTTTGCAGGTACCGTCTCCGGGGTGTATACGAGAACATACGTAGTTAACCGGAAGCGCCCGCGTTCATTCAACGCTCGTTGGGTTGTTTTTTACAATAGTAAGCGAAAAAAAGTGGCAGTGCAACGCCGGCGCGTGTGAGAAGAAAAGCGAGCACAAAAAGAACAGAACTCCCGCTGGCGCAGTTTCAGGCAGTGGGTGCGTGAGCACAGCGGAGGCGGGAAATTCGAATTGAATTGGGTGGTAGCAGTGAGCGGATAACGGCGCCACAGCCCATTATGGCGAATCACTCCTCTGCACTTCCGATAGCTTTCATGTTGAGTGGAATGGCTTTAATTTTTATTTTGATTTTTACTTGGTCAGTGACCTGTGTTTCATCCTCTGTGTTAAGCTACCTGACCATGCAGACGCTACGCCGTGCAACCATCGTCTTCGTAAGCTTACTCCGAGATTATGAGTTAAAACATTTATTCTGCGGGAGGACAATCGATACAGAATAAACTTGGTAGAACTTCAAAATCGTCCGTACCCTTCTGACATACCTGGTCGCTGTGCCTCAATCGTGAGGACAATCTAGGTCTCTTGTTGTAATTCACCGAAGCGGAAATGTACCCAGAGAATGTTTCACGTCTTTTTGTTGACCCTGCCTTCCATTAATAGTGGTTTGCGAAGATCCCACTTCAGAACTTCAGCGTGGACGACGCATTTGCTAATCACTGCTCTGCACTTCCGATAGCTTTCACGTTGAGTGGAATGGCTTTAATTTTTATTTTGATTTTTACTTGGTCAGTGACCTGTGTTTCATCCTCAGTGTTAAGCTACCTGACCGTGCAGACGCTACGCCGTGCAACCATCGTCTTCGTAAGCTTACTCCGAGATTATGAGTTAAAACATTTATTCTGCGGGAGGACCATCGATACAAAACAAACTTGGTAGAACTTCAAAATCGCCCGTACCCTTCTGACATACCTGGTCGCTGTGCCTCAATCGTGAGGACAATCTAGGCCTCTTGTTGTAATTCACCGAAGCGGAAATGTACGCAGAGAATGTTTCACATCTTTTTGTTGACCCTGCCTTCCATTAATAGTGGTTTGCGAAGATCCCACTTCAGAACTTCAGCGTGGACGACGCATTTTCTAATCACTGCTCTGCACTTCCGATAGCTTTCACGTTGAGTGGAATGGCTTTAATTTTTATTTTGATTTTTACTTGGTCAGTGACCTGTGTTTCATCCTCAGTGTTAAGCTACCTGACCGTGCAGACGCTACGCCGTGCAACCATCGTCTTCGTAAGCTTACTCCGAGATTATGAGTTAAAACATTTATTCTGCGGGAGGACCATCGATACAAAACAAACTTGGTAGAACTTCAAAATCGCCCGTACCCTTCTGACATACCTGGTCGCTGTGCCTCAATCGTGAGGACAATCTAGGCCTCTTGTTGTAATTCACCGAAGCGGAAATGTACGCAGAGAATGTTTCACGTCTTTTTGTTGACCCTGCCTTCCATTAATAGTGGTTTGCGAAGATCCCACTTCAGAACTTCAGCGTGGACGATCCACTTGCTTCACCGCTGGTGCGTGGTGGCAATTTGCTAGCGAAGCCTACAAAAAAAATCTGAGCTGCGTATTCTAGCCTCACGGACTGCCTGACAGTCTGTACCTGACAGCGTTACCCTCGAGTGAGCGATTAAGCGGTTCACAGAGCACCAAGAGAATCTAGCTTGGAAAGCACTTTGTTAGAAAAAAAACCCCTCTCGGTTGGAGTAATTGCCCCCGAGTGTTTCTGGCACCAGCTAATAATGTAAGACAAAAATCTGCATGAAATTGCAGCCTCGTGCGGTGGTATATAACGTTGACAGCTATTGCGCCGCCCTTAATCAAAACTTACTCACACACTGCGGTACCCAGAAGAACCGTTACAACTGTCGGTACACTGGCACACCGGCCAGTTGGAATGATTGCAGGACCTATGTGCAGGACAGCAAGCTGGCACGCCAGTTGGCAGGCACGCTTACTCAGTCACCGCAGAAAGCGTGCAGTGGTAAGTAGGCACTCTTTTAAAAACGATAACACCTCATATTTACGGCTGCACCCGTAAAAAAAGAAGTTAGCGTCAGTGTCAACTTTTACTCATTTTATTCTGTTTGTCGATAAGGTGTTTTAACGGTAGAGCTTTTTCACCTTTTAGTTACGCGGCATAACGTTACAAAAAAATGCAAAGAAAAAAGGCCGAGCGCACGTCAGCATGCGCCTCGTGAGGAGCCCGGCGTCAGCCAGGCTTGCACGCGGGCTAGCGCCACGTGAGGAGCTCACAAAAAATATCAAAAATACCGAGCGCACACGAACGTGTGCCTCGTGAGGAGCTCGCAAAAATAGCAAAATAACGAGCGCACATGAACATGCGCCACGTGAGGAGCTCACAAAAAATATCAAAAATACCGAGCGCACACGAACGTGTGCCTCGTGAGGAGCTCGCAAAAATAGCAAAATAACGAGCGCACATGAACATGCGCCTCGTGAGGAGCTCGCAAAAATACCAAGAATACCGAGCACGCATGAACGTGTGCCTCGTGAGGAGCTCGCAAAAATAGCAAAATAACGAGCGCACATGAACATGCGCCTCGTGAGGAGCTCGCAAAAATACCAAGAATACCGAGCACGCATGAACGTGTGCCTCGTGAGGAGCGCCGGCGTGGGCCAGCTTCACCATCGGGAGCACTCTGCCAAGCGTTTGTTGTCTGATCTGTCGCATGATCTTTTTCTCGCCAGTTCACGTGCGTTCGCGCCTGAAGCGGCCAGCACAGACGCCGAGTTCGCGCTACAGACACCGAGTTCGTTAAGCAGGTAGCCGCGAGTTATAGCGTGGGCTAACGCGGTCCATTTTGGGAGATATGTAAAAGGCTGCGGACGAAACGATACGGCCCTGCCAGTCATGGAGAACTTTCAGCGGCAAGTTCGGAAATCCGTGTCGGGTGCGACGGCCAGGTCTCCGAAGGAATGGAAGGGGCCACCAGCCTTGCGGTTTTTTCAGCCTTGCACCACTAAGGCAAGCTGCGCCCATTTTTAAGTGCAGAGCACTTAAGGGGCTCGCCTTGTCATCGTAGCTCACTCGCTGGACCCAAGTAGAGCCACACGGCGTTCTGTCGTCGCGTCGTCCCACAGAGGCTTCGAAAGCCAAGCGGTTGATGTAGACATAAGCGTTCGAAACTCATGAACCGCTGGCGCTTGTCATACATCTCCCCGTTGTGTAGCGCAAAGAAAACTGTAGGTACATTTGAGGCAAAATATACGTAACTAACCGGCAGCTCCCGCGTTCATTCAGTTAGGAACGCTCGTTGGGTTGGTTTTTACGATAGTAAGCGAAAAAAGCGGCAGTGCAACGCCGGCACCACCTGCGGGAGTAAAAGCAAGCACAAAAAGAACAGAACTTCCGCTGACGCAGTTTCAGACAGGGGGCGCGCGAGCACTACGAAGGCGGGAAATTTGAATTGAATTGCGTGGTAGCAGTGAGCGGATAACGGCGCTACAGCCCATTACGGCGAATCACTTTCTGTGCACTTCCGTCAGCTTTCACGTTAAGTGGAACGGCTTTAATTTTTGTTTGTTTCCGCTGAAATTTTGTTCATTTACAGCGACAGCCGAGCGTGGCCAAACAGCAGCGTTACTGGTAAACTGCGGGCCATCTTGCGAGCGTGCCTGATTACTGGCACGCCAGCGTGACGGAGTGACGGGGACTTCTATGTAGCTCTCAACGGTTTGACCCAAGCAACGAAAAGGTTGCAATAGGTTATCAACGGAGGCGCGACAACATTCACGCTCCACCATCTGCAGAAACACGATGCTGTCATTGTTTACTTGCTTTTATCCCATCGCCAAATTAATTTATGTCGCGGTGTACCGCAATAACTCATTATCTGCAGGATATTCGAGCACTGCAGTTAACGTTTTCCAAAGATAAACACGCGGTGCCAGTAAACCTCGATAGAGCGTCCTGCTTTCAGCGCTCTTTATTGTTTTATTTTGTCTGAAAAATATTGCTGTAATTCATTTTAACGGAAATCAGTAGATGATTACAGCTACACGTTACGGTAATTAAAGCGGGGTGACGAATGAGGTCGCACAACCACGGCATTCAGGGTGGCCGGTCTGCCGAAAGAAAGAACTTTGCCATACGTTCCTAAAGAACGTTCGGGGAAGCGCGAGAGCTTTCTGACATCAAAAGCGCGTCAAAAGTGCGTCAAAACCTCGCTGAAAGCGCATTGAATCGGTCTTCACGCCTTCAAAGACCCAAATCGCAAACAAAAAGCCAACCCATGCGGCGATTTTTCGCGCATTAACCTCATCTGCGAACGACGTAAATGTGTACCGATGCGTGGTTTATCAGATAAAGGCATAGTATTGCGCTCCCCATTTCTCTATCGATACGGGTGTTGTCTTATCTAGAACCGTCCCTTTTTCGCGATTTTCAAGTGACCGTTTTTGACACAATGGAAGCCCTGTCTCAAGCACGCGCTGCGTGTCCGGAGATCTTGCCCGAACTTTTCGGCCTACGGGGAAATTGCATTAGCTTTTGACAGGCAGCCATCAGTCTCACTGAGAAAAGTTCGATCATTCTCGATAAGTCGAACATTCGAATATTAGTAAGAATTTTCGAACTGAATATTCGATATTTCGAACATTCCAACTATCGAACTTAATGTCGAACATTATCGACATTCTCGATATTTCGGCAGAGTAGCCGCTAACCTAGCGCACCGTTACAAGCTCCAGACGCCACGCTAGAAAGCCGCGGCCTTCCGGCCAACGATTACACTAGAAAACGGGAACGCCGCTTAGCAGTCGCGCTGTTATGTCAGTGGCACCGTTAAATTAAGTAGCCACGCTCGTGCGTGCGTGCCCGCACATGAAGAGAACAACCAACCTTATTTACGTTTTTGCCGCAAAATAGCAGCACAGGGAAGCGAATCGCCTCAAAATAGTACATTTCACCACTTCCCCCTTTCAGTGCGGAAAGTAGCCGACTAAATACAACCGAAGACACTTACGAATGCACATGTTTACAAAATTGTACGCATCGTCTCTCATTCGGCACGAATTAAAAGGTTTCACTCTAAACATGCTGATAATTTTTAATCTCGGGGTTTCCAAACACTGTCATTTAATTCGTACTTATCAAATTGACGGGATGCGAGGACGCGGGTTCGATTCCCGGCCGCGGCGGCCACTTTTCTGATGGAGGCGAAAAGCAAAAACGCTCGTGTGTACGAGATTTCGGCGCTCGTAAAGATCCCCGGGTGGTCAAAGTTAATCCAGAGCCCTACACTACGGCGCGCCTCATCGGCTGCGTTGCGTCGGCGCCTTAAACCCTATAATCAATCAATCAATTGACGGGTTGCAAAGGGGAGATGGCAGATGGCACACAGGTTCAGTGACTTGTCCAATTCAGCTGGTCCGTTTAACCGGTCACCGAGAATTGGCAGTTGTGCTGAACTCAAAGCGTGATCGGGGCTGGCCGAGTCGGATGAAATCACTCTGGGTATATGGGCAACCATTTGCACCTCAGAATTATACCATTACATGGAAGAACTGATACGGGACGTAGGATGACGCCACATCGCTGTTAGATTGCATTCTGGATGATATGACCGTGGAACGGTTGGATCGTGAAGTCGCACCTCCCAGCTTGCTGGGATCGATAACGCGATTCCATTAGCTTCACGGCACGTGAACGCATCGAGGTTGATGCATTCGACGCCATTCGCGGGGTAATCTCCGTGGTTTCGTAATGCCCAATGACTGTCGACAGATGCCCTTCTCATAGATGCATTTCCCTCTTACTCGGTCGTCCGGAAGCCGGATAGAGGTTACGAAACAGGGTTCGCGACAAATACTTACTCCATTCTGACGATTCTCGATCGGGACTCATCTCACGGAGACATCGCTACCCATTTCAGCTCCACCACAATTTAAAGAAGAAAAAAAAACCGGCAAAAAATGGGGTGTATTGTGTTATTACTCAGTGCTGATGTGGGCTCAAAATATGCAATATTGTCCGTAGAAACGAGTATAAAAATAAAATAAAAAAAGTTAAAAAAAATGTGTTATTGTGGATGTGCATTGGGTCCATGTATATATACAGTTAACGCACCTTATAAAATACCAAATATGATTTGGGCCTACAAATACCGCCCCGAATAATAAAGTGTTCCGTTTCAAATCAGTCGCCTACCCTCACCTGGAAGATTTCAAGCGAAACACCAATGTAATTGCGGGCCAATTAGCCCTCGGGGTCGCATAACTTCAGTAGCCAACTATAGCCACAAGTCATACACCCGATTTTTATAAATCGGGCTAGGTGCATTCGTTACCTAACGCAAATTTCATACTGAAACCCCCCCTCTTCCTTGAAATTGCACAGATGTTCACTCATAGGCTTCACTCCAGTTTATCCATACCCGCTGCTATTTTTGCGTTCTCTGGTCGCACCCGAGACACTTCAGCACAGGCAATAACCGTGTGCATCGGTTTTCTCGTCTTGTTTCAAATAGAAGGTACCGATGAAGCATAAAACACTCACATGTACAGTTTGCGCGGGATAAAACGCACAAGAAAAGCTCTTACCTTCGGCACTACTCCTGCGAGAAAACTTCACCGAAGACTCAAGAACACTCAAGTAGTTAATCATCAGAGTAATTGGAAGTCCCGCAATTTCATTTTTTGATAGTTGGTTGTTATACTGTTCGATTGCTATTCCCACTCACATTCCTATTCTGGCTTTCTGGCATCCTTTTTTTTTTTTTCATTTTTGAGGCTTACAAGAGTACGCGACTACGCGTCTGTAGAGTCCTCGTGGGTCCACAGTGAGTGAAAAGCGAACTTCCCAGAACGATTAAAGACCAAACGTATTCATAAAAAAAGGATCCGCCACAGCTCTACGTGATTTGCGGCCGCACGATTTCCGCTCGATTTTTATTTTCCGGCCTCCAGGTTTCGCGGTTTGAGGGCTCGAATAATTATGGCGGCGCGAGTTTTACAAGCCGCAGCCGCGACGTCTTTCACTTCGTATTTGTGCTCCGCGGGAGGATTCGCTGTTTGCCCGGGAGGAGCGCTGTGTCCACAAAACAGGTCGGAGCCTTGCCAGTCACGACCTCTGACCGCCCGTCTGCAAACAGCGTCTTTCACGCGTCGACACTCTTGTGGTTAGGGCGAGAGCTCTGTTTGCGAGCTCTCCGCTCTTCTTGCGACCGTAACGACGTTAACGTAGCGGCGTTCCTAATACTTATTTTATGTTTTAAGACGGAAGCCACCTCATTGTAGTGATTGTAGTTGTTTCTCTGGTGCAGAAAATGGCCACCGCTTTAATGCTCCCGCGCAAAACAACCCTATTAGCGGTTGCTGACAATTGACAGAGTACGTCCTTTGAACAATTCTTAGAGACGATAATTTGTAGACTACTCGTAGATTATTGTTTCAAATTTACCTTCCTCTCCTCATCACGTTGGTTTCCTCCGACGCAAAACACTAAGAGAAAAAAAATTCCGGGAAATCTCCACTAACCTAAAACCTGGGGAGGGGTGAAACTTGCATTGTATAAGTGTATTCTTGGCGCCTTGGCGTTTTTTGCCAACAGAGATGAAACCGTTGGGGGTATAAGTATACAGCTCTGCGGTAGAAGTATCTTGTTTTTGAAGCACGACGCATTACAGCGCGAGACGTAAACGAGTGTCCCGGTGTTTTTTAAGTGCAAAGCACTTTAGGGGCTCGCCTTGTCGTCGTAGCTCGCTCGCTGGACCCAAGTAGAGCCACACGGCGTTCCGTCGTAGCGGCTGTCGTCGCGGCGTCGCGCAGAGGCTTCGAAAGCGTTTTATATATCGTTCAGAACTCGTGAACCACTGGCGCTTGTCATACGTCTCCCCGTAGTTTAGCGCAAAGAAAAGGAGGAGAAGGAGGAGGATAAACATCTTTATTGTGTAGCTAATTTGTATGCCGTGTTCAGGAGCTGGAGTCCTCAGTCCAGGACCCGTATGCTTTGCCAGCCGCCGCAGCCCGCTTTACCAGCCGAAGCTGGTCGGACAGGCATGAGCTGGACAGGGCGCGCCTCCAGAGCTCGGGAAAGTTGTATGGATTCGGTTTGGGGAGAGGGTCCGTAGGTACATTTGAGGCAAAATATAAGTAATTAACCGGCAGCGCCCGCGTTCATTCAGTTAGGAACGCTCGTTGGGTTGGTTTTTACGGTAGTAACCGTAAAAAAGTGGCAGTGCAACGCCGGCACGTGCGGGAGGAAAAGCAAGCACAAAAAGAACAGAACTCCCGCTGGCGCACTTTGAGGCAGGGAGCGCGCGAGCACTACGAAGGCTGGAAATTTGAATTGCAGTGGGTGGTAGCAGTGAGCGGATAACGGCGCTACAGCCCATTAGGCGAATCTCTGCTCTGCACCTCTTACTGCTTTAACATTGAGTGGAACGGCTTTAATTTTTTGGTACGCGTTACGTTCTAGCGCGAGGCGTAAACGAGTGTCCCGGTATGTAGTGCCGTGACTACATGAGATGACGGTGACGACGACGCGACGACATGAGACGCCGACCACCAGAGTCCCTAAGGGGCTTTGCCCCTAAAACATTTGAATTAGTTTGAAATGTAAACCCGAGTCAACACATTGGGAGCTGCTACCTAAGCGAGTTGCGAGCGGTGACAAAAGAAAACAATGTATGCCGGGTGATAAGTGAACGTGATGGTACGTGAGTAGAACAGGTGCACCTCAGCCGCTCTCAACTCTGTTACTGTGGAAACGGGGTCGTGCTTTGCTTCAAAGTACATAAGAAACGAAGGAGAAGAAAGACGTACAAACACGGTGTTGCAGCAAAAACGCCCGTCGAAGTAATTGAAGGCAACGAATGAAACAACACGACTGAAGAGACGCAAATCGGTTTACCAGTAAGGAAGTGTTGATAAGTACCACCGGGCTTTCCCCTTCAACGCACGTTGTCCATCAGAACAACAGAACTTGTTTTTGTTGTTCCCTTCTTGGTAAAGCATACCCATTTTGGTGATCGGCCAGGACTTAACCTTACGCGGCAATTGTGTCCGCGTAACAAATAAAAAAACTATGGTTGATTCCTCTGTCATAGGAATCGGTACAACACGAAAGAAATGGGCAGCGAAATCTGCAGCTGTGCATGATTTGCGGGTTGGCGGCTGTCTTGCGGGTGTGCTTGGCGAGCGACGTCCTGCTGGCGGGTCGCTTCGGCAAAGGTGTACTGGCGTCATTTCCGGGACGGATATGAAGTCGGTAAAATCTTGGTGTATATCGGCATAAAACACTTTCGTGTTAAAATATAAAATTCTAAAACGAACAACGCCAAGTATCATATACTCTTTAGTACTAAATGTTGCTTCACGGCAAGAATCCCTGTGTGCAGAGGTGCACCCTTTCAAGGCCGCTCGTTTTGTTGTACTGGCGTCATTTCCATGACGGATATGAGGTTAGTGAAATCTTGGTGTATCCTTGAATAAAACACTTTTTGAGTTAAAAAACGATGAATTGCAAATGCCGAAGCATTAGGACAATGCGTACTGCCCTACCTTAGAAGTGATACGTGGGTGGAAATGGGCGCACACCAGCCGCGCAGAACGGTGGTTCTATGGAAGCTGTGGCGTGTGCCAGTTTGCGTGTGACGCAATTCTCGCCCTAAAAAAATTCGGGCAGCTTCGCCCTTGTGCCGCAATGTCTGGGCAAACAGCGAAGCTGGTTGTCCCACCTAGCTAACTCTTGCTTTGTCGTAGTTTACGCGTGGTTATGATTGGAGACTCGGCTAAGTTTTCTGCGTGGTGTCGTCGTTAGCCCCCTAAAGAACAATGGACACTCGGTCATTAAAGTATGTGAAATGTACGCGTGTTCCCCGGCTTTGCGGTGAAGCTCGAAGAGTAGCGGAGGGCGCTGCTGGACGAGCGTTTGCTCAAAATTTTGTACTCGTCCGGTGGCCGCCGTCCGGTTTTGTGGTCCGGCGTGTGGGACGCTTATTAAGAAATTCATTAACGGGACGGCTCCTTGGCCTTTTGGCTTCATTTTGGCATTAATTCTTCTCTTTGCACCGTCCAAATTGGACTACTACTCGTAACAAACGATAGATTGAGCCACCCCGAGACGCGTTTCCAAATCGACTTGAGAAACATCAGCTTGAACGAAAAAACACACAACGTAGGAAGAAAACACGGACACAATGCTGAATATCAACTGAGTTTACTAAAAAAAGGGGAACATATATAAATGGAGCCTTGCACAACAATGGGACAGAGCGACACTCGTTCCTCCGAGATTAGATAACAGGATAATCGCTAAGAAGGTCAATTTCTTTCTCTGTCAAAGCCACAGAATCTGTGCTGACGCAATTTTTAGCTTTCCTGCTGATAACCTCGACAGCCTCTTCGGCAAGGTGAAAGGAACAAAGAACGAATGCCTTCAAGTCTTCTTTGCGATTAAGACCCACAAGCCCGGAATTCCGTTCCGCGCCATAGTATCGGAGTCTGGCACCTGGCAGGCACAAGTGTCGAACTTTCTGGCCACGCACCTTGCACAAATTGAGGTGAGAGATCCCTACATGACCGCAAACTCGAGAGGCCTGTTGTCATCCCTAAAAGGAGACCAGGGGCGGGCTGTTTCGGGCTTTTCGGTGGACATCCAGGATTTATATTACTCTATACCCCTCGCCAAACTAATGCCTGTACTCCGAGCAACGATTGAGGAACAAGGCCTGAGTTCTTTTCAAAATGGAGTTGGCATGTCCTGCGACGCCTTTTTAGAGCTTCTCGGCACGTACTTGCGATCTACCGCCGTTTCACACGAATGCCGTCACTATATGCAACGAGCGGGGATACGCACAGGATCTCGCGTCGCCCCCTACCAGTTCACCCTCCATCTGGCGTAATTGGATCGGCGTGTTCAGGGAAGCCTGGAGGGAAAGCCGGTAGTGGCCACTTTTCGGTATGTGAATGATTACTTGGTTCTGTGCGCAAATGACCTTTATAGTGACCAACGCCTGAATGATGAAATTATGAGGTGTTTTGAAGATAGCGCCCACGGCCTATCCGTCCCACATAAGCTACCGGAGAATGGCCACCTGAGGTTTTTGGACCTCATCCTGCGGTTCAACAAAGGGCATATCTACTGGCGGTACTAGACACGGAGCAGTAAGTTCTTCCTATTCCATGCCTCGGCACACTTGAAGAACGTGAAAAGAGCGATTGCAACTATGGCTTTGCGCTCCGCCATTGAGAAGTCCTGCGCGCATAAGTGACGAGTTTCAACCGGCAGAAAACCAGGCTGTGTAACGCCGGCTACGCAAAAAGCACCCTGGTGGCAGTGAGCGAAAGCCTACTACGGCGTGTGAAAAACGAAGAACAAGAGTGGTCAAGACGTGCAACCTTTCAGTTTCAGTTTATTATTAATTCAAAAAAAAATTAGTGCAGTAATAGTCTTGTACAGACGAAAGTCCCAAAGTTAAAAACTGTAACGGGTCCCTCGATGAATAACAACAAAGAATAAATTAGATCAAGAAAACGCTTTAAAGTAAACACACTAAAGATTGCAGCGCACTAAAGATAATACGGCGATAGTTCTCTACGTACATGGCTTCGCACACAACCTCGAGAAAATTGCAGCCAGGCAAGATGTGTTCGTTGTGTGCAGGAGCCCCAATAAGGCGTATCAAATTTGCCGACGCATGAACAACGAACCAAGAAGGGAGACATGCACCACGAATCATCGAACAAGATACGCCGAATGCCGGGCAGAAGTCGCATATAGCATCCCATTTTATCATGTCGGAAAGTGCATTAACGACAGGGCCCGAGAACACGCCGCCTCACTCAAGACAACGTCATACGGGCACCTACCATTCCATTGCCGCACTTGCCCCAAATGCACCGCGCGCATTGACGATATCGACGTGCTTCGGAAAAAACGTATTCGCCTCGTACATGAAGTCGTCAAGGCAGTGGCTATCACCAGGAAAGCTGAGAAGTGCGTCAGCACAGCCTCCGTAGCTCTTACAGAGAAAGAAATGGACCTTCTTAGCGATAATACTGTTAAATAATCTCGGAGGAAATAGTATCGAGCTGTGCCATTGTTGTGAAGTGTTTCATGTATATGTGTGCCCCTTTTTTGTTAATAAACTACGTTGATCGTGAGCATTGTGTCCGAGTTTTCTTCCTACGTCCTGTGTTTTTTCGTTCAAGCTAAAGTTTCAAGTCGATATGAACCAAATCGCCCAAATCCAAGCAATTCTGCGTTTCCAAAGCCGTGCTTGTACCGGTTGAATCGCGCCTCCGGCAGGTGGCGACACGAGTCCCGCCCGAGCGCGGCGAGGCAAAGCTATAGTGTAAAGCTGCGGTGCCGGCGCGCGCGATGACGTCATCGCTCGGCGAGGCTTCCCTGCGCACGTTCGCCGGCCCAGCCAGCAGCTTATACCGCATCGCTGTGAAAAGTTCTTACATGTATACCTGGCTTTCACCTTCATAAACACGTAAACAGACCTAACGGCTTCGAGTAATCTTGCTTTTAAATGACTGTTTTAACAGTGTTATGTGATAAAAAAGTGTGAGGCCCCCCTTAAGGGGATAGCGTCACGCTACCAACTAGGTGGGTCCACGGGGAGTTGAGAAGAAAAGAGGTACCACAAATTTTCAAAGTTTATTTCAAAAATGCAGTAACGTGCGATTTCATAATGTAAGTATACAAGAGGAGGTCCCAAGGTAAGAAACCGTGGGTGGGACCTCCTATGCTTCTACACCATACAGAACGAGCATATAAAAAGACATAGTTGGAAGTTCGCAATCCATTAGCACGTAACGGTAAAAAGAAAATTAGTGGCGATACAGAAACACCTGAAAAGCACACAATAGCGAAGTATACATAGAATATGGCTCAAATGTATATACTGCACAGACCCAATGAGAGCAAACCGTTCAAGAAAAAGAAAAAAAAATGAAAAAATAAAGTACAATACATAGTTATTCGAAACAATTTATACATGAGTAGATGCAAACAACAACAACAAAAACAGGCCAGAAGTGTTCTTCACAGCCAAACACAGGTTTCTACAGCCAAACTTGTGTTTGGCTATACAAACAGTTTAATTAGCAATGAAGTTGGGCTGGCGCCGACGCGCTCACCCGGCAACACGATGGGAGTCGTTGGAGCGGGTCAGGAAGGAGACTGGGTCTGGACCTCGGAGACGGGGCCGGTCGCTCAGTGACCGGGGTGACGGGGTGCGCTCCCTCTGTTGACCCGGGAAAGTCGGAACCGGGCGCGGCGATGTCCACGCACGCTGCAGGGCCGTGGGGCGAATTCAAAGTTCTGCTGCAGGCTGGTTGCTTTGCGTGGATGGGTGCGAGGGATGATCGTCGTCTCGATCTCCGCCGGGATTCGGGAGCCCTTTCGGATGTCTCCTACGGCGTCTCCGACGACGGCGGGTGTCGATAGTTATCGAGGGGTATGCGGGCTTTCTTATCACCTCTGCCGGTGCGTGGAGGGAAGGCAGAGGTGGGTGCTGGTTCGGGGAACTCGCGGCTGGCCAGTCACTGCACGCTGCAGGAGCGTAGGCAATGCCTCAACCGGGTGCCGGGGGTCAGCATCGGGATGTCCCCCTCAGTGCGGTACGCACGGAGGTTCTTCCGTGAATCGGTGGCAAGCGGTCAGCAGCCGATGTCAACATCCGAACATCACAAAAGTCTAGCTAACGAAAAACCTCTTCCGGGAAATTTCGCAAAGCTTCCTGCAAACTGAACAATAAAAAACTGTTGCCCTTTTCATCTGTGGTCACAAGAAACTATGTTACAAGATAGGCCAAGCAAGAAAAGAACGCATTATAGCTGCCATGAAAGCTCTTGTGACTGCACGCCACTGCAGCGTCAGATTCTTCCCTAGTTCATGTTAGTATCAAACTCTGCAAAAAAAGCACAACGTGAAGCAAACAAATAATGTTTCTGTCTCAAAGTATCGCCAATCAGGGTTTCGCCTTCAACGCGCTTCTGTCAACGTTTTCCCGCTGGCGACACTTTAGCGTACAGGTTTTGTCGCCATGTTCTTTTCACTGATGCGCAATAATTCACTGCCGAGAAGCAAATATACAAGTTTCCAACGCTCGACAGCGACAATTACCAAATAGGTTTATTCTTCTAATTGGCGTCTGGTTGGGTGTTTTCCGAACACGTCAATTAGCGAGGCTGGGTCGGCTTGATTTGTTTTTCCCGGCTAAATGGCACCGACAGAAGAGCTGCAAAGGCTCGTTTTGGAGGAGTCGCAACCCGGATACTGGAAAACCAAACCTTCGCTTCTGTTTCGAAGCCAGGTGATTTTCAGTAATTTGCCAAAAAAGCCAAAAAGTACACATAACTGGGAGCCCAGATGCGCGAAGGCGACTGCGCCTTACAAAATCTTCCTTTTTTTAATTAGGCAGCGACTGCCGACGCGCGACCTGTGAACCCTTTCAGAAGGATCTAATCAGATGTCTTCCTGTTCATGTTCTTGTTCTTTCTCTGTGTGAAAGCAGCCTGGAGATAAAAGGAAGAAGTTACAAATCCGGGGACTCTATATTGGCCGCGATTGCGTTTAACATCCGCGCTTGCGTGTTCACGGATTTAATCCGCTCAACGAGCCCGTTTCATTGCTCTTCAGCGTCCCTCTCGCTTTGTTTGTGCGTATTTCCTTCTAGCTTTTTTTGTACAGAAGGCCGATCTGATGCCTGCACGCTTAGTTAATTAGGGCGGCAGTGTTTGTACAGTTTGCAGTGGATACCTTCCCGCTGGCATTTTGGGAGTGAGTGTGTGCGCAAACAAGTTGTCTCCCTTTTCTGTTTTTTTTTTTTGCACATTTCGGAAGCCACGGGTAGAGTGAACAAGATTATTTCAGCAAAGAACGCTCGTCAGAAAGTATGGCTCAATTAGCGACGATCATGCAGCAAAGTAAAAAAAAAAGGATGAACTCGCTGTTTCTGGGTACTTCCCCCACTGAGCGGACGTGATTTCGCTTTTGGGGGGACCAAACAGCCTTAGGCTTGCAATGCTTTTAGCTGGAACCACCCTATATTGTTCGAAATAAGCCCTAGTTTGTATCTTTTCCTTTTTTCCCGAGTTTGAGACAAGCTTTGATAGTGTAAGGGTCCGAAAGAACAAGAGAGGGATCAACAGGACTCTTTTGTTTTCTGCGACTCGTAATTTACCCCTTTCGGCCCTGGTGGCGCCATTGACGCCATCACTTTTAACACTCGCCGCGGTGGCTCAGTGGCGAAGGCGCTGTGCTGCTGAGCACGAAGTCGCAGGTTCGATTCCCGGCCGCGGCGGCCGCTTTTTTGATGGAGGCGAGAAGCAGAAACGCCCAAGCGTACGATATTTCGGCGCACGTTAAAGTTCCCCAGGTGGTTAAAATTAATCCGGAGCCCTCCACTACGGCGCGCCTAATAGCCTGCGTTGCGTCGGCGCGTTAAACCCTACAATCAATCAACCATCACTTTTAAGCTCTCACAGCGCATAGAGAACGAAACCAAAACTGCAAGTTTTCTGGGAAATCGTTCTTCGAGGATGCCTGCTGCGATAGACATCACCGTTGTCGCGTTTTAGCGCGAGCTGGGCTCTATAAAAAAGCAGAAGCTCCGATGAATATTCCATTAAGGCACTGAGGCTGAAACAAATGTTGGTCCCAGGTTTAATCCGTCGCTTGTAGATTAAAAAATATGCGCAGTACGAATCCCATTTTTTTTTGTGTGTGTAGGCTCATTGGGTCATAAATGTAACGAAACATGCAAAAAGGGATGTTTCTGCCCAACACAAAAATTTCATTTGTCAGACATCCTAATTAGCTGCCTCACTAATAAATCAGCTTTTACTAGCCGCATCACTACTTTTTGTGGGCTTATGGGGCCCTAAAATTTCATGCAACACGCAGAAAATTTTGTTTTGCTTGAAATAAAAAATCAGGTACCGAAAGGGTACTTGAAAGGGTACCTGATCAGGTACCGAAAGGGTACCTTTTAAATACTTCCCCACTATTTGTTATTTTAGGTGGCGCCTGCGCAACAGCCCATGTGTGCAAGAGGTGAACACACAAATTGGAAAAATGTGATATAGAACAGGGAGTAATTATGACAATAGATAATGGGAGTAATAAAAAAATTAAAAAATTTCCCCGCATTTCCCCGAGGGGAAGAATGTGAAAGTGCGAATGCAGGAGTTGAATTTGCGCGGTTCGGTAATGTTCGCGAAAGAGAGATCACACACACACACACAACTACAAAGAAAGAAAGATGCATTTATTCACAGACACCTATTTGTGTTGTCGTTGTACTTGATTGCTAGAGCGGATCTCAGCTTTGAAATTTCGTGTCAGTACTCCTTTAAGCGGGTGCATTAGCCCTTCTCACGCCCGATTCCTGGCCAATCCCCCACGTGGGTATGTGCCGTGTCAGCGGCCAGGCAGCGCGCGCCCATCTACCCCCGTTGCCAGGCCGGTAAAGCTGGCTCAAAAATGTGTCTAAACACGAATGCCGCCATGATGCCACGCTGTAGTTGCCAGATGAGTAGTTGAAGATATGGCTAACAATTTTTCTTGAAAATGAGGCACAAATTTAGGGCCCTAAGCTAAAATTAGGCAACTTTTATGGCAATAACTGAGTTTCTTTACGATTTTGTATTCTTTTTATTAGTTTTCTTGAAGTATTCATGCTTGACGAACAAAAATAAATAAAATTATAAGCAAAAAGAGGACGTCGGGCTGAGGCGCCAAATTCAGTTTCGGTATATTGTGAGGAGCGTCAGTCGTGTGGGGCTGATTTACAAAGGTTAACTCTAACACGCCTTAGTGTCTGCTGTGTCACTTCGTTGCTTGCGAAGACAAGCTTGCGAAGACTGCCGACGATACGGAATAAAGCCGCCGCCGCCTATCTTCAAGGACACCTTCTCTACATGTCCGTAGTGGCTGCTGCCGATTTGAACTCGCCGTCAGCCGGTCATATCATGTTACCCGAAACATGTCTGGGCAGATCGGCTCCTTTTAATCGTATATGATTCGTAAATTAAAAACAAACACATGTACGAACCATTCTACCATGCCTAGCGTATAACTAGGCTCTTGTTTACGGGTGCTGTTATACTTTCACTGAACGGTGTTTTACTTGAGTCAGAAATAAAACAACCGCCAAATAATAATAATAATGGGAACTTTATTTGCACAATAAGGTGGTTTTCTAGAAGAGGACAAGGCGAAGCCGAAAGGTAATCCCGAATCTAAGTGCAGAAATCTCCTGTGCATGCTCCTTGGATAGCTGAAACACGCAATCTGAAATTTTCGAGAATATATTTGATGCTTTGCATGACACATTTCTTAAATTCGGTGGATCAGCGACGTAGTTTAATTAAGTATACTTGCACCTCTGCTCTCATATGGCCCATGTATATACCTGCACAGAGGAGGTGGGGGAGGAGTAAACTTCGTTCATGTGAGATGGGCACCCGTGTGGTGGGGCATTAAGAAAAATTATTCTGTCCTTCCCTGAGTGCCTTCGCCAATGAACGGAAACGGCCACTTCTGTTCACGCCCAATTATCAGGACCACCCCGCCTGCAGGCGGTTTTGCTTGAAATGCCTGCGGGTTCGGCCGGAAATCTGTCTGTCAACAGGAACCGCCTAGGAAGCATGTTGAGGTAACACACATATGCGCTTTGTTGGGTCGCGATGGGACCGTCATGTATTTTGTGCAAGGCGAAGTCGACGAAGGATATGCGTCTCCCTTGAAAAGTAAATTAATTTGAGTGCACCTATAAATTGTTATTGCCGCTCATTAGTTCAATCATAGTGGTTAATTTTGAAACAGCTGCCAAACATAACTATAGCTGGTGAATCAGACCGCCTAGCATGAGACTATCAGTTGCTAATATAGAGTATTCAGACACTTAATGTGCATTGCATATGGCAGTCATTAAGAAAGCCGACAATAAATTGAACTCTCAATTTTATTATTTGCGACAGTTACATCTGCACGTATCGGTTCAGCCAGGGCCATCTGGGGACGTTCTTCAGCTGTATACACAAATAAAAGGAAGGAATGCGATATGCGAATGCGATATGCGATAAAACGAAGGAATTCGATATGTGTAGCACAGCCTTCTCATTTATGCCAACATCAAACCGGTGGCCACAAAGGTGTCACACCAGACCTTGTAGAATTTCCACGCTTCCATTCCAGCGTACTCACAGCAACAAGGATGATGACGAAGTTGCATTTCCGAAGCTGGGTTCCAGTAATGCTGTAGCTGATTATGAAAGTTCTGGCTAATGCTCATTCAGGTTGTGGTCATCAGAATTCTTATTTTCATCAAAAATAATGGGCCATCGCAATGCCATCAGCCCGTGTAAAATAAACGCAGAAAAACAAGAGGGTCATATGTACAAGCAATTCTCATCCAACAAATTTTATTTCACCACCAGTAATACCACCAGACCACTAGGGAAGTTTGTGATGGTAAGAGCAAGGCTAAGATGACCTGATGTGCGACTTCAAAGAAAGGAAGGAACTGTAGAAGAAAGCTAGGGAGGTTAACCAAGGAAAGAACAAGAACTGTCCAGCTGGCTGTGCTACATGTGGAAATGGGAACAGGAAACTTGAAAGGAAAGAAAGGACTGGCATAAAATAAAGGATAAAAAATTCGGGAGAAAAAAAAAACAAGGCGCGGAAATGGCCAGTACAAAGACCTAGTAATATTAGGCTTGGGTATTTCACGGTTATTGAATCTAAGCTAATGCAAGGGCCACTACTTAAAAGCATTTCAACTGGAGAAAAAAGTTGACACGTGCTGCAGGGGCCTCGTAGACAGGCACAGGAACAGGCACAGAAAGCGTGTTTGTTTAGCATAAAGTGCAGTCACAAATACGATTTCCACTTACATGCATTTCTTGGAAGTGTTGTCCAGTTCGAACTTCCATTCGCTAGAAAAGCAAGTAGTTGTAAAGAGCCCCTCAATAGATTGCGAAAACAATCAGCTGACGCATACAGGGGGGGGGGGGGGGGGGGAGGCGTGTGAAACAGGGCCGTACCCAGAAATTTTTTTCGGGGGGGGGGGGGGGGTTATGAATTTTGGGAAGCGGGTAGTTTTGCTGAAAGCAACAGTAAGTATTGTTTACGTGCTGCCTGGAAAAGATTTCGGGAGGGGTTCGAACCCCCAAACCCCCCGTCTGGGTACGGCCCTGGTGTGAAACATGTTAAAATAGCGCTGTACAGACGGGACAACAAAGAAAAGACTACACAGGACTAGCGCTGCATATCAACTGAACTCTTTTAGCACACACAAGATGATATATACAGAAACAGCGCATGCGCGAATACAGGGGAAGCCACCAGGAAAAAAATCAGGGGAAAAAAGCAATCAGGGGGAAGTGATTTCTTTTTAAAGGAAGCAGGAAAATAAATGGACTGGGGATATTATTAAGCTCTCATGGGAGCTCACCTGCATTTAACACAGTTCGGAAGCGGGAATAGTTGGGGAAACAGGATAGGAGAAAGAAAAGTAAAGATTAGAAAGGTGAGGAAAGAGTAGAGAAGAGTAGTTCCACCGTGGTCGATTCCGTCGCACACAATACACCACGAACACTGTTGGCTGGCGTAATGCTGCGTCCGGGAGACGAGAAACCTCGAAGGGAACGGTGAAGCGCGGAGGCAAGCATGGTGCGGCGAAGAGAGAAGTCTGCGGCGGTCCTGACCGCTTTCGAGACGGGTACTGGGGAGGGGAGCTGGCACTCGACAGCCCCCACCAGCAGAGCGAAAGCCGGGAGACGTCCAACGGCCCGCGCTTGCAACGGGCCGCCGAAATGAAGCCCCTCCGAAGCACAGGAGCACGAAAAAACACGTCCGCTCAACTCCAAAGCGACGACCGAACTCCCCTGACGCACCCGCAAAAGCTACCTCGCCGAGCGTACGAAGTACCCGCTAATCTACGCGCTACCCTTCTCAGTTGCGGAGAATGCAAAACTGCATCTAACGCGGCAGCATGGCACAAAATTTCGCTACCTACCACAGGAAAAACTTCACACAACGTTTCTGCACAGCAAAGTTTTCACGGCGCACTCACAGCAAAGGTGGCTGCCATGATGGAATGCGTTGGTTACTAGGTGAATACCGACTACTGCCGCCAACTCTAGTAGGCAAAAAGACAGCGGGCAACGCTGTGAGGGTGGCATCATGTCAGCGCCCGGGTGTAGCACGGTTTCAATGCACGGGCTGGCCGGGCAGCTTTTCCTCTAGAGTCAGTAGTATTAACTCTATGCCCGTTGCCAAGGAAGACGAGGAGATTCCTGGCAAATCCCCCACGTGGGTATGTGCCATGTCAGCGGCCAGGCAGCGCGCGCCCATCTCCCCCCGTTGCCAAGGAAGACGAGGAGCGCGCGCACCCGCAGCTGTTGCTATGTGGACGGACGGCGGTCAACAGAATTCAGGGTCGCTTACAAAGTGCATTCGCACTTAATAACAACATTTGATTCCTATAACCCAGTAGTGCTATTATAACGGGCGTCGCCGAGGGGTTGCGGGGTAAAGGGAAAGCGGGGGGGGGGGGAGGAGGAGGGGAGACAGGCAGGATGAACAGAATTTATTAGTTTGACTTCAATGCGGCTGCTAGTTAAACGAATTAAGCCACAAATTGCATCGGTTTTACGTAATTTCTTTATGTGTTCAGTTTTTCAATGAAAACAGCATGAAAACCCCCAACAGTGCAACGACTGGACACATCAGGTATAAATTGATCTCTCACGGGAAATTTTAGATGCGACTGCATCTCCTTCACTCGCCTTGTCCCTCCATACAGCGTTGTTGTCCACACTATAAAAAAACATAATAGTTAGCGGCGCCCGGTTTCGATCCCACGACCCTGTGGGCGGAACGCGAGGTACATGCTCTTCCCTCTGCGCCACAAAACCGAGACAGAACCAAATGCTACAAACGCGCCTTATATCCTTGACTCATTCAAACTACGTCAAGAAGCTACTGATACAACGCATGATGGGGCAATGATTAACACTTGCAATAAAAGAAAAGAAGCTCCCACTTACAGCAACAATGATGGAGTAAAGGTCGTTGCGACAGCGAAGCCCCAAGCATACCACTTCGAGAGATTGACCAAGATTGGCCAATAAAACATAATAATGATCATAAAACATAATAATTATACGCGTTCCCGACCCGTTTCACGCGATTTCAGAATCAGTCCAACGGAAACACCAAGTGAACCCCACGATGCGTCGCATCTACACACGGTTCCACTCGCGGGGAGGTGGGCGCAATTTTTTTTTTCCCGTATTTCTCGCCGTGAAGTTATGTTCGCTAAAATAAATTGAATAAATCGCGAGTTGTATGCGATATTTTTGTGTTTGCATAGCAGTTCGGTCGGATTTTTCCGCACGACATGCAGGTATTCTAAGAATGAGTTTCTACAACTTTTCATATCCCTACTATGCTTCAAGTTTTTAGAATCGACGTAAGTTATTGACCAAGCGAGGTGGACTCTCCAACAGTGACCGCGGCTATCGGCCACATGATGTGGGGGCAAGCTGGCTCCGAGCGCAGCCTTACAAAACGGCGGAACTTCACAGTGTAAATTCAACGTGCGGAGGAACCGCCTGGGTTATAGGACGAAGTAATTCCATCTCCTGTCATTGTTTTTGTATGCGAAAGCGTTGCTTGGCTATGTTGGTGAAACCGCCCGACCGACTTGCGTCCACAAAAGCCGTCAAACACCTGCCGCGGAAACCCTCGGCGCGCGCTCAATTCCCATTAGTTGCAATGCCTTCCATAATACGTGCATCAGATATAAAACACATATGACGGAATCACGCGCATGCTTCCCCAGAGGAAGTGTTTGTTTGTTTGCTTCCTTGTTTGTTTGTTTGCTTGCTTGTTTATTTGCTTGTTTGCTTACTTGTTTCTGATTGCTTGTTTCTTTGTTTGTTTGTTTGTTTGTTTGTTTGTTTGTTTGTTTGTTTGTTTGTTTGTTTGTTTGTTTGTTTGTTTGTTTGTTTGTTTGTTTGTTTGTTTGTTTGTTTGTTTGTTTGCTTGCTTGCTTGCTTGCTTGCTTGCTTGCGTGCTCGCTTGCGTGCTTGCTTGCTTCTTTGTTGGTTTTTTCTTGGTTTGTTTGTTTGCTTTTTTTGTTTGTTTGTTTGTTTGTTTGGTTGGTTGGTTTGTTGGTTGGTTCCTTGCTTGCTTGTTTGTTTGTTTGTTTCTTCGCTTGCTTGTTCGTTTGTTTGTTTGTTTGTTTGTTTGTTTGTTTGTCTGTCTGTCTGTCTGTTTGTCTGTCTGTCTGTCTGTCTGTCTGTCTGTTTGTCTGTCTGTCTGTCTGTCTGTCTGTCTGTCTGTCTGTCTGTCTGTCTGTCTGTCTGTCTGTCTGTCTGTTTGTCTGTCTGTCTGTTTGTTTGTTTGTTTGTTTGTTTGTTTGTTTGTTTGTTTGTTTTTCTCTGCGTCAATTGTACAGAGTTGCTGTTCCAGAGCATTGGCGAAGCACAGCCGAGTTTTATCAGACATGCACACGTAAGGCCAGGAAGCTTTCTGCCTGGTGCTTAACTCGGTCAAGCTTTTACGGTGGCCTGGTGAACTTCCTCTTCAAACGCTCACGGTTAGCTCTGACGACCCGGGGTTCATTAACTTGGCACTTTAGGGCGTGCTCTAGGGGCCGCAGGTGCAGCCTGCACCAGAGTAACAACCGCCGAGGTCTGGTTTCCCTATTTGAAGCAAAGGATCTCATGCGTAACGACAGAAAGTCTCAAGGAGGTCTTACCCTGCGGAATACGGCGTATGCTTAAGAGGCCACAATGAGCGTCTTCAGGCGAGTAATCTGATTTTTTTAAATCATCCTTTTATCTGCTAAGTGACGCTATGCCCTTCGGGAAAACATTCTAATCTGCCACTCGCACGCGCAACTAATAATACTTGTGACTTGATAGAAAAAGGAAAGGCGCGGCACTGGGGATATTGAGCTCGGCAGCGAGCTCCCCTGCATACAACCCAGTGCGGGGAAGGAGGTGTGGAGGGAGAAATAAATAAAAGAGGTGACTAAGGACTAACAGGTGCAATGGCTAAGGTGAATACGTTTATCACAGAATACTAGTGAGAGTAAAAGAGACCGAGAAAAAGAGAAGGAAAAAAAAGGAGCACGCAGTTAAGCCAACACTATAGACCTTTTTTATTTTCTCCGTTGTGGAGATTCCATTTTGCCATTGGGCTGTGCTAGCGGCCATACAATTGGCGCAGTCAACAGGAAGATGTAAGTGCGCGTGCGCAACACAGCCCAGAGCATGCTCTGATCTCATTAACGATTAACGGATGAAAAGCTTTATGGAAGAAGCGTTTTCTCAGAAGCTCTGTGATGCTGATGACGATGAGAGAGAGAGAAAAAAAAATTCCCCGCATTTCCCCGAGGGGAAGAATGTGAAAGTGCGAATGCACGAGTTGAAGTTGCGCGGTTCGGTAATGTTCGCGAAAGAGAGATCACACACACACACACACACAACTACAAAGAAAGAAAGATGCATTTATTCACAGACACCTATTTGTGTTGTCGTTGTACTTGATTGCTAGAGCGGATCTCAGCTTTGAAATTTCGTCTAGCCCTTCTCACGCCCGATTCCTGGCCAATCCCCCACGTGGGTATGTGCCGTGTCAGCGGCCAGGCAGCGCGCGCCCATCTCCCCCCGTTGCCAAGGAAGACGAGGAGATTCCTGGCCAATCCCCCACGTGGGTATGTGCCATGTCAGCGGCCAGGCAGCGCGCGCCCATCTCCCCCCGTTGCCAAGGAAGACGAGGAGCGCGCGCACCCGCAGCTGTTGCTATGTGGACGGACGGCCGTCACCGGAATTCAGGGTCGCTTATAAAGTGCATTCGCACTTAAAAATTATTTCTCCAGCAGAGGCTGATGTGTGGGCGTCGCCCCGTGGAAGGCGTCCCTAGTCCGGGATGCCTTGACTTCGGCTGGCCGTCCGTGCTCGGGTCACCAACTTAAGCTGGATATCCGGGTCCGGGCTGGCCGGGGAAGCCCTCCACTGCTCGAAAGTTGGGTTGGAAAGGGGGGGGCAAGTCTGGAGTTCGTTGGCACTTCCATATGATGTGGTAGAGGGTGCCAGGCTGGGGACAGTAAGCGCAGAGGGAAGGTTGTCGGGTGGGTTAGTTGAGGTGGAGGCGGGTGGGATGTGGATAGGTATTCGTTTGGAGCCGCCGCCAAGTTGTAGCGTCCTCTCTGGAGAGGCGCCAGTGTGGTGGTGGGAGACGACGGCGAGTTTGCCGGTGATGCGCGAGAATCTCCGTGTAGCCACTGAGTGGGTGGAGTTGATCGTGAGGGGGTAAACATTGGCCACCGTCGACAATGGCTCGGTGTATCATATCGCGAGCCGCGGCGTGAGCGGCTTCATTGCCGGGGATGGCGGCGTGTCCAGGAGCCCAGACGATGCGGATGTCAGGGGTCGTTGAGCAGTTTTTGAGGATGTGAAGTGCTGCTGAAGAAATTCGGTCAAGTTGGTGATTTCGGCAGGCTGTCTGCGAATCGGTGAGGATGGATGACGGTGAGAATGACATCACGTACGTCAGCACTAAAACGAAGCTTGTTGTTACTGTTGGCGTCTGTAACGCGACTACGCCCCACAGAAAAGCCAACTTTCTCTGACGATGATGATGATTATGGGTGAGTGTAGGAAAATTAAAACGCTTCCCTGCGAAGCTTGGCGACAGCTCCGTTACGACACCTCCGCTAAATGTTGATTTGCAGCAGAGGTAGGAAGTGACGCAGGCCTAAGGGCTTGAAGTCATGTTGTGAGGTAAACATTTACAGCCGTTACCCATAGCGTTTCATACTAGTATAGTATGAAACTCTATGCCGTTACCTACAGGCCGACGTAGGATGAGAATTGCTCTTTGCTCTTCGTGAGGCCTTAAGTAAGGCCTAACATTCCATCTTGGGGTTTAACACCTGCACCACAACCCCCTCAAAAAAGTTATCCGCTGAGCAGCAGGTACCGATTCGCGTCGTACACCCCAAACACAATCGTTAGGCCTACGGAGTGCACACCCGAGAGCTGATGCAGGTATTCAATAAAAGTGGTGCGTACCTCAAGAGTAGCACATACTCGCAGTGTGGGATCGGCCAACCAAAGAATTCGTCAGGAGAAAGCGTCGCGTTCAACCATCGTCGTCATTAGAGGGTGGACTTGCTGATGGACTTGCTGGACTACCATCTTATACGCACGAACATATCCTACCTTCCAGTCGGGTACGCATCCTTCTCTACCAAAGGGAAGGAAACCGGGTGTTTCCGTTATTGAACGCCTTTTCACAGCCACTAAGGAGCTCCAAGAGAAGAAGAGAGAAAAAAAATCCGCCATTTCCACGAAGTGAATGATGATGAGAGGGGCGAAGCTCCAATTCTTATCGGTAAAAGCGTGAAACATTCACCCACACATCATTTGAAGACTCCATACGTTGTTGTAGGGGTGTTTTTATGTACACTTATATACATGGTATTTATTATTTACATATCAATGCAATTATATACAGGGCCGGATTAAGGTAGGGGCTACGGGGGCTGCAGCCCCGGGCCCCCAGCTGTCAGGAGCCCCCAGCTGTCAGGGGTTCCGCTCGACCATACAAAAAAGTTATTGAGTGTGCTTGCTGCCCGCATCGAACGGTTAAGGTACGAGCTTCAACCTTACCTTCACACCGAAGTAGACTAACTCGTGGCAGGTGCACGTGGAGAAGCGGGGGGCCCTGCACGTTGTGGTTGACAACACCTTCGAGTTCATGTCAGTTCAATTCAGTTATTCCTAATACTCCTCCTTTTTTTCTTAGGTTTCTGAGAAGACGTCTTGGATCAAAAGTCGTGAATACCCAGCTTGAAGAGGCCTAAGAAGCCACAAAAAGGCCCCGTTCTCGGCGCCGTTCTTCTTCGGCACAGGTCGCTTCGGTAGTCTTTTCGATACGCAGACCTAAAGTACGCGGGCGTGTCGGCGCGCGAACGTTTCGGTATAAAAAAGGGACAGGCATGCGAATATTGAAATAATTTTTGAAGATCATTGTAAATTGGCTAAACGTAAGGGGACGTTACATGTAATTATTGACAACCTAAGCACTGCCCTAAGGGCTCAGATATCTGCGTACACAATTTCTCCAGACATTTTAGTGTATAGCGCTTGACAAAAAAGTTTATTGCCATGACGACCCGCACCGTAAAGATGCCTGCACGCTGCGGGTTTCCATTGCTGTTTATAACAAATCTTTCGAGCAGGATGAACACTCAGTGAGTGAATGAGTGAGTGAGTGAGTGAGTGAGTGAGTGAGTGAGTGAGTGAGTGAGTGAGTGAGTGAGCGAGCGAGCGAGCGAGTGAGTGAGTGAGTGAGTGAGTGAGTGAGTGAGTGAGTGAGTGAGTGAGTGAGTGAGTGAGTGAGTGAGTGAGTGAGTGAGTGAGTGAGTGAGTGAGTGAGTGAGTGAGTGAGTGAGTGAGTGAGTGAGTGAGTGAGTGAGTGAGTGAGTGAGTGAGTGAGTGAGTGAGTGAGTGAGTGAGTGAGTGAGTGAGTGAGTGAGTGAGTGAGTGAGTGAGTGAGTGAGTGAGCAAACGGGGAGACCAGGCCTTGCGAAATGGGTCAGCGAGCACTTCACCCTAGTGACACCTTTTAAAACAATTCGTAGCAAATCATTGAGAGTCACAAAGGTTTGTGTCTTTCAAAAAGTTCAGAAGGGGCTGAATGCCTCGCCTAGTGATAGTGCCTCTTCTGGGAATGGGATATTGCTCCAAGGACACAGGACGACTCTCCATCGAAGTTATTTTAATAAAGCTGGGTGGTCCACAGCGTGCACTGGAGCACATCTTTTGAAATCTGTTCTTAATGCTGCTAGTGCTCCACTATCCTCAAAAAGTTGAAATCTTTATCCATCATGTCGATTGAAAGAGACCTATTCTGACATGACTCATTTCCCCTATCGTATATAATGTAAATATTTATTAAAAAGTTAAACCACTGTGAATAATTCCGGGTATATATTCTTGGCGCAATAAGACGGGATACAGAATAAAATGCGCGGGACGAACGAGAAACTTCAATTGATTTTTTTAAATGTGAAAACTTTCTTAGTGGGACGATGACGTTCTGTTAAAAAACTAACGCTTTCCCCCATAAACCGGTTGGCCAACTGAAAAGCTTTGATAAGATTTCTGGACACATGCCACGTGCGTGAAAGAGGGGTTGCATATAAACCACTCATTGGTGTGCATTCCGATTGTTCGTAGGAGCGTCCGCGTAATAAGCAAACATGCGTCCCATGGCTTCTTTCTTGTACTTCAATTTGTGTATTTAGAGGTTCACCTATTCATTGGACACACTTTCAGTGAAAGCTGGAGGCCCCTTGAGTTTTCGTGTTTCTCTCAACTTTCTTTCTTAACATATATAGTTGTGTATAGATTCTTTACTTCCCTATCAACAACATCTCGAGTTCGTCCCTCCGGCCACAATCTCCAAACATTTCAACACCATCTCCACGCTGAGCCTTCTGCGAAAACAGGCATAGCGGGACAATTGGGCTTCTGATAGACGCCGCACTTCCACGAGAAAACTTTACTGGTTAGAACTTGTGACAATACATACGTCCCATTGATTTTCATGTGTATGAAAATAAAACCTCACAGGCTAAATAAAATGTTCTTCAGAAAAGTGCTTCTTTTCGGTACTATGGCGTGTGCAGGCCAATGAGGCACTTCGATTAATTGCGAATTTGTGATGGACCGACAATGAAACAATAGTAACATTTAGCCTGATAAAATTCGTAAGAAATTGTACACATCAAACCGAGAAAATAGTTTCCGAAAACAGTAAAATTATGTGGAATTTATTACTTTTCACCGATCATAACATGGGCTTCGAAAATTTAAGCATAATAAAGCGAAATCCTTATAATCATTATTGTCATCATCCTCATTAGGGCCCCAAGGACGCAGCAGCCCCGGGCCCCAAAGTTTCCTAATCCGGCACTGATTATATACACTTATGGACACACAAGATGTAATCATTTACATATCGATGAAATTATATTCAAGGATTACATTACTGATTACAAAGCTGTGGGAAGCGCTTTCCTTTAAAGATTATAATTTTGTGGTTGGTCTGCAGGCGACCAATGACAACCTCTTCTTCTTCCTTTTCTCCTTGTTGGATAGCAACGAACGCGTTGAACGTTTTGTCCTCTTCGGCCAATCTTTGGTTGGCCAATCCCTAGGGGGATCCTGCCACAATCATCATTATTGTGCCGTGCCGTATACAGCAGCAACGAGGGACGGGACAGGGCCCGAGCAAGAGGAGCTTCACCCCTAAAACGGGCCACCTCCACTAACGCGAAACCTGGGGAGGGGTGGAACATGCAGTGTATAAGTGTATATTCAAAGATTGTTAGCCTCTTTCTTGCCACACGGTGCGCGCTAATTGGGTGCAGGAGAAGCGCCTGGTATGAGCAGAAATCGCACGCTTACTTAGGCGTTGGCGGCCTCTCTTGCGTTGAACCGAATTTAAACAATTTGCCTTCCCCATCAGCCCCAGATTGATGCAGCGGCAGGGGTCAATGCGAGCGCAGTGCAAGGCCCGTTCCTCGTCGTGAGGGCACGTCCTCGCTGATCAACGAGGCCCAAGCACCAGGTAAGTATGCCTTTTCTTGCTTCGACCGACCACCTGACTCGATCAGGCCTGGTATCGAGAGCCTGTGGGTACTTGAGTGTAATATAAATTATAACCCGTCTACAAACAGCTTCTGCTTGCGCTTGATTGCTGAAGCGCACAGGGAGCGTTCCACAAATCTTTAAATCGTGTTAGCTTATTTCGAACCAGTTTTATCCATTATATACACTTTTCTTTTAGTACACGTAGCGTAGACGTACTAGCGCAAGGCGTTGCAAAACGAGTGTCCCAGTGTTTTAGTACCGTGACTACAAGAGACGACGGCAGGAGACGCCGACAGCCCGAGCCCGTAAGGTTCTTCGACCCTAAAAGCGAAAACGAAGGCTAAGCTAGGGAAGTACACCAGAAAATCGGTTGATTGATTGATTGATTGATTGATTGATTGATTGATTGATTGATTGATTGATTGATTGATTGATCGATCGATTGATCGATTGATTGTAGGGTTCAACGCGCCGACGCAACGAAGGCGATGAGGCGCGCCGTAGTGGAGGGCTCCGGATTAATTTTGACCACCTGGGGATCTTTAACGTGCGCCGAAATCTCGTACACACGGGCGTTTTTGCTTTCCGCCTCCACCAGAAAAGAGGCCGCCGCGGCTGGGAATCGAACCCGCGACCTCGTGCTCAGCAGCGCAACGCCTTAGCCACTGAGCCACCGCGGCGGGTATCAGCAAATCGGACACGCCATGTTCGAGACATTAAGTTTCTCTTCTTTCATGGACGTGTTTTACGTGTGCGCAATCGCTTCCAAAATTTTGTTGAGGCGTACTTTGCCAATTAGAGGACTTTGCACCAGTGCAGCACGTTTTGTTATCTTCTTGTTATTGCGTTTTAATTCTGTCAGAACTTCCAATGACACGTTATAGTACTTCCTTTTTTGACTTGCGATTACTTGAGAGGTGACCAAGCATGTACGTGCTGCCTTCAGGACATACAACCTTTTAACCTTTTATACCCTCCCTAATCTTGCCTCACAGCTAAATGGCCGACGGCTCAAAGCACCCCGAGGCGAAGCAGAACCGCCCCAGACGATGCTTCAGGCCTGTACTCTTCACTTTCAGACATCAGCAGCGGCATTTTTTTCTCGCAATGCTGGCGTCAGCGACTAACTCGGCGTTTCCTCCAGCCGAAGTTCGCCTCTGCCATTGTGCCTGTCTTAGCCACTCTTTGGCTCGCTTCTTTGTAACAATTTTCTCAGCCAGCGAAAGTCAAGTCAAGCTAAGCCAAGACCTGCTGCAGCCTCCTCGCGCTTTGTTCGCGAAGCGAGACAAAGAGCGCAAACGGCTTGAAACGCCGGCGGGAGTGCCTATAGCTGCTTCCACCGTACAAAAGGAACGCAATGAAAAACGGCAAATAACAAAAATAACGGCATGCGCTCAAAGTCGAAATTTGGCGTAACTCGAGTAGCGCGCAGCACCGCGAGGGTGGGCAGAAAGAAATAAGAAGGAGGGATAGGAACGAGCAAGTTCGGAAGCAAGAAAGACGAGAGCGAAATGAATGAAGGCGCAAGTTGGCGCCTTGCGCTGAGCGATTCTCCCTCGCTACGCCTGGCCCTCGAGAAAGCGGCTTTTGTTTCAAGAACACTGCCACGCCGATCTCGGCGGAAGAAGAAGCCCTCCAGTGGCGAGAAACGAAACGAAAGAGGGAAAGAGCGGTCGAAAAGTGCGAGGGGGAAATTCGATTCGAGCGTAGAAGAAGCAGCCAGCCGGAATTGAGGTTCGCGCGCGGCGGGTCGCGAACAACGCGTGTTGATTTACGTCACAAAAGAAAAGACGTGTTTAGGCTCGCGTGGTTTGCTTGCTTTCGGAGCCTCACCATTGCGAGCGTCTTCGACGTTGCCGAACAGGAAAAAAAAACAAAAAAAAAACGTTGAAAAGATTCATTCGACTTCTTTTTTCGCATTTTTTCACGCCTAGAGCTGATACCGGCTCCCGATCGGAGCGGTAATAGCTTCGTGCCTTATCTCAGCGCGACCTCTCTCGCTTTTTTATCTTAGTTACGCTTCTAGTTTTTACCAGAGGCTGCGACGGAGAGAAGGAAATGGTAGCTTCTATCATTGTCTCTGCCGGACTCTCAGGCCTTTATTCCCTTCGTTTTCTGTGTCACTGTTTGTCATGGGTACTTTTTTACCATGGGTGGTCACTTTTAAATTGTAACGGCTTTATCCCTTGCACGATTCTTCGTTCAGCTATTTATTTTTGCGCGTAAAATAAAGACTACGCCGATTGTTTTAATTGCCTGAAATGACGGAAATATAATTATAAAGCCGCCACGCAGGTGCACCCGTTTCGAACGCCACAAGAAAACAGCACGCGCGACCTGTACCTATTCGGATAGGTTAGTGCTGGTCGCGTATATTTCTTGGGTGTCCGTAGAGAACGCAAAAACCAGCCTGCCTTTTGAGGGCTCGAAATATCCCGGAAAAAGACAGGCCCAGTGCAGCAGCTCCTACCGGATTCGGCCTAGCAGATTTGAAAATGTGGAGGCGCTGGGGAGTGATCACGGATTTAACTGCAAGCAAAGCGCTCCACAGGAAGCCACGCGTCCGTGAATGGTGCATGTGGTATGACAGGTGCTTTTCATCAATCAATCAATCAATCAATCAATCAATCAATCAATCAATCAATCAATCAATCAATCAATCAATCAATCAATCAATCAATCAACCAACCAATCAATCAATCAACCAATCAATCAATCAATCAATCAACCAATTAGTCAGTCAAATCAATCAATCAGTCAATCAAATAAATAAATAAATAAATAAATAAATAAATAAATAAATAAATAAATAAATAAATAAATAAATCAAACAAACAAACAAACATCAATCAATCAGTCAAACCAATCGATCAGTCAGTCAGTCAAATAAATAAATAAATAATTAAATCAATCAATCAATCAATCAACCAATCAATCGATAATCAGGTGCAATGCAGGACGGAGGCTTCTAACATTGACGTCCACCCGCTCCTGTCTTGCGCTGCCCCAGTCTTTTTTGTGCCTCCGAATTTTCTTATTTCGTCTCTGACCTTCTGCTTCTTCGATTTCCTTCACTCGGTATCCATTCTGTTACCTTCGTGGTCCACCTTCTCTCAGTTCGTCTCACTTCATGGCCAGCTCAAGTCCAGTTCTTATTAATTTGAACTCGAATTCAAATCGAACTTTATTGAACTCGGCATCTTCTACTCGAATTTCCTCCCTCATCCAGGATGCTCCTTTCCTGTCCGTAAGCGTTACTGCTAATCATTATTCGCTCCATGGCTCGATGCGCTGACCTAAGTTTGCTTTCTAGTTGCTTAGTAGGGAGCCAAGTTCCCTCTCCGCATTTCATCACCGGCAGATTCCATTGAGGGAGTACTTTTCTCGTTACGGATAGAGGTAGCTTGCTTTTCATAAACTGCGAGTGCTTGCCGAGTGCACCCCGGCACATTTCTATCAATCAAGTAATCAAAAATATATCATGAAGTATTAAAGTGGCCATTAATGAGCTCATGACAAAGAATTGTAAGCATTTTTACCGCCGCAGCAGTTAAAAATATCCCGAAAATAAAGCTTTTTACCATCAGTCAAAAATCTAATGGGACAACGCAAAAAAATTCACCATCAGTTCCTAAAGCAAGTTGAGAGAAGCGCGAAGGCTAAAAGTGCGCCCAATCTTCGCAGAAGGTGCGTCCAAAACCTTCGAAGGCCCAAAATCGCAAACGAAGAACGAACACACGCGACGGTTTCTCGCGCACTAAGAAAAGGCACCTACGAACGATCGAAATCTATATTGATACGGGGTTTGTGAGATAAAGGCATACTGTTGAACGCCTTCTCCATTATCGTTGCGTGTGTTGTCTCGTCTAGAACCATTCCTTTTTGCGCGATTTCCAAGTAACCGTTTTGAAACAATGGGAGCCCCGTTTCACGCACGCGCCGTGTGCCCGAAGATCTTATCACAGCTTCTCGGTCGACCAACCGGACTATCCGGAAATGCATTCTATTTCTGACTGTACGCCATCGATCCCAGTGAGAAAGCTTTCGCTTTAAAATTTGCTGCCCCTTATTTCGGCACCAGATAGCGCTGTAATGGCGAAATACGATTAAGCCGGCCATCCTATAGAACTGCTGAGGAATTCCGTTATCGTAGTAAGGCTCGGAATGACAACTGACAGGCACGGTGTTGAACGTGTACCTGAATGCGTACGCGTGCACGAATCTGGAGCAGCAGCGGGGTGCATTTATGATATTCTTAATTCAATGTGTGCCAAAATATACAAGTGATCATGAATTTTTCTTGGTATCTAAGTCCTAAAAGAGGCTGCAAAACGGACGCCTTACGGTTACCACTCCAGAAGGAGTGCGGCCTGCGTTGAATCCCCGAACTTCCGAAGGGGCTAAATGAAAGCGTAGCATAGAAAGAGGAAGCTTTGTGTGCCTGAGTGATGGCGATGTTGCTCCTAAACGCACTGCAGCTGAGACAACTTTCTCTTACGATAATGATGATCGTAGGTGAAATGAAAGTTGGTTGAAACGCAAAGCTTTCTCTGGTCCTAAGCCAGTGTCTTCAAAGACGAAAGTTAAAGTAAAGAAAAATCTAAATCGCTATGCCCAACACGCGCTACAGGAAAGCCAACCTTACAGAAAGGGTTTAACAAAGGCTAATCAAGCCCCTCAGGGAGGGAAAGGAGGAGTAAACTTTATTAAGGCGAGCCTTAGGTACTGATGCCTCGGCACCCGCCTGGTGGGTGGTTTCCTTTAGTCCGGCATACAATGGCCTGCGCTGGCAACTCGGGCCCTCTGCATGCACCAGGTTACGCTGGATCGTGAGAACGGTGCCGGCCAGTTCTGCCGGCCAGCTCTTCTTGCGTGTAGGCTGGGGATTAGGTGTAAGGGACTCGAGAAGGAGGAAGAGAAAGGACGGAAAGGCCGCGAGGTTAATCAGCTGTAGAGCCCAGTTTGCTACCCTGCACTAACGGGAGTGCGGGTCAGGGGATAAAAGAGAGGGCGGGGGAAGAGGAAGAGATAGGAGTGGGAACGCGCGCACTCCAGTCCCGTTTCGGGCACTATAGTCTTGCATGCAAGTTCGTTTCGCTCTGGAAACGTAAAAGCGCTTTCGTCGCTTCCTGTAATGTCGATGGTAGAGACCGATGACTTAGGGTAGTCTCTTCTGTAAATGGTCGATTGTCCGATCAGACGGAATTTGGTGACATCCCTATAGCAGATGGTAATGGCACCAGGGTTGGGGTCAAGAAAAAAAAGCTTCCCGCGGTCGGCAAACCTCGGTTCCTCGCGCTTTGAAGCCGACGTCTATCCGATTGCGTCATTCCGACACAGTCGCAGATGTTTGGATTTCGGTCTTTGAATGCGGTTGCACGAGAGAAAGTTTCGCGTTTTACCCGTCTTTCTTTTAAGAAAGGGGCTTTGATTCTGAGATCTACGCTCGACAGTACAGCGCCACCACGGCTACACGGCTACGCACGCACGGAATGTACACTGCGGTGGACACTACTCTGGTGACGAACGGACGAGGACGGACACACGCCGAGAAAAAATGCACATGGTAATAAAACACCCTATACTCCAACTACTGACATACCTCGCTGGAAAATTCAGCTTCACTAGCTCCGTAATTCGCCCACAAAATACCTTAGTGTTTCTAAAATGCCACTCTTGCTTATAGCGATTATCTGCTTCCAAAATTTTCCTTTCTCTTAACTTCTTGGGTTGAATACCTAAGTCAAACAAATGGTGAGTTTTATGAATTTTTGATTGATTGATTGATTGATTGATTGATTGATTGATTGATTGATTGATTGATTGATTGATTGATTGATTGATTGATTGATTGATTGATTTAACGCGCCGATGCAAGGCAGGCGATGAGGCGCACCGTAGTGGAGGGCACCTCTTTAATTTTGACCACCTGGGGATCTTGAAAGTGCGCCGAAATCTTGTACACACGGGTGTTTTTGCTTTTCGCCTCCATGGCGAACTTTAAGGAGAAGAAGAAGAAAAAAACAATAGCAACAAGAAAAAGGAAAATATTCGATGTAGAGGGGGATAGTGTAAGCCTGAAAAATAAGAGTAGAGACATGAAGGAAGATTTTTCTATCTTTCTTTAGGAAAATATTATCACGCGAAGAAAGGAAGGAAAAAATCTCCGCGATGTGTGCTTTGTCTTGTTTCTTCTTTCAGAGGTGAATGTTGGCAATGATCCACCATTATAGCGCACCGGACAGTCGCACATTTCAGAACTTCCCTCATCTACCGCAGTCCATCCAAAGGCAAGCGAATGAAACGAATTCTCGCTTTTCGGGAGAATTCATTTCGGGAGAATTCTTTTCGGGAGATTCGGAGAGAGTATTACTCTCTCTCATATATTCCCAAGTGTCCCTTTTCACCGCACCCCATTCTTCCACTACGGTAAAACTGAATCTTTATTAATAAACGAACACCCGGCGCGAACCAGCCACTCATACACGCGGTATCTACTCATTTTAATCCCCACCAAAAAATACATTGTTTCAAACCGCCCATTGATTTTCGCGTAAAGTCCGCTTAGAATTGGAAACCAAAGGGTTGGAAAACACAAAACTCAGTGTCCATTCAATACGGGCCGCCATTCACTGTTGGGCTCCACCGTTCCCTTCGCTGCCATTTCGGCGACGAAGCTTATCTCCCCGCCTTCCTACGTCATAGCCGTCCGAGCGAGATAAATTCTAATGGCCCGGGCTGGGTGGCCCCTGCGTAGTGCGAGTCAACGAGGCGGACCCGGGTTGAGGGAATAAGAGGAGAAAGAAGAGTATAGGGATTCTCCCTCGGCGTGTCCCGGCATCGGAATGGAAATGCAGGCACCTATTCCTGCTCAGCGCGCCTACAAAGTCGGCGCCTTTTATTCACGAATTCGGCGATTGGGTACGCCGCGCTGAGTTCCGCGCTAGATCAAACCTCCGCGATAGATATATGTATGTTATGGAAAAAAGGGAGCGACGGCGTTCGGGCCACGCTTTCTGTCTTTCTTCGTTTCTGCTTTTTTTCTTGCTTTTAAATTTTACCGCGCTTCTCTTTGTTGCAATCCGATTCTATCTTCGTAGTTCATCTGCCAGAGCGCGGACTGCATTTCAGCGACACTGCGCACTTTTCTTCGTATTTCTTTTCCAACTCGTTTTGGTCGGCTTACCGGCACATACGCAGCGAAACATAAGTTTTTTTTTTTTTTTCAGACGGGTTTTGTTTTGTTTTGTTGGTACAGCGCATGTTTCTTTTTATTAGACAATCGCACAAAAAGTTTGAAAGGTGCTGGGTCTCCAGGGGTATAAGCCGCACCTAGAATTTCAGAAAGGAGTCCTTTAAGAGATATTTTTAATCACTGAACGCAAGCCACCGCAGTACTTTTTGTCCCCTTTTAGGTGGGATGCGTTGCGTAGTATCTGCCCAAGCGTGAAGGAGACACGAATTCTGCGGAAAGTGCTTCTGAAGTAGAAAGTTGGCGACGAAGTTAGATAGCTTGTCGCTTTTATAATTCAATATTTGAGAGCATGAAGAAGCGGGATGCCTCAGAATTGCGGCATGATAAAAATAAATTAACCGAAAAACTATATTGCACCAAGTGTAAATTACTTTTGCTACGGGAGGAACGCGCTATTGGCAAGGGCGGCCAAAGAACTTCCCAGAGCCACCCTTGGTTACGAATAATTCAGCGCGATTCGAAGGAAGGTGCTGCTACAAAAAGAGTACAGTAACTTCCGGGTTGCTCCTTTTTGAGCGCTTGATTCAACTTACTACAACAGTTTCGGCATTGCGGCGGAGCCCGTACCTTCGCTTCGCACGTATGGATAAAAATTAGTTGTAGACTAGTTTGTTTTCGCGCTACTATTTATGGCTCAAGTTTACTGTGGTCACGCGCAATGATGATGCGAGCAGAAATCAAGGATGCTTCTAAAGAGGACGCATTATAGTATATCCAGTTAAAAGAACAAGTGCTGTTGGCGTTGCCCCGATGGAAGGATACCCGCGCGGTGGCTCAGTGGCTAAGGCGTTGTGCTGCTGAGCACGAGGACGCGGGTTCAATGCCCGGCCGTGGGGGCCGCTTTTCTGATGGAGACGAAAAGCAAAAAAACCTGTGTGGACGAGATTTTGGCGCGCGTTAAAGATCCCCAGGTGGTCAAAATTATTCCGGAGGCCTCCACTACGGCGCACCTCATCGCCTGCGTTCCTTCGGCGCGTTAGACCCTAATATCAATCAATCCCAAATTCAATGCCGTCTTATTTCCCGCCCTGGACCCTTTTGCCATTGCATATTAGATGCAACATCCCGGGAATCGACTCTAAAATGAATATGCATCAAAGCGGCTTGTTACAGTTGACACTCTGCCACATTTTCCGGCTATCCTCAGGCACAAAACAAATTTTTACAGACGGGTCGTGTGCGCTTGATCGCGGTTCCTCCGGGATCTTCATCTCGTCCACTGGACAGACGTCCTCTTATCGTCTCGAGCGGGCAACGTCATCTATGTCGGCCGAGCTTCACTCCATCAAGGAAGCAATCCGGTACATTCTCCGCCAACCGCCGGGGCAATGGACCATCTTCACAGATTCCAAGGCAGCCCTCCAAAATCTACTGCGCAACGACTGGTTCAGCATTCACCAACACGCCTCTCGTGAAATAACTTACTTGCACCACCAGGCCGAAGACACCGGGCACCAAGTGACATTTCAGTGGCTTCCAGGCCACTGTGGTGTTCCTGGTAATGAAAAGGCAAAAGAAGCAGCTCGCAGGGGCCTTCAAATGCATAATATGAGGAAGGTCTTCTTCACCAAGCATGATGTCTCAGCTATGACGAAGGCACTTGTTTTAATGGAGCGGAACCGTCTCTGGTCTTTTCCAGAGCACCATTATCTGTCCTTGCAATACATAGACCCCGAGCGTAGGATTCAACTGTCAGAGCGGCTTCCGCGCCGACTGGAAACGTTGTACCACCGATTACGCCTCAATGCAGCGCTTACAAAAACGTACCTGTTTCGACTTGGCGCCACCTCGAATCCTTACTGTGATAACTGCGGATCGCCGGAAACCGTAGAACACGTACTCTTAGAGTGCCCCGCTTACATGCTCGCAAGGTGCCGTTTGGAGCAGAAGATAGAACACCTACGCCCAGGACCAATCAGCGTAAAAGTGCTCCTTGGCCCCTGGCACACCCCTTCAGCAGAACGCAAAGCACTAATTGCGTTGTTTGAATACCTGGACGAGATCGGCGTCACTGAACTAATTTAAACTACTGAGAACATGACGTTCGTCGGACTGTTCACACAAACTACATGATGCCCACTTTTTTTTCTTTTTTTTACATCTTCTCTTCTCTTTCTTCCGCGCTGTTATCTATAGGGCCTTTTCTACTCTCCCTACCCATTCCCCCGCCGAGTAGCATGTCGGTGTTACGATTTCGGCAAAACTCTCGGCTTTCTTCTCTAATAAAGAGCTCTCTCTCTCTCTCTCTCTCTCTCTCTCTCTCTCTCTCTCTCTCTCTCTCTCTCTCTCTCTCTCTCTCTCTCTCTCTCTCTCTCTCTCTCTCTCTCTCTCTCTCTCTCTCTCTCTCTCTCTCTCTCTTTCTCTCTCTCTCTCTCTCTCTCTCTCATCAATCAATCAATCAATCAATCAATCAATCAATTGAAGGATACTAAATAAAGTGCCTGAGCATGCACCTTCGTTGCTAGGCAACGCCTGCTGAGGCACGGAGGCTCGTGGAGGAGCGGAGAAACACGGCGGTAGAAGCGAACGGCCGGCCGGCCGGGCACGCCTTCTGAGCGAATACCGCTGCTCGGCTGACGACCTCCTCGATAACACCTCCGGTTAAACCAGTTCCATCCGGTCAAGTTGGCTTCGGAGATGAAAAGTGTTTTGTATCATGGCTCAAGATGTGCTAATTGCGAAGTACTGCAACTAAAACACGGGGAGTGCCCGCGACACTGCAGTCGCAGCACCTGTGTGTGTAAGTAATAAGTGTAAAGTAATAAGTGTAGTAACCAGTGCAAGCAGTATGCCCAAGCGTGAAGGAAACACGAATTCATCGGGTACTGAAGAAGTGTAACTAATAATAAGTGCAAGTAATAAGATGTCCGTGTAAGTAATAAGCTGTGCGTGTAAGTAACAAGCGTAAAAACATTGATCAAATACATTTCTCCTGAGAGACTATACTTATAGTAGGAATTCAATAGTCGAATTCCGTCAAGTGGCGAGTATTGCGTCTCATCGGCATGCTTATTTGCACCGCAATATTCCTAGTTAAGTTTTGCCTATCTAGTTCACCCTCACTAGTACGCTATAATGTTATTTCTGCCAGACGACATAGCTTTCCGGGCCTGGGTATACATCAAACGATCAGCGGCATTTCCTACGGTTTGTTAAAGCTGTTTTTCGAATGTGACTTCAGAACTATGGGCCTTGCGAAGCGAACAGAAAAACAAACTTTTCAGAAGCTCGGAATATGCAGGCCCCGGAAAATAGCGAATTCCACGGCCAGGAATAAAGTAGGACGAGAAAGAATCCAGATGCAATTTCCTTGAAAAGCGTTCTAGCGGCAAATTGCTGGAATAAATTTGGCAGAGACATTCGAGAGGGCTTACACGTATACCAATCCGAAAGCATTATAGTCGCTCGCGTGAGAAGCTTTCGAGTAATCAGGAGCTGTGCGAGGCTGCGACCGCGGTGTCGTGGTTAGTACCCTTAATACCGGTTCTGGCTACAAAGCCAAACTAACCGGGTCACACTGGTTAACCCTGAGAAAAAGAGAGACAGTTTAAAATGAACCTTGTAGAGCTAAGACGCAGTGACGGCACGGCTTTCCGTTTCAGAACGGAAAGAAAAACAAATAGAAGATAAAACTGATAGAACAAATAGAAAACAAATAGAAAACAAATAGAAAAACTGCGAAAGTGATTAAGGAGAGAAACCGCATCAAATGCACAACACACACGTGGTTATAGAATGCACACGTATTTATAACTTCTTGTCATTTCGTAATAATAGTGGCTATGGCTTTGAGATTACCCAATGATACTTGTAAAGACTTGAGTTTCTTTGTAGGAGACAAATATGGGCCTGTCTGCTTCTCTCCTGCAAAAGACGTCGTATGGACATCAGAGGTAAATTGTGTAACGTTTACAACTTCAATGCGGACCTATTTATTTATGAACGTAAATGAAGCTCTGTGCAATTTTTGAATTATCTCAGCGACCAATTGTCATCAAATGGTTTTTCGGAAATTTTCGATAAAACAAGAGCTACAGCCGTTTTCTGTAAGCATGCTCCCCCATTAGATCGCCACGCATAGACAGCAAACGGGAATTCGGCACGGCATGCAATTTCCCGGCGAACTAACTCGATAAGTACAAGAAGCTCTGTGCAGACATAGCGTCTTCTCAGCGAGAAATTTTAGATGCGAAGCATCTCATGCTCGGGGCTGTGTCCCTCCCTCCCTTGTCGTCCGCCGTCCGCACTCTACTGCGCATGCGCGTCTCTCCAGCCCCGTCAGCGTTTGGGCTGACGTCAGCGCAGTCCACTATAAAAAGAAATAGTTAGGCGGCGCCTGGTTTCGATCCCACAACTCTCTGGCCGCAACGGGAGGTACGTGGCGCTCTTCCCACTGAGCTACAAACCGAGACGGGAGCATGTGCTACGAACGCGCCTTATGTCCCCCACTCATTCAAACTACGTCAAGAAGCTACTGATACAACGAAGGCACGCGAAGCTGATTGTCAACGAAAACGACGAACTGAAAACTAATGGGAACTTCAGTCGATCCCATGGCTGCTTCGCATACTACTCACGGTTCCCCTACGGAAGATGGTGTAATTTTTTTAGCGAGAAATTTGTTAGACCAGCGGCTGTCCTGTGTGTGTGTGTGTTTCTTCTCTCCATCTCCGTGTTTTCTACGCTGGTTCCGTTCAAGAGGAAAGAGAAACGGAACCTACTCTGATCTTTTCCTCGCCATGGAAGGTGACGACGTAATGGCGCCAGGGCTCGTTGAGGTCGCCTCTCGAGCGACCACCTTCAAACCGACCTCCACGTACCTTTATGACCGTCGTTTCAGTCCCAACTACACTACCGCCCCTTTTTCTGGCAATTAAACATATAAGGTTTTCGCCTTGCAACTAACTGAGCCGGACACGTGACTAGTGACATAGACGGCAGGAAAAGTTTACAAACGGTTTTGTTAGTACTGTGAGCTGCTCAATGTCAAAAATACAGTAGCGAGCGAAGCAAAAATCAGATGACGGAAGAGCACAGTTAGCACGCAGAAGTTTTTTCCTCTTTCTATTGTTTTTTACATAACGCCCTCGAACCTCCCTTTCATTAACCTCCCCTGGCAAAGGCATGCGACATAAAACTAGGCTCTCTAGTAGTCATGCGGTCCTCATTTTTTTCATTTCTTGAAGAATCAATACGCTTAGCCGTCTCTCTTCTTTTACTATTCACATGGCAAATCGACGCCGCTTGGGGGCAATCAGTATTAACGACGTCCATTACGACGAGCTCTCCCTTTTTTGTCATTTTCCCTAAAGGCAAGAGCTCGTTGCTTGTCCGCTCTGAATATTACATCCACATCAACGTTTCCTAACTTCTGTCACCAGTCCGATAATAATAAATCTGTGGAAGTGGCAATATAAAAGGTACGACGCAGCCCAGTACACGGAATAATAGCTCTATTCTTATATCTGATGAATTGAAATACACAACCGGGTAGCCCAATCACGAGTGATTCCCCGTATGGGATCCTACATTTACCGAACGCGGTTATTTCTATTTTTCCAGGAACGCTTTTAGCCCACCGCACAATAAGCGAAAAATTCCTCGCTAACCGAGTGGCCTGCAGACGTATTCTACAGGAACTTTTGTCTGTTCTTTTTTGTAGCATCCCCACAGGGGTTTTCAGGCTCCACTCTTCAATAAAGTAATTCATTCATTTTTGCAGCATTCTTTCGGCCGTGACGTAATACGAGGTGGAGGCCGCTTCGACAGTTGGACGAAATTGGCCGCACGTGCCATTTATGCTACAACCAAAGCGTCGATATCTCATTGCGCAACCGCGGAGATGGCAGCATCGGAATAAAAAATCGCTCACCCTAGACTACAATTTGCTGTTGGTCAAATAGTACGCACCGCGATTGGCTCTTCAACGAACATTGATGATCTTTTCCTGTACGATTTCTTCCGCTTCGCTCTCGACTTTATCGAGGTGACTGCGACACAGCAGCAAACCACAATTCCTAAACTTCCACTGAACCGTTCATCTCACCGGCTAAACACACGACGATCATTCCTTTTCGTTCTTCAAAGAGGGAAGCCCGTGCGGTGGTCGGGCTGCGCCATTTATCATCGGTGACCTGGCAAACGCCGAATTCGCCTCTTCTGTAGCCCGCAAACCAACGTTGATTGACGCGCTGTTATCCAGCGGTCCTGAGACGGCTCAATCACTCTTACTACTTGCTACTGCGTGTAACCAGGCGGTGACTCGCTCTCCTTGTCTCTCTCTCTATATATATATATATATATAAATATATATATATATATATATATATGTATATATATATATAAATATATATATATATATATATATATATATATATATATATATATATATATATATATATATATATATATATATATATATATATATATATATATATATATATATATATATATATATATATATATATATATATATATATATATATATATATATATATATATACATATTGTACTGGTGTACTGGAGCCGCCATTCACCGAAGGGGTATGCTTGCAATTGGAGGGCATATATTGCCCCGGTGCGCGAGCGCGTGAGCGGATGGAACGCGACGGGGACCACCATCGGTCGGCGGAAGCTCGGTGTGTGCTTGGACAGCACCGAACGTGATCTACACCCACCGACAGCGCCCGTGCTACCGCGCCGGGACGTCGCCAGTGACCGCCGCATAACGGAGGCCGTGCCGTAGCGCCGGTGTCTCGTACCTGCCACCACACCGGGAACCCGTGCCTTGCGCCGGGGCGTCTGGTCGTCAGCCCTCAGGCGGGGCCGCCATCGGTTCGAGAGGACCACCTGTCGGGGCCGCCGCCCCTGCCTGCCTCTCTTAGGCCTCCGGGCGAGGTGTCCGTGCTACCACGCCGGGCCGCCTCGTGTTCCTGCTGGGCTGCGCCACCGGGTTGGGCCACGTGTGGTTCGAGTGACATGGGGCCAGCCAAACGGGACCAGCCCGACTGTGACCCCCGGCTACTGTGACTTCGACAACCCATGTGAGACCAGTCCAGATTGCACGCGTATGGGCTGCGTTCGCTACCCTCGCTGAACTGGGACTTGCACGGAACTGTTAGAAGGTGCAGGACTGAATCCCGATTCTTGTTTCTCTCCTTTTTCATTCGCGTTTGCCGTGTGTGTCAACGTTTCGGTTTCTTCCCGTTTTGACCCATTTGAGCCGTTTTCGCCGCATAATACAATGCTCCTACGTTAAGCCTTCGTGTTGTGGCCTCTGTCGTCATTGACCACATGTGCACCCCTCGTGGTTCCCACCACTGAGCCCTGACATCATCATCATCATAGACACACACACACACACACACACACACACACACACACACACACACATATATATATATATATATAAGGTTAGTAGAGACAGAGACACACGAGATTTTCTACGTCTTTCTCGTGTGTCTCTGTCTCTACTAACCTTATTTTGTCACGCTCTGTGTGAGTTTTTATCTTTCCAGACTCTCTCTCTCTCTCTCTCTCTCTCTATATATATATATATATATATATATATATATATATATATATATATATATATATATATATATATAAAACTCGATTGCAGCCAACGTTTCAGCAAAGAGAGTTCCCTTCCCCGGAAGATCACCGGAAGAACGTTACAGGGTCACTGGCTCGAAGAGGTTCTCTTCAGGAGAGAGGTGTGGTGTAAATCTTTAACAAAGGAGATGTCATCGCAGCCGGAAGTGACGTCGTCGGTTCTAAAGTCACTGAAAGGGGCGACAATTTTCTTCATGAAGCCCTTCAGGTCAAGCAAATGAAGTCCAGTGCAGTGAAGCTGCAGTAGATGCTGAGCCCACAAACCCTGCTCTCCGTACGGAGAGAATCTGAAACGAGCTGAAAAGGTAGCTTAACGGCAAGCGTTTGAGCGTAATCAAGTCGTGCACATGGCTGTACTGTTCACTGACGTCCGCGACACTAAAGTATTAGGAACCCTGCGTGTTCGGATTTACTTGTCCAGCACGCCACGAAGGAATCGTTGGCTAGTAGAGGTAGAAAGTTTTGTTTTAAAATGTGGGACACTATTTTTCTCTGCGCAATAAGCTCGACCATAACGCCCTTTTTTTATGTGCAAGAACACTGCCTTTCATAAGTCGCTCAACGCCATTTTGGAATCCTTAATTTTCACCGGGAAATATCCCACGTATCAACAAAGTTTAAATTTTTATCCGCACAACGGCAGTAGCGACGTCGTTGGGGAGTTACCAGAAACGAAGGATTGAGTGCGCTGATTCCATGCTAGCATTCATGCAGAGAGATCAGACGAAACCTGCGGGACCACTCTATCAAGTTTAATGGCGGTAGCTTTTGCCCCCCGGCTCCAACCGCAGGAACTGCTTTCTTTGACACCTTTTTTCTATCCGTTTTTTATATAGCTTATCTGTTAGACTGTAGAATCAAAATTTAAATGGCTATTATTCTGACGTGTAACGTTTAGAAAGAGCAAGAGTTTCGTCTTTGTGGTCCCTTAAAATATTGCACATTCGCCGGTTATTTTTCTCGCGATTTGGGCAAGTGCTCTCTTTCATGGGCAAGTGCTCTCTTTCATTTGAAGGGGCGGTTATAGCACATTTCGTTTCTTGTTGGGGCGAAAAACACCCTCCCTCGCTTAAAATGTATTGCCTGCCATGCCGCCGGCAACGCTGACGTTTATTTCTTTTGGAGCCTGAGCTCATCGTTTCATCAACTGCTAAGACCCTCTTCTTGAATTAATGCTCCGATATATCCTCAATGGCTGTTCGAACGTTTCATTGGCGGCGATTGCAGTCAATAAGTCTATCGGGTACAAAAAAAGTTACGACAAAAAAGCCAGGCGGAAGAATTGGTCTTCGCGGCTTAGCGGCTCCAGCCACAGGAGATGAGGCACCCGCAAAACGAAACGCTGGCTGGTGCCGTTGAAGGAGCCATTGAAGTGGTCACGCTCGCCCAACAAGAAGGCGGCAAATTTCAACTGCCGCAATGAACGTGCCTACCGTCGCGCAATAATGGTGCGCTTGAAAAATATCTGTAACGCCTGCTGCCTATACGCAGCACACGCGAGGCGGAACGGAGGCGAGTCACTTCGGATGCATCGGATGCGGCACAGAGACCACAGGCTGACCTATGAGACAGAGCTATTTTAAGACGACTCGGCGTCCTCAAGGAACGGTTAAGATCGCGTGGTTTGCGTGTGTATTTCCCCTGAGTCGAAAGCGCATCCTGCACAACTGGGAAGCGAACCGGGGAGCGTATATGCGTTTCCTAGTTAGTATAGCCAACCATCATCTGATCTTGCTATGTCGGTTATATCACAGCATAAACGCACCTAAAGCATCCAAAACAACCGAACAGAAACAAAGAACAGCCAAAACGGACTTACACAATGGTTAAAAACCACGGCGTTGAAAGATATTCAACAGAAATAGCCGAGGCCGACCTCAAAGGAGCAAACCCACAAAAACGTACAAGAAGGAAGCAGTCGCTGAAACTGACACCAAAAGGCAACAAAAATACCCTAAATCACATTTATAAAGCACAAAGATGTCATGAATAGATTATATGAGTGATAACAAATGTTACTATTCAAGTATGACAAACCCCTAAAAACAAAAACAAAAAAAAGCGGAAACGGGATTTGAACCCGGGTTAGGATGTTTGCTTCACAGGATTGGAACTACTAAGCGGTTCCGAGCGACTAAATTGAGGGCCACAAGCACGTGGACATAGCTTCAAACATGCCCCTAGATGGCACTATGCATCGCTTGGCTGCGCTAACTAAGAAACCCCTATACGCAGCCGGGAACGTGGTGCACTGCTCATTACCCTTTGCTTCATTGGGTCATCTTTCCCCCAGAAACACCCGGAGCTGTTCCAAATTGCCAACTTAGACTTCGTACGACCCATTATATAAGACTCTTGTCGTCCATGCCGAAGTGTATGCTCAGGACATAGGCGGCTGTTCACAGCCAAGGTTGCAGTGTGTTTTCAACGACTGTTTATTGCGTAGCATTCTTTGCCAAATACCCACGAAACCAAGACCCTGTAACGCCCTGCATTTTCACAAAAATGCAGATAACGCGGAAGTTCCACCTTTAATCACTATAATGGCGTAAAGGGAGATAACTGGTAGCCCAAAATTTTGAAAAACTAAGAAATGAGAAAGATACAAAAAAATTACGGAAAATGGCAAGCCATATAACGTCCTGCATATCCACAATAATGAAGATTTCGCGAATGTTCCACTTATAATCGTTATAATAGCGTCAATGAAGATAATTGGTCTGACAGGACTTAGAAAAACCAAAACAAATTTGGCTGAAAGAACTGAAGTCAAGCGGCATAACAATGCTTATTAGTAGATAATTCCCTGAATTTCTGCACAGCTTTTTGCGTCGCCAACACCTTACGATATTGCAATTCTTTTTACGACTCTCCACGTAATTTAGAAAAAAAAATCAGATTTCTTTCACTAACTCGAATCAATCTTAAAATGCGCCATCAGAAAACAAAAAGGGTCAGAAATTTTAGGGATTTTCAGCTAGGCTTTACGAAGAATAAGAAAACAAAGTTGTTGTTCTTTTATCTGCGAGTTTCTTGGCCCATATTGTTCTTGCTAAAAGTAAAAAAGAAAGGTTTTAAAAATTGATACATTTGCCACTAGCATGACAGCGACTCTGTCTTGAGGACAATGTCGGGCCTCGGGGCTGCGATAACAAGGCGAGCAGGTTGTTGCTGCCATAGTCGCTCCAGATAGCCTTCAGCGTTCTGCCTGACCTGATTTTTTTTCGAAACGATGCTCGCAGCTAGAGAGAGAGAGAAAAAAAATGGCGGAGAAATAACAAGAACGTGGATTTCAACAGCCTTTATCTTGCCCTTTCCGGCTAGTTCACAGCAGCGTGCTAGAATCAGAGAGTTTACGTTTAAAACTAGTTAAAAACCGTTATTATTAACTCGCCTGAGAATAGCTTCGATGGGCGCGCCAGCTTAAAAGCAACCCAAACGTGAGGAGTGATGGTGGCGACATAGAATTTCCTCCCCAATAGAAGAAAGCCTTAATTTACAATACACCTGGAGGGACTGCGTCGAAGCTCTTAAGAAGCGGCGCAATACACCATGAACAGTATGAAAGCTAGGCGCCGATTTTTGTGCTTAAAACAAAGCGGGCGGGTAACAACAGTTTCTCCGGTTTTGAAGTCATAGAATCGACGTAAATCAAACAACAGCGTTTCCATATTTTTTTCATTAGAGCTGGCTGGGTAGGGGAAGTGAGGTGGGTATTGTTACGCAATGTGACGGTAACCTTAAAGGAGCACTGACACGAAAATTTTATGTTACACTTTTATTGCTTTCATCGATGCTTAATGGTCTGGCGAACCTGAATTTTAAGCAGCACTTCAAATACTTCAACGCGCGATAGTTAATTATATTGAACGGCCCGAAAATTGTTTGTTTCAAATTCCCGCGCTTTCATCCCAAACGGCGCATGTGACAGAATCCCGGCCTCACCTCACCGCTTTGTGCGGACGTCACCGGCGCCCGCTTGAGAGGGTGTTGCGCCCACTCGCCGCTCGTGGGGCCATGCGCGTGCAGTAACGTCACGAGTTTTTGACGAGCGCTGTCGCGTCACTTCTTTTGGCTTCACGGGGTGATGTCACGCTGATGTCCATTTGCTGAGTGGCGCTCCGCGCGCTGCTCCGTCGGCACGATAAATGAGATCCAATTGAACTAAGTTCTTCGCGTCGCAGGCCTCTCATATTTCAGCCAGGGTATTCTTTTGAGTGAAGGAAGCGAACTGTGCAATAATATTAACGCCGAAAATTGGTGTCAGTGCTCCTTTAATATAAAGTGTTCTGCTTAATAGGGTTTCACTGTGTGACGTCCTAAACAACTTACCGATCTTTAGAACTGCGGCGTAGGATCAAGTAAACAAGCTTTCAATTCACTGAATGGCTGCCATTATAATTAAACTATTAAAGCAGCAATTACGTTTATCAGATTAAGATGAGTCTAGCTTGCACGAACTCGTTTATATTCTTGAATGCTACTCCTGTGATAAGCAGTACAGTCGGTAAAACGCTTGTCTATAACAGCGATTTCGATTTCAACGAGCTACATTCGAAAACTGCGGAAACATACTCGTGCCAAACATGTCGGAGGCAAAAGCGAAGGGCTAAGTCTTCTGAATTCCTCAGTAGGTTTATTCAAATCCCGCTCCGGCGGGGCAGGATAGGGCTGAGAGTACGAAAGCTGTGTTATAGACAAGCCTTTTACCGGCTGTACATCGGAGAAAAAAGTAAGCCTTTGAGGAGAGGCTCGTATGGACATTCCCATATACTCTTAATAAAGCTTCAATAGCAGTAGTGCAACATTACAACCGACCGGGCCACGTTTCAGGTGATCTCAAGTTGCATATACTACAATCAAACTTTCGGTATTGACTAGGGAAGCTCCAGTGTTAGGCGCCTATCACGTTCTCTGCGCTGGAAGTTGGTGACCTATTCACCATGTAAACTGAAACGTTTAACGTTTCTCCTTACGTCTCGTATTTCTCGACGCACTAGCCACAGCTTACCATTCTGAAAAAAAAAATAGCCCCATCTCCACTCCGTGGATGATGGCGAGGGTGCGGAGTACGAGGACTCGAAATGACATCCAAGTTGCGCCCCGAGTGACATCCGATTTGCGCCCCGACCGTCATTACGTTTGAGCCGTGAGTTGCACCTTGATTACTCCCTAGGTAAAACTGCAACTCACGGCTTAAATCTAATCTCGCTTGATTTTCTCTTGATGGTGGTGTGCGCACGGACAGACGCGGACGGACATTGGGAGGTCCTAAGGTACTCCGAGCCTTTACAGGCGAGGGAGTAAGCCGTTTGACTCTTGGGTACTAACTCACGGTCGTAGCCCAATGGTTAAGACGAGTGACCCTAACTACGTGTGGTCTACCAGACACAGGCTCGAATCCTGTCGGTGCTTGGGTGATTTTTTGTGATTGTAAATGCTATGCGCACGGACGCGGACGGACCTTGTGCGGTCCTAATGTACTCCGCACCTAAAATCGGTAACCGCAACGAAATGCCCTGCGCTACTTCATTTCAACCCCGGTATTCCATGATAAAAGCTTCGCATTACGTCGACCCGCACCTATACGTGGTATCCTCCATCTTTACCCTTCAGAGCGGCGGCCATTTTGTTCACCGTACAACAACGACACTCTCTGGGACAACGGAACACTTCTCATCCGCCTGAATATGTGACTGGCTTTTTAGGGGTGAAGCCATTAGAGGCTGGGGCTGTTGGCGTCTCCTGTCGTCGTCGTAGTCGTCCTAATCATCATTCCTCTTATGCAGCCACGTTACTAAATCACCAGGAAACACCTTCACTTTTTGCGCTGGAACGTAACGTGTACTAACACCGAGACACGCGTTTACGCCTCGCGCTGGAGAGGCTTGTGCTTCAGAGACAAGATACCTTTACAGCAAAGCTGTATACCGGTACCCTCCAACGGTTTCATCTCCGTTGGGAAAAACGCCAATGCGCCAAGAATACACTTATACATTGCATGCTTCACCGCTGACCAGGTTTCACGCTAGCGGAGATGGCCCGGGAGTTTTAGATGCGACGCTGAGAGGAGCATCTCTTGCCGGCGGCTCTGTCCTGCGTGCGTCCGTCATCCGCGCCCGCACAGCTGCGTCTCTCCTCTGCTCGCCTCCTCTCCTCTCTCCGATAGCGAACACTCTCTCCCAACATCTACGGTCGCGATGCGCGCGGCTGCGCACTGTGCGCATGTGCAGTACTCTCTCTCTCCGCGGTCTCCTCTCCTTCGGGCGCGCTGCGCACAGAAGCGGAGTGCCGCGCTCCGGCCGGTCTCTCAGTCGACGGTCGTCCGCGCTTGCGTTGCTCTCTTGCCGTACCCGCAGATTGCTTGATGCGACGCCAAAGGAACCCCCTTCAGCGTCGCATCACACCAGGGTTCCGGCGAGGGGAGGTGGGCGTAATTTTTTTGTTCGGCACCGCTGCGCACCACTCATCGATTCTTCCATTAGTAGAGTCTGGCCCGGATGCTTTCCTTGTTATTTTTCTTTGTGCTTTCTTATGCAACCAATGTAGCAGTCAAACCTTCTTGCTGTATGTTTTCTTCTGTAGCAGCCGATGCACGAGACTGTGACAATAATTTGCAGCGTTAATAAACATTGATCCACCCACTGCTTTAACCTGTGCTCGTTTCTGTGCAAAGTCAGTGCAGCCTCGTGCGCAAAGCACGCAACAAAAAGCAGCAACCTCCAACGTAATATCTGGGGCGGTATCCTCGTTTTTTGCCCATTGTGTGCGCGTTTCAAAAGTGTCCGTTTTGAGGAAGCCCTCATTGGTTAAACGCGAACACCCGGATGTGACGCCATGCAAGCACGGCGGAGCTATGAACCACGGCTTTTCGGAGCCACTCGGAGCAGGCGATTTGGAGCAGACGATTTTTCGTCGCATTGTTGTGGGTTCGCTGGCGGAACAACAAACACGTAACAGATAGTTTAGAACAGGTTTAGTCGTTTAAAATGTGTTTACAAAAACAGTTGCGCAAAAGTCAAACCAAAGCCCGCCTATAACTGGAAGTACGTCACAATAAAACGGACGCAGAACAGACGTTTTCAAAACGGGCAATTACGAGAATACCTCCCCTGGAGTAAGCAGTTCGGAGCATACAATAACGTAACCCTCCAACAACGTGTTGTTGCCTAACCTGGCTAAGGCTTGTGCCTCTATTACATTACGCGTTTCCTTCCCCCCTCCCCCATCTGGTACCCAAACACTCCATTTTTTCTTTTTTTTTTCGCACATTACATTGCTTCCGCAACGGCGCGGCCTTGCGCAAATGTACTTTGGCATCCCGTTGTGCGACGCCTTGGTTTGGCCGTCATTAAGCCGGTGCTGCGTCTTACTGAGCTAAGAATTGGAACGACGCTACTGCCGTCTGCACGGCGGACGGAGGACAATACCGGTAATTGCAGCAGGTCCGCCATCCCTTCAAGTAGACTCCGACCAATTTCCTCGCTTCGGAGTGCAATAATTCCCGCTGTGTCGCCACACGTACTACCAGCTTTCGTAATGACATTCCTCTCTGCCCAATAGGCAAACCTCATTACCACAAACTGCGCGAGTCTTCCGAAACTGTGCATAGTTCAATGACTCTAGTAAGGACAACGTACACGCGGCACTTTTAGGCCGGAATTTACGAAATGAGGCGGCTATTCCACAGGAAGAACCATTGACTTTAACGGCAGCTGTTCATCTCCAATGCAGTAGTCGTATGTTCTCAGTACTGCATATTTATTCCGAATAACTGCCCACTCAGATCGAAGAAAGAACAGCAAAGTGCTGAATAGCGTTATTGCTGGCTAATAAAGGCCAACTGAAGGCCGTTTTGGGCCCTTGGTTGGGCGCACGTCAGGCTGTATGGGCTACCAAAGCTCTGTCAGTGGCATTGCGGAGCTCACGCGTGGACCAAGTACTACGATTAACTTCATGGGCGAACTTTGTGTATGTGTTAAAAATTCATGCGCATCACCTCATTTTTTTAAGGCGATAGTCTTTCTTGGGCCGCTTAAACGCAGAAAGTTTCGTCTACCTGTATGTGTGTCTGTCTCTCTGTGACTCAATTCAGCCACCCAGACAAAGTGAATCAAACGCTGCGCAATTGTCTTATGTACCCACAGCCAAATCTAAACGTCTTAGTCCGGTGTCAATGTTCATACTTGTCAACACTGTTGTACAAGAAGAAGACGTTACGCGAATATATAGCGGAAAATCAATACATAAGTGATATGTTATGTGTTCCTTTATTAAAAACTTCTTGGACGCTTGGTGTTTGCGATAGTAAATGAAATACTACATCAGCGGCAGAAAACCGTCGCCTGCTGTTGCCCACGCTCCTGGCGGCATTTAAGAAATCATACGGCAACAGCAACGAAAGGTTTCACTAGATAGGTTCCACGTTCCCCTTGGAATGCTGGTGGAGTAGGGTAACATGGTTCTATAAACGTTGTAGAAGTCATAGAGTTTCTTACAATATAACTAGAGGGGAAACTGGCGCTGCGATCGTACGCCTCAATGGGCGTGATGGGTAGTTGTGGATTCGGATTGGCGCTTGATGGCTCGTGAAACTTACTATGGATTGCAGGCAGTTTCGTTTTCGTTTTGGATTTGCATGAACGCATTTGCCTAGGCGGGGTGTTGGGAGGAGTGATCAAAATACGTTTCTCCTTGAACTGCATGCCTCGCGTGCACTGACGCCGCCCTGAGTGGAATGTTTAAAACCAGAGTTGCGAATTGGGTGGGTTATAAATGCATTGCCGCACAGCGAGCATGAAAACACAAATGACGGCGCTCTGTGCGGCGAAGTTGCGGCGCTCTCATTCGGCAGAGCAATGTATTGTCGAAGCTGACGACGGTTGCGAATCGCTTGGAACAGACACACCTTTCGTGCGAACGCCGGCTCCTACGGCGTAGAACAGCAGCACCGGCGGCTGATAGGAACGCAGCTTGATGTATGTCACTATATATAACTTCTCCATAGGTAATCGGTTTCTTTTTTCTTATGAGCACAAAACTTCTCTTACTATTACAAACCACCAGCGCCGAAACTTTTACAAGTAGTTTTTAAAGAAGTGCGCGTCCTGCTGTAGTTGGCAGAAAATGGCAAACCTGCTCCACAAACCTTCTCGACTCCGCGTCTGCTTTTTATTTAAACGCGCCGTTTTATTTCGTAAAAAACCGGTTTTTCGTCACTAACTTTTTTGTTCGCCATGTAATTTGTAAACGGAGAACCGGGCAATAAGAGCTTTTTTGCCAAAAAACACAATTTGCGCAGCCATAAGCCCGTTTTGATCCTACGCAATCCGGTTCCAAAACTACCCATCATTCCCATTGAAGCGTAAGCGCCGCTGCCATGTTCGCGTTGACACTAGCGCCAGTTTCCCCTCTAGTTATTTGTATGAAACTCTATGGTAGAAGTATCCCGCAATTCAGGCGCCTCTTCGCCATACGGCAGCGCTGGCATCGAGACAGCCGATTTGGAGCAGTGGAACACCGTAAATTTAAATTGACTTGAGCAAACCTCTAGCGTTTTATCTTGAGAGGAACGAGATGGGCGAGGAACAGCATGAGAGGTAAGCGGGAAAGAGAAGGGAGGCATTTACTGGACAGGGGCGGCAGTCGACTATCGTCTCTCGCCGATGTTTGCAACCAAAGGAGCAGATACTCGGCCATTTTTAATTCGTTCATTTTCATTCACAGAACCTCAGGTTTTGTTTCCTCATATGGCGTAGCAAGTTAAGCGAAATAGCTCGGCTAACCTCGCTTTCACCATTAAATGCGTTCTCTTTCCGTACCTAATATAAAATTGTTTCCTTCCAGAACAGCAATTTATTTCAGTTCTCTTGCGCGGTCGCTAATAACCTTCACTTCATTATTTCAACTCGTATTTATTTTCCCACTGCAAGTGGACGACGGCCACGATAAAATACGTTCAGCAACGGCTTTTATCTTTATGCACTGTTTCATTTCAAGTGATTAGAGTTCCACCACGCCATTTTAGGAGTGTTACCATCATGCGTGGATGACTTCAGATGCCCTCTCGTTCTCACTTTTTCCTGCGCACACATAACGCGGTCAACAATGGCGGCGTCCAAACAATTCTTCCGAAACTGAATTGAAATTTTTATTCCTACAAGTATATTGGAGTTTGTTAACTCACGATGTATTTTAGCTCACTCGCAGAGAGCTCGAAAATGTGTGCTGTCGCAGACCCCGTACCACGTGAAGCTGATTTTCTATCAACTACCTATACGTGCGCTGCTGAGCACGAGGTCGTGGGTTCGATTCCCGGCCGCGGCGGCCGCTTTTCTGACGGAGGCGAAAAGCAAAAACGGCCGTGTGTACAAGATTTCGGCGAACGTTAAAGATCCCCAGGTGGTCAAAACTAATCCGGAGCCCTCCACTACGGCGCGCCTCATCGCCTGCGTATCGTCGGTGCGTTAAACCCTACGATCAAATCAAATCAATCAACTACTTATCCGATCGAAAGTGAAATATACGTCAAGTATGTGGGTTTCCCACCAGGCTAACCTTATAATAAGCCCAAGACTCAGTAAAAATGTGCAACTCCCTTCATTCATTCTTCGTATTCTAATGATATCAAGATGTGGTCCCTAAAAGCCCAATCTGGTTTTAAAAATGGTAGTCTTTGTTGGGCTACATAAACACGAAAATTTTGGTCTATCTGTCTATCGCTTGAGTCAGCCACCCGGCCAAAAGTTAAAGGAATTCTTGAACGGGAACCTCATATAGGGAAAGCCTTTCCGAATCACTAAATCTAAAACATACTTTATTCTTTCTCAACATTGTTGAGCGAAAAAAAAACATTATTAATATTCGAGGTAGATCATCGATGCACAACTGGTACAACGATGTAGTGTTCTTTTTATTGAAAATAAATGTGTGCTTGACACTTGCGAGACTAAATAAAAAATACTCGTTGAAAATAATATTTTCACTCAAAGGTTCGAAAAGAGGTCGTGAGAGCCTGGACCTTGTGGCAGTCTTCCAAGTTCAACAGTAGCAAAATATTTCACTCGATGGCGCGAGCAGTGGAACGCGGGAAAATTGAATTGCGTAAAGAAACTCTCCTTCGCCAGGATATAAAGGGAGGGAAAAAGCATTGCAGGTTTGAGAGAGAGAGAGAGAGAGAGAGAGAGAGAGAGAGAGAGAGAGAGAGAGAGAGAGAGAGAGAGAGAGAGAGAGAGAGAGAGAGAGAGAGAGAGAGAGAGAGATGCATTTACGTGCCAGAAGCGAAGAGACGACAGAAGACTATCGTCTTTAGGGAAGCGAGCAGGTACGCCACCATTTTTTAAAAGACCATTTGCCTCGTCTCCGCTTTGCTATGCGACCCCGTCACTCTTTCATAATGTTTTACACCGCTCTTGCAGCCCTGCACCTTACATCGTATCCGGCCCACGCACTTCCCTCGGCACTGGCCACATTTTCAAGCCTCCCGACCACGCCCCCCCCCCCCCCGTAACTTTCTCTACGTCACTCGCTTTCGCGCAGCTTTGAGCTGTAAAGGCATACCGCACGAAATTGTTTTCATTAACTGCCTATCTCGTTTCGTTCGATAATAATTATTCCCTTTTACGAATAAAGTCCACTGCGGTCCCACTCGTCATGAGAGTGGGACCGCAGTGGCGATAAAGGGGGGGGGGGGGGGGGTGTTGGGGGATAAGGCAATAAAGTGAAACTGCAGTGTGTAGTGAGGCGAAATCATCACGATCATCATCTTCACAACCACAACCATCATCATCATCCACAAGTCCCACTACAGGACCAAGGCCTCTTACATTGACTTCCAAGCACTTTTTTCCCTGCGCTGCTCGAGTCCACCCTTGCCTCCGAATTGTCGTAATTCACCCTGCCATTGACTTAACGGTTTTCCCCTAATTCTACTCCCGTCCCTCTGTATCCACTCTGCTGCCCTGCTGCTCCAACGGTTGTCATTCCGTCGCACTACATCGCCAGCAGACGTCCATTTTTTTTCTTAGTTTGAACCATGATATCTGTCACCCGACTTTGTTCTTGGATCTAGAACTCTGGTTTCCTGTCCCTAAGCGTTTCTTGACCAAGCAATTTAAACGCAGAATTTTTATTTTATCTAGAATAATATGAAACATGGCACTCTGAAAATGGTTGTCAGCTTAACTGAAGTAGACGAAGAGTGGGGACAAAAGAGCGCAGCTGCGGCAAGTCGGTTAGGAAGCCGAGATTCTTCAGGTCATGGTGTCAAGCATTTAAAACCATTATCGAGCTTGCGGGCTGCAGTAGTAAGTGCATTATGTATGTAGCACGCGCAAATAAACGCGGTTCTCTTACATCTGTCGACCATTATGCCCTGCCAACAGCAACAACGAATATCCGGGCAATTATTTATTTTTATTTTTTATTTATTTAAGAAATAATATAGGCATGAAGCCCAGAAGGAGTGGTACAAGCAATAAAGAGAAAAAAACTCAATCAAGCCTAACGTCACACACATACCACATTAAATTACAAGGGAATTACACGAATGACATTGTTTAACGAAGAAAAAGGGGGAAGATGAACATGACAGTGAAAGAAAACAATGCAACAACACATTGTAACAGTGGAGAAGATAACTGCAAATAATTCTCATATCACTAAGTAAACGTGCGCGTCAATAGAATCTGTCGACAGAATGGGCTTCAAAGGGTAAGTTGTCCGACTCAGAGATCGTGCGTGGAAAAACAAAAATTTGAGAAGATTAGTTTTGGAGAAATATGGAGTTGGGGCAAGGGCATGTAAATGACGACTGTCCCGTGTTGCCAGGAGACTAATGTAGGGGCTGGAATAAAGTAAGAGCTTCCGGCTAACTAACTGATAAAGAAATTTTAGCCGGAAAGATTTACGTCGGGATTCTAACATTGGGATGTCACGCCTTTCCAACAGGGCAGAAATGGAGTCTGTTTGCCCGTACATATTTCGGACGGCTCTTTGAATTCTCTCGAGGCAATCGATATTGATTTTCGTGTGTGTATCCCGAATAACGCAAGCGTATTCAAGTTTCGGTCTAATAATTCAAGTATAACGCGTCCTCGCGTTCGTGTGCGCCTATGGCCGGGGAGAAGGGCCTCGCGCCCCGGCACTCTCTGCCCAAGGTTCGTGTATTCTTGTTCCTGTATACCTGATAAATGGCTCCGGCGAGCAGCCCAACAAGCGTATCAGGTGTTACTTCGGATAACCTCGCTAGTGACAGACTGTTGTTTTTACGCGTGCTTCATGATGTGGGCCCAACACAATCTCGTCGTCCGCAGCAGGCCTGCCTTCAACCTTAACCCCAGAGCGCGCTCGAGATCCACGCGGGATCGTTCGTAGCTCCGAGGTTAAGCCTAGGCGAAACTTCCCCATTCAAGTCTAAGCTAAGTATTTAACTTGTGAGGGAGCGTGCATGAGCAATAAACAAAGTTTACGGAAAGCGGCAGTGCATATGTTAGTAATGTGAGAGTTCCACTTTAAGGTACTGGTTTACGTTGCGCCGAGATTGTTGTGTTCATCTACTTGCCTTAGGGGTTGGTCACAAGTATAATGAGAAAATTCCAGGGGGTGTTTCTTTCTAGTCATACGGAGGTATATTGTTTGGTCATGGTTTAGTTGCAGGTTAGACGTTTTGCTCCAAGAAGGTACGTTTTCTAACGCCGAGTTTAACGCAAGTTGATCCTCGATGCTATTAATTTAATTGAAAATGGTGCAGCCGTCTGAAAAAAGACGTATTTGGACCGAATTAATTGTAACATTAACAATGTCTTTACAAAAAATAAGAAAAAAGTAAAGGCCCTAGCACACTTCCCTGCGGTACGCCAGAGGTAGCAGGGAGAGCGTCATAATTTCCCAATGCAATTTCTTTTTGCAAATAGCGGGTGTGCCACAGATAAATGAACGCACGCTTCGGCAATAATACCGCCACTTAGTCCACGGAGTTCTCATTCAAATCTTAACCAAAAGCTCATTTCAGCTGCTTGCGAGGAAAATGTTTCCAAGATTAGTTCCGCCAACCCACATATTACTAACCGACCTACCTCTGTACGCTACCGTAACCTACTCTTTTGTCGGTTTTCTCCCATATCCTGATCACTTTTAGCCTCGGCAAAAAAAAACTATCGTTTGAAAAAAAAATCCAACAAAAGGTTTTTTTGCAACTTGCGAAGGCTTTCAAAAACAGTGTCTTCCACAATCTACATCCTCTGAGTTCAGTCCACCTTTTTTAATCGAATGTCAGCAGCCTACTGCCTGAAGAATGGTGGCAGATGTTCAGGCCGTATTTTAGGATCCGCCTGTGATGGTTCGCGCAGACTCGGCAGTACTTAGAGCCAGTACCGTACTTCCTGAAATTAAAATATCAGATATTTTTTTGTGACCCACGGTCGCGCACCGTCAACGCAGGCTCGCTTGTTAGCGAGGCCTTCTTAGTAGGACCAGGACGGCATCTTCTGTACAATTCTGTAACGCGGGCATTTCCACCAGCCTTACATAAAATATAGATAAAAAAGAGATCTCGTTTACTGGACGAGGCTACGCAAAATATGTTATCGTATTAGGGCCGCGGACTACTTCATCAGGGTTCAGGCCACTATCCTTCCGAGACCCGAACCAACACTCGGCTACGGCTATATATGTGTCGCATAATTGAGACACGATCCTCTCAAACGCCTTCCCTTCCGCTAGTCTTTTACTCAGGCCGTTCTGAGTGCCCACTCTACGAGCGAAGATGGTGGCGATATCTGTACCCACCACATGTAGCACTCAGTTCTTGTTCCTGTATACCTGATAAATGGCTCCTGCGAGCAGCCCAACAAGCGTATCAGGTGTTACTTCGGGTGACCTCGCTAGTGGCAGACCGTTGTTTTTACGCGTGCTTCATGATGTGGGCCCAACACAATCTCGTCGTCCTCTGCAGGCCTGCCTTCAACCTTAACCCCTGCCTACATGAATGTGAGTGAGCGAAGCACTTCATTAAAACGAGACGCCATGAGGACCTGGGGAGAGTAAAAATGGTGGGGAAAGGGGAAGGTCACAGTTCATATAATGAACACAGTTCCAACCATGGTTCCCGTTCATAAAAACCACACAATTAGGCGAGTCAGTGGCACCAGATTCATAGTTCACACTGCAGGCATTGCGGCTCACACTGTGCCAGTTCACGCTGTAGACGGGTCACACTGTAGGTAGTACGGGAAAGCCTTTAAACCAATTTGTGTAGACCGTTTTCAGAGGCGTGCTGGGGATTACTTGTTGAGTAGCCGGATCGCCACGGACACGACTACTATGCTCCAGTTAAGTCGCGGGTGCAGGACCTGCAGTTTAAAGTGGATGGCAGCTACGGGTGAATACAGGGCAGCATTTGACTTGGTCGAAACCTCAGCAGTCATTCAGGCATTGCGGAATCAGTGTGTAGACGAGCATTACGTTAAAATACTTGAGGATATCTACAATGGGTCCACAGCTGCCATCTTCCTCCATAAGGAGAGCAGTAAAATAACTATAAGGAAGGGTGTCAGACAAGGAGACGCTATCTCTCCACTGTTATCCTCAGCATGTTTACAAGAAGTATTCAGAACGTTCGATTGGGAAAAAGTGGGAGTAAGGTTTAGTGAAGAATACCTCAGTAACCTCAGATTTGCTGAGAACGTTGCCTTGCTAAGTAACTCGCGGGATGAATTACGAAGCATGCTTACCGCACTGGACGAGCAGAGTAGACACGTGGGCTTCGAAATAATATGCAGAAAAATAAAGCACTGCTCAATAACCTCGGAGAAACACATCGGTTTGAGATAGGTAGCGATGCCGTGGAAGTGGTAAGCGAATACATCTACTGAGGCCAAGTTGTGACCCCTGATCCCACCCACGAGGCAGAGATAATTAGAAGGATAAGAATGAGATGGAGTGCATTCGGCAGGCATTCTCAGATAATGAATGGTAGCCTACATTTGTCCCTGAAGAAGAAAGTGTGTGACAGCTGCATCTTACCGGCACTCACCTACGGGGCAGAAACTTGGAGGCTCACTAAGAGGGTTCAACTTAAATTGAGAACGACTCAGCGGGCAATGGAGTGGAAAATGATAGGTGTAACATTAATGGACAAGAAGAGAGCGGAGTGGGTCAGGGAACAAACGCGTGTTAAGGACATGTTAGTAGAAATTAAGAAGAAGAAATGGACGTGTGCAGAGCATGTAATGCGAAGGCAAGATAGCCGTTGGTCATAAAGGGTAACAGAGTGAATCCCTAGCGATGGCAAGCGTGGCAGGGGGCGGCAGAAAGTTAGATTGGCAGATGAGATGAAGAAGTTTGCGGGGGAAAATTGGTTGCAGTTATCACAGGACAGGGATAATTGGTGATCTAAGGGAGAGGCCTTTGCCCTGCAGTGGGCGTATATAGGCTGATGATGATGATGACAGGACAAATCCAAATTAAGTGGAAGAGATGTCGTATGTCATCACGATTACAGTGGGTGCATCGGCGAAGATCGGATCCTGCTGGGGCTATCCACTTATGTATAATGTGCGGGGTAAACGCTGTGTTCTCATACACTTTATTATGAGTACTTCCCGCGGACGCTAGAAGGGCTTGAAAGGAGCAAGGATGCCAACCGGGGCTTTATCTTGTAAGCGCTTGCTGCTTTTCTTTTTGAAGTGTCAAAGCTGGAGTTACCAGTCTGCTTGAAGAGAGCGACGGGCGTTGCGGGCACCGCGGAAGAAGATTGCAGCCTCTCCCTGGCAGCGCCATGCACCATACGGTTGCCTTGTGCGCCCTTAGTGTGTCCCAGAGTCAACACAACGCTAATTTTGAAGCCTTCCATTTATTGGTCTCGTGTCATAGTAGAGATATTGGTTGTCGTAGTGTTCGATGAAAGCGGATGATTCAATTCTCGTACAGCAACGCAGAAAGCCATGATAATGCGAAATTTCTTCCTTGACAGATAGACGGGATGATCACAAATTTGTCGCGCGGCTCCCAGAATTCCCAGAACTTTTGCTCTTCTACGAGAGAGAGAGAGAGAGAAAACATCTTCATTTGGCAGAGCCTTGTGGGAGTGGAGCCTTCTTACAGGTAGCCATGTGCCGCCCTTGATGCTACCGCTCTCTCAACCAGCAGGAGCTGATCGCAAAAGAAGGAGCTGGACACCAGCGTCTCCCACTGCTCGGGGGAATGAGGAGGGGGTGAAGGTGGTAAATCAGGGTTGTGGGTGCATTCAAGAATAATGTGCCGAAGTGTTCCTGATTGCGCACAGAATTTGCATTGGGCTTCGTGTTGATTTGGGAACATGAGGTGCATCAGTGTTGGGTGTTTGTTTGGATACGTGTTTGTTTGGACAAGTCTGAGCGTAGTTTCTTGTGTCTTAAATAGTTGTGGCTGGGGCAACGAGGCTGCATGTGTCAGAAATGTCTATGGATCCATTCAATCCCGGCAGAACCGTGGATGTCCAGGCAATGGCCGCTGTCATTTCATTCAGAGAAGCGTCGGTATAGATGCCAGCTTCGTCGCAGACCTTGTCATCTGCGAGTGTGCAAAAGTATTGTTCGCGTACTTTTCTTCTACCGCGGCGGATCTGGAGTTGACGAGGAATTCCGAGGAGGCGCGATCCCACGGAGGGATTTCTGTCGGCGAATCGGTGCTGTCAAAGTTTTTTTCTCGCGGGTCCCAATTATGGAGTTTTGTTTTTCTTGTGCCGAATGGTCCAGGTGATATTGGAAGCACTGTTCGGTTTCGTAGACGAAGTTAGTGAGAGCAGGAAAAGGAACTGCTTCGTTGCGCGTGTCTAGCCATATTGAAGTGGGGAGGCCGCTGATCACACGTAGAAGGTGCCAATTCATCTTCTGGAGAGCACTGATATGCAACTGTCGTAGCTCATAAACCGGGAAGCCATAGGCGAAGCGCACATGTGCAACGGCACGCGCGAGCATGGCACTGGCTGCTTGGTGCACCCTGCCATATTAATTAAACATCCAAGTAACTAGGTGTAAGGTGGAACGCCAGGTTTTCCTAAGTGAGGCTACCCACTGTTTTGGGTTATTACAGGGGATTTTCAGAGAAGATTCTGTGTCACTGGCCTTCTCTGTCATCCGCTCAGAAGGCTACTAAGGATACTCTTACTCTTTACATGGACGACAAACTTAAACTCCAGACTATAGACTGAAAGCCTCCAGCGGCAATCACTGAACTTGAACGTGTAGTGGCTCCGCTCTGGGCATATCTGTCTGGTCCAACTTTTCTTCATTCTTTCCTTTCTCTTTTTTGCCTATTTTCCCCTTTTCACGTGCAGGATAGCAAACTAGGCTCTAGCCAGGTTAACCTTCCTGCCTTCCTTCTACATCCTTCCGTCCTTCCTACAGCTGCTGACTGGAAAGCCCAGCATTGGAATGGTACCATTGCAAGAATCAAGGACTGTAGCCCCCACTTGAAGGGAAGTAATTTGGTCCTTATTTCTGCCACGTTTACCATCAAAACTGAGCAGTTCTGTCTTGGTGGGGATAGCTGCAGCTCGAATCGGAAGAGCGTATGTTCCAAGCTCAGGCCTGCTATTTGCAACTCTGTATAGTTTATTTTGTGTCATAATCGGTGGCTTCTGTACACACGACAATATCGTCCGCATAAAGCGCGAACCCGGTGGCAGTGCCCTGTTCAAGAGTTCTTGCCACGTGGTTTACTGCTAGAATAAACAGGAGAGGACCCAAATTGGACCCCTGTGGGACTCCTCTATCGAGATAGAACGTAGTGGGCTGGTGTGCTGGATAGAAAACATGGATTGGCCGATGCCAAAGAAAGCTGCGTATCCACGCCTGAGCTTTTGGCTAGGGAAGGTGAAGTAATGTTTTTGAACAATGCCTGAATGGTTGAAATTATCAAATGACTTGTGCATATCTAAGGCGAGTACGTAGTGCCGAAATGTCTTGCGCGAGGTCCAAATAGCTCTCCGGAGCAGCCATAGGTAATCGTGGGTAGTAAGATAAAGACGGAAAGCTGTGAGGGCGGGGTAAAACCATTTTGTACCTTTCAAAAGATGGACGAGCCGATTGTGATGCATAGGCTCAAATAGCTTGCATATTACGGTGGTTGTAGCTATGGGCCGAAGATTCTGAGGATTACGGGGATGTTTACCGGGCTTTGGTATCGGATGAATGATCGTTAACCTCCGGGGTCGGTAGGGACTGAAGATTGACCGTAAACCCTCAATGATTCAACGAAAACGTTTTTTCGGTGTGTTCCCCCACCTGATTTATTTTCTAGCGCAACCGTTCAGCTTTTACTCCCCTAAAGATAGATTAGAAGTCAAGTTTTCACACCTCCAGCGTCGCTTTCAGGCACGTTGCTCCAGTTGGTTGGAAGATTTGAGACGGATGTTTTGTTTTCTGTATAGTACATTTTTTCTTCTGTGTGTTGGTGATTTTTCAAACACCGGTGAAAAACGGTCAGCGTCGTAGTTGTGGGGGAAATCCGCGAGGGCAGTTAAGTCTGCTCACGTGCTGCGAAGGTGAAAGAGAGGAGATACTTATTTACTATACTTGTTTACCGCTACATCGTATTTGAATCTATCTCTTCCATTTTGTCTCCTTATTCTTTTTTTGGCGCCAAATACTTCGACCGGCTTTTTTTCTGCTGCATGGTGTGCGCGTCTCTTCTTCGTTTCGCCGTCCTAAGTCGCGAATTACGTCTGGAGACAGAGTGGCACACGCCACAGCTGCTCAGAACCCTGATTCTAGGGAGGCTGTGGCGTGTGCGCCTGTTGCACTCACGTGACATCACGTCCAGGTGTCACGCGGCACGCTCTATTGTAAAACTTTCACGTTTACAAATAATTGTTTTGTGAATTTTGTTGAGCGGAATCATTTCCCTTCAAAGCTCCCAATTCCTGGCCAACGACATAAAACCGCTCGTGTCCACAGATGCTATTTATAGAATCTACGACAGTCTACCTCATTTCGGCATGACTGGACACGAAGTGAGCAAACATGCATGTTTCAACGAACCGGTTCAAGGCGTGGTCTCCCGGGCGTCGCTTCACAGCTGCCCGCGTCGTTCGCTGAGAGAGAGAGAGAGAGAATAACTTTATTTCTGACGAGGCTCAGTCCTAGCGAGTGTCCCTCAGGTGAGGGAGGCGCGCCAGGTAATCCTGAGCCCTAGTGGCGGTCAGGAGCTGTAGCTCGGGCGAGGAGCTCCCGGTAACCTCCAGCCAGGTAGTGGGAGGGTTGGGTAAACGGAGCGGGGGTAAAGAGGGGCATTCCCAAATGGCGTGTGGCGTGGTATCTCAAGCGCCACATGCCGGGCAGTTTGGGCGGGGATATAATGTGGGATAGATGTGGTGGAGGACGTGTCTTCACGAGGAAACGTTTTATTAAAGTGAAAGCTTTCTTAGTGATACCAATGGAACTCTGACAAAAAACTAATGCATTTCCCCATAGACCAGTTGGTCGACCGAAAGCCTATGTTTAGATCTCCGGCCACACGGCGCGTGTTGTGAAACCGGGCTGTCATTGTGTCAAAACGGTTACTTGAAAATCGCGAAAGAGTAACGGTTCTAGATAAGACATTACACGCATCGATCATGAAGAAGGAGTTCAATAGTATACCTTTATATCACACACCACGTGTCGGTATACATTTAGATCGCTCGTAGATGCGTTTACTTAGTGCGCGAAAAAAAATTGTCGCATGGATTCGCTCTCCGTTTGCGATTTGGGTCTTCGAAGGTTTAAAGGAGCCATGAGGAGAAAATACAACTTCGTGTAATTTGAATAAACTAGGATTCAATATCTCACTCAGCTCCATTACAGCCCCAAAAGATGTTTTTTTAACAAAAAAAAAGCAACAAGTATTTATTAACTTTCAAATTTCGCGCCACAGTGACGTTTTATGAGCAAGAATGACGTCATACGGGCCAACAATAAAACATAATTTCAAGTGCGTTAACAGCACGTTAGCATTCAAGTGATGCGGTCAAATGGAACTAGAGGCCCCATTACAGACGCCCAGTCATGTGTCGTCGCGACAGGTCAGTTAGGCGGCCGCCAATCGCACAAACGAGGTTCCGTGACGTCATAGAAAAGTTGCGGAAAATTGACTAGGGGGTCGCGACTGCTTCACACATTTTCTTTAATATCTCCGTAATTTCATTGAAGATTGAGATGACATTGGTATCATTGTTATCGGGAGTAAGCAGTCTTGCTAATAAACCCAACTTCTATTTTGTCTTGATGGCTTCTTTAACATCGATTGGACGCCCTTTTAGCGAAGGTTTTGATGCACTTTTGACGCAGTTTTTATGTGAGAAAGCCTTCGCGCGTAATTTCAAATCTCGTTAAGATGAGACTGTCAAGTTTTTAAATTCACATCGCAGACATTACAGCCATAAGCTGTACAGCAAATCTAAAAAAAAAATGCGAGCCACGCAGTAACCAGCCAAATCAGTAATACAATCATGGCAACTTTTTATCCATACAATCTCATGTTAGTCCACTAGAAGCGTAGTTGTCGTGCAGGCGTGCTTCATGCACTTACGTCTGGTACCCTCCACTCTAATCGCTGTAGCGTGCTTTCTCTCTTATAAGCAGCCTCATTATAGCAACAAGCAGCCTCATAAGCAGCCTCATTTTATAAGCAACAACCTCATTATACTCGGGTACAGGTTAATACCTCATGTAGTATATCCGTCCGCTGAAGTGACCAACTCGTGACGTCAACGCGCGTGCGTCACCAGTCTGCTTTTCTCACCTAGTTTGTTTGTCGTCGCTGCAGTAGTTTATAAGCAGACTCAGCGCGAGAAATCACGGAGACGACTTGTGTCACGTTCAAAAGACACCGCTAATAATGAACCCTTTTGCTGCAGCTGGAAGAACACCCCGCTGTAGCAATAAAAACCCGGGGCAACTTCCGTTGTCGTGTTTAAGTTGTACCTGAGTACAGTACAGCAGCAGCTTGTAGAATGGCTACTTTACTTCCGGCAAGCTACTTCCTTTTCCAGGCCACATACGTAAAATGAATCCTGAATACCGTCCGCATCGAGATGCACAAAACTAAAGAAACGCGATGTGCTGGCTATAGGAGAGTGCACAGCGAATATATACCGAACGGGCGGGCGACGACGGACCGACGCAATGTAAATAAGCGCCACCGAAAAACGACCCGAAACCGGGGAGGAGGCAGGAAAAAGAGCTCTGAGTTCGTCACTTGTCCTCTTGGAATTGGAAATTCGCAGAACAATGCTCCCTGCGAGAGGAAGCCCTCCAGGCATCGGACTCGTGCTCACCCCCGAGAACAGAAAGCCCTTCAAACGCACGCCTTCAGTCGGCAGAAAAATATGCATGCATACTGGTGGTGGCTGATGTTCGAAAGAACGCGAAAAGGTTAAAGGCTGGAAATAGGCGACGTCGAAATAGGAACTCTGGGTAGAGGAGGGTGATTTAAGGCCTTCGCTGCTTTGATGGGGACGGTAAAAAGACGGTGGCGGCGACGGGGACTGGGAAAAACGGATGACAGAAAACGTCACGCCTCTTCAATAATGCCAAAAAAGATATTGAGCCACGGGCGCTCCAATGTCTGACTGAAGGCCGGTAAAATATAAGTCAGGTGGAGCCAGTCGACTATTGCCTTTTTGTCTGTAGGTCAGAGAATAAATGGGCGCTATTGTAGGTCCATCCGGTTGGGTCTCTGAACGCGATCTTCGAAGATGTTTTTTGTGGCGAAGCGGATCAGGAGACCGAAGACGTAGACGCCGGCTTGAAGGTATATATAAATAATAACAAATAATGTATTTAGGTTTGACGCTTGACTAGTCAATCATCATAGCGTTGTGTCAGTGGCCTTTGGCTCTGCTGTTCCCACCTTAAAAACTAACATTATTACAATGTCGATGTTATATATAAACCCGACCATGGTGGGCAGAACGGAAGTGTAAGAAAGATAGTCTTCACTGATACAAAATATGACTCGGGAAACGGAGGATTGTCTATTCGAAGAGTTGTCCCACGTTATTTCGGCTGCCGAAAATTGGGATCGCATGCAGGCATAATTTTAAGGAATGGTAGGCATTCAGTATCTGTACCACAGTCACGGAGGCAGTGCTCCATTGCTGACCGATATCGCCACGCTGTGCTGCAAGAATAACACGGAGGGCCAAAGAAACACGTGTTTTTTTTTTGTTTTTTGTTTTTTGGCTTGGAAGTGATGCCTTCCTAAGCTGCGCCTAACTGAAGTATAGCAATGTAAAGGTGCATTATGCGCTCCTAGTCCGCGGCAATAAATTTTTGCTCCGCATCTAACCACCTTCTTCAAACCGCGTTTCCAACCATGCATCTCCTTCTACACGCCCCTGCAACTGTTCGGCCTGACACACACCTAACATAACTTATCGCCTAGTATGTAGCTGACCTGGTATCATCTCGGAATCAACCAGGAACGCATGGTTGTCCAATCAAGCGCAGCACCGTTGGTGCCTTTCTGGTATGTATAAGTCTTGATTCGGTGAACGGTGGCTTTTTAACACGAAAGTGTTTTATTCCGGGATACACAGAATTCACTGACGTCATATCCGTCACGGAAATGACGCCAGTACAACTAAGCAAACGGCCTGTAAAGGGTGCACCACTGCACACAGGGCATTCTTGCGGGGAAGCAACCTTTAGTACTAAGGACAACGTTATACTTGGGGTTGTTCGTTTTCGGGTTTTATATTTTAACATGAATGTGTTTTATGCCGGGATACACTAATTTTTCACTGACGTGATATCCGTCACGCAAATGACCCCAGTACACCTTTGCCGAAGCAACCCGCCAGCAGGACGTTGCTCGCCAAGCGCACCCACAAGACAGTCGCCGACTCGCAAATCATGCTCAGCAGGAGATTTCGCTGCACATTTCACTTTAGTGTTTTACCGATTCCTATGGCAGAGGAATCAACATAATTTTGGCCTTACAGAGGAGGTGTTACTTGGACGAGGGTGTGGTATTTTTCGGGGCCTTAAACTCTTCTGGACACACCGCACTCTTTTGCATATTCCCCGAAGGGAGTAGCGCCTCCTGGGGAACGTCTACTGCAATTGGTGAGGGTCGTTTACTCCTCGCAGTATAGCACTCGTCTGGCGTGTCGTTCTCGACGTCGGCGGAGCGTGCACACAGTCCCGCGTGAACTGTGTCGACTAGTTTGACTAACTGAAGAATCATTGCAGTACGGGCAGCACGGCGTATTTCCAAACGCTTCGCGGGAGAACGGTAATTCAACGTGGTCATTGGCTGCGCCCCAACCTTAAAGCGACCGAAAATATACCAAATCAGCATCATTAACAAAAACCACGTGTAGATTGGAGTTGAAAAAAAAAATCAAAGTTAGAAAAAATACGCAATGTAAAAAAAAAAAATAAGACATAGTCCTTGGGGGGCTCGAACCCAAGCCGTCAGCGCCAGTACTCAGTGCTCTAAGTCGAGGCTACAGAGCCAGAACGGGGGGTTTCTTTTAGCAGGACCTCAAAAGAATACCGCGCGCAGTGCATCACACATGTCACGTGGGTGCTCTGTGCAGCGAAGCGTTTGTAAACACGTGTACGGGCAACGGTGCGTAGGTCTGAGTGAGCTGTATGGGGCTCTCAAGACAGAATATAACTGCCCAACTTGAAATAACTAAGCTTTCGGTAGCTCACTCAGCTTCACCCCAGCCACGAAAGATGTTTTTTAACACAGAAAACGCAAGAAAAATTGATAGAACCTTCAAATGTACCGCCAAAGAAGGTGATATTGGCAGTAGTGACGTAATATTGGCCAGCGCTAAAAACATGGTAATCAGGGTGCTAAATGTACGCTAGCGTTCTAGTCATTCTATTTTATTCTATTGTATTCTATTCTATTCTATTCTATTCTATTCTATTCTATTCTATTCTATTCTATTTATTTTAAATAAATACGGTCAAACGACGTTAAAGGCCCCGGTACGATTTCCCGCCCAGTGATGTTTTCTTACGCACTGTCTTAGATCGTCGGCCATCAATCGCTCAAACAAGAATTTATTACGTCTGTTGAAAACCAGGAAGCAGGCGCGTGTTATAGGAGCACAGGTTTAGTACAACCCTCTAGCGGATAGCGTCATTCGATCGATGGAGAAGACGTCAGGAGCGTCGCTGCCCGCGCCGTGGCTGCTGGCCTCTTCGCTTCTGTGTCGTCTTCTTCACAACCATGTCACATTGCGTAACAGGCGCTGGGCCAGCCAAACAGTACGTATAAGGCTGGCTTTAATGGCTTAATTCATGGATACGGAATGAGCTTTGCGACTGAGTCAGGAGCCTCGAGACGATGCGGTAGCTGTATCGGTCGACCCAAAGTGATTCCGGCGGGCGTGCACGCTTTACATGAACGAACGCTGCAAAACCTTACTCACTCGGACGAATTTCCACATTTTTTGAGGGGCGGTTTCTCGCTTGATAAGAACAATGTCTCGGACATGACAGGACCTGTTTGGGTCGTGTGTGTGTGGCACAGTTCGCCTATTTATTCACGTCGCCATCTGTCCAACGGTGCGTTAAGCAAATGTTCTCGATGTGAAAAAAAGAGATTTGGCTAACTGATGGACACACATCTTCCCCGCAGCGTTACTTTTGTCGATACTTTTGTCGTATTCGAAATCGCTAATAATGTCGGTGTTGGCAGTCGCTGATGCAAGAGAGAGCGGTCCATTCCTTCGAAGTGAGCTTTGTAAATTCTGATGGGCACAGATGTCTCTAGAAAGTGAGACCGTTCGATTCTTCTCCCAAGACAGTGTCTCCATGCGTTGACGTCGACTACATCTCCGCTACCCTATATAAAAAAAAAAAGGATTTCCGCGGTTTTACCGCGTATTTACCCTATTTTTGCGATTATAAGCTCACGCGGATTCTAAGCACCCTCCATTACTTTCGGAAAATAAATTCAGAAAAAAGTTTGCATGCGAATCTAAGCACCTACTTATCTGAGCAACCATAGCAAGTTGGATTTCCGACGCGCGTGGAAGTGGGCTAATGAGGGTGACTGAATATGAGAGCTAAGGCGTGGTTTCACTGTCTGTACCTATCTTTTTCTTTGAATGTTTGCCTTTAAAACATTATTCTAGGCGCCCTTCTCGTCGAGATACGGCTGCGGAAAAAAGTGGCGGGGGGATTAATTTAGGTTTTTCGAAGCAAAGCACCCCCCTCACTTTCGGTAACGCGATCATGGAAAAAAAAAAAAAAAAAAACTGGGTGCTCAGAATCGAGTATACGGTACCATAGAAGCAGCTCCATCTGGTCAGATTCTCGTTTTGAAATCCTGGTTTTAGTACTAGCTTGCGCTTTGAGCTTCAAGATTTCCACAAGCCACATACATCTCGGTAGTCTCAGAGTTCATGACGATCCGGGCGCCACGGCAATTCAACATGGTTGCATACGCTTCTTTTAGGCGCTGCTTCAAGGAAAGCTTTCAGAACCTTGTAATTTCCTTCGGGAAGTTCTGCCTTATCGCTGATACTGATATGCTGAGGCTTCAAAAACGCCTTAATCTTCTCGTACTTGCACTCTTCCCTTGCCAAGTGAAAGCTTCCAACTTTTCGGGAAAAGAAGATTGGCGAGATGAATGTCGCATCTCACTGCACCGTCCGCGCAAAGACTGTTTTCACAGCAGTGAGATTTCTCTTAAGGCGATGAAAGCCTCCTGTCACGAATAAATAGAAATAGAAAAGCGAAGCAGGAGAAGGCGGCGAAGGGCATCGCGTTGGCATTGAGATGCTGTAGAATTGATAGTTCCGTCAACCGAGACAGGTCATTACGTATCTCGGGAACTTCGGTGGCCTCTATTTCAAACCCGCAATGGTGGTACTGGCTGCACACGGTAAATTGCACTATTCTGTACGGTTTCCAAAGAAAGGAGGAGCTTCCGAAACGGACAGTTTTCCCCAGCTCCTCCGCAAGTACCTTCACTAGTAGTTTTTTTTTTTTCGGCGGTGGTTCCGTTATGCAGGTACGCTGACTGCCTCCGTCAAGCAGCAGTATCACCAGGTGTTTGGCAGCTGTTCCCGTGGCCCCCACATGTGCCGTCTGGAGTTTAGATAAACTGCGGAAAAGTATCCGGGAATTCGCCACTTCTCAATCCGTTTTCCCTAAAATCTTCACTGTTTATTGGGAAGTTCGCGATAAAATTGGTGTCATCGTTATCGGAACAAGTCAGTCGTTTGTGTTTTGTCTTCATAGCCCCTTGAATGTCGAGGCGCTACTTGTGCAGCACGTCCTCGATCACGCCGGCGCCTGTTTGGGTCCCATTTATTAAAACCTGAAGTCATTTGGGAATCCCTTTTGGGAGAGGCTGCTCGTAGCATGCACTTCAGTGCTATAGAATTATTCGCGCCGCTGACATTATTCCCAGTTCTGTCGACCACAATGCATCTGGGGAAACCACACCCTAAGTTCAGGTGTTGATTAGGAAGTTAATACTTTCTAGAGAACAGCGAAGGAGATCTCCTTCCCGCGTGAACAGGCGTAGTTCTATCGTCAATGATGTGAAGTGTTTTCGACGTAGCCTGATCGGTTGTGTCAGCTCTTGGCATTTGTCAAAGGTCGAAGCTCTCTCAACACCATGTCAATGCTCCCTCTTAACAAGCGAACATTAAACATCAAACAACTATCCGAATAGGGCTAAGCATTCAGACATCAACCCCTCTAAATGACAACTCTTAACCGAATTACTTTGCAATAAAATGACGGCCTGCTAGGCAAGCTTGGTCTTCAGCTGTTGATACTCAACAGCCTAATTTAATTTTACGTCAAGGGCCTTTCGCCACCGGATTGGCGTAATCCTATTATACGGCAAGCGAGCCCGAAAAATTTTCATTTTTGTGGCACAGCTGTAATTTGGTTGAACGAAGTGGAAGTGCATGTTTGTTTGGTTTGCCTGCAAAGCCTATCAAAGCAAATTTTTACTCCATTTACTCATATCCACATGGCGAATAGCTGTTGAAGCCGTACGTCACGGAAAGCAGTACTTCTTTTTGTAATTTAAAAGATTATTATTCTTCGAAAATCGTCACAGTGTACCGTTTCCTACTTGATGACCAAAGAAGGAACACAAATGCGTGGGCCCGATATACCCATTCAGCGGCGCTATAAAATGATTTACTTTTTTTTTAATCCTAAAGACTTTCAGAACGCACTCAACAAACACATCCACTACTAAGAATAGGGGTCACGAACTACCCCAGCCAAAAATTGCTGCTTCATGCCCGCCAGACAACTTCGATGCTTACTCATAAAAAAAATTCTCCCTTTACCCATACTGGTGTTCTTCGAGCGCTCAAATGACGTCCTTAAAACGATGAAACGGCTATTGGACGACTTCATTTCCGTTGCAGCAATAAGCGCATTCGGCGACTAAAAGAAGATTACAGTGCTGGTGGACGAAAAGCAGAGAGGGGAATAGTGCCTAGACCAGCAACCACCTGCAACAGGAAAAACAAAGTATTTTGCACCTGCCCTCAGAGCAGCGCTGGCATTAACGAAGAGTATAAAACAAAGATGTATTAGTTTTTTCTTCGTAAGACGCCATGTCATCACCCGGTTTCCAAGGCGATGCCACCAGCAATCAATCAATCAATCAATCAATCAATCAATCAATCAATCAATCAATCAATCAATCAATCAATCAATCAATCAATCAATCAATCAATCAATCAATCAATCAATCAATCAATCAATCAATCAATCAATCAATCAATCAATCAATCAATCAATCAATCAATCAATCAATCAATCAATCAATCAATCAGTCAATCAATCGCCTCGCAGAAGCCGGTTACCAGACCCACCAATACAAAGAGAAGTGGTTTCGTGCCGGTAGAGTCACTACGGTTCCTAGATATAGTAAGCAGTTGGTCTCCTTACAGAAACCGGTTCTCATACCCACCCTTAAAGGACGCAGTGATCTTGCAGGTTTGAGTTTTCCTCTCTCCTGCTAGGTAAAGGAGAGGGCAGGGAGCCTCCCACTGTGCTCTGACGTTTAGCTGCCAATTCGTTCTCGCGGAGTGTAGAATTTGCGCGGCGACGGAGCTGCCGTTCTCATGCGAGCGCCCGTTGACATTCGATCTGACACGAGAGAACCACAGCGCCGCTGTCTCAGTAGATTTCCCACTGGGTGGAACTGGGTTTAAATTTCTTACTTCCGTGCTAGTAAGAACACCCACACACAGTATTGCATACCTACAGAGAAGCACGTACTTTCTCTATCGTGTTAGCCGACGCTTTTCCCGGGATTTCCTGTTTAGTGCCACTCCCAAAACGCAATCAACGTGACCAGTCTAGCATAAGGCGTAAATACAGGTTCAGGAATCAGTGTCACCGACTACGCGGACGTCTGGGGTGCAAAAACTAGCGACGAATTCCTAAATCTTCAGAGTGTACATCACGCCTGTTAAATTCAAAAGGGACATCAACACTTTCCTGTGCAGGCACTCTGCCTGAGTGAGACAAGAGCGACACACGCGAGAGGTTGTCGCTGGCGGCTTTAACGTTGGCATTGCGAAGCGCGGCAAGTGGAGCTGGTTTGTTGCTCTCATATCAGACAACTTTGGATTTGCAGTCCGCAACGACCCGACCGCATGAGGTAAATAAGTAAAGCTCTGCATACCCACTGTTCCGCAACAGCTTCGCCATAAATCTGCTTTCGCAGGGTTGGAATGGCGCATCAACATTTTGTAGCGTGAGCTACACTGGCCGAGGTTTAGCGGTTTTCTCGTGGCTCCTCGAGAGGCGTGCTGCGCATGCGTGAGGAGCAGTGACGTCACGCGGCGCACAGAACGTTGCTCGCTGTCCGGCGTCTCTCACACACCCCACGCGCCCAGCGTCTTCGCCGACCTCCGTTCCGCACGTGGTGGCCCAATCCACTTGATGATCATGCGAGGGGTGGCCGGGTGTGGAACCGATGACTCGTGCGTCGCAGCAACACCGGCGTGCGCCTGTGGAACCAATTTAGCTCCGGGGCGATTAGTGACGCTTCGCCGGAGCCGCTTGATAAATATGCAGGTGTCACATAATGCGTATACCGTTTGTGTGTCATTGAAGCAGCAGTAAGCATGATAATCAAGCTAATCCTAGACATCCAGGAAAGCTACGAATAACCAGCTGAACCTTAGCTCATGCTACGTATATCCTGGCATAGCCGAGCTCAGCCACTGCTAATTTTTTCATCATCAGATCAATAGACTAAGCCTTTTATCAATTTCTGAGTCTGATCGCACTAATTATATCACCACTCTAGCGAGTCTTCGCAGTGTAATGGACGTCCTATTGCATAAGCTCAGAGCATTTTAGGCATTACTGCATACAACATGCTGCGGGTGTTTTAAACTGCGAAAACGGTGATTAAACGCTTGTGAGAAACGTTTTCATCGCTGTAACGCAATCTATTTCATATAATGAGGACGTAACGCACAAAAACTGCAATCAATTATATCACCCAACGTACTAACGTGTTAATTACGTAATAACATAGACTACCCGGGGCTCATCACTGCGTGCCTAATCTCAAAAACTATCAACCGTTTTCTTCCCTTCATTATATATTTAAAAAAAAACGCGGTTACGGAGAACGCAACCACGGCCTCGTGCAGAGTGCTCCCACGCCCTAGCCACCGAGATCTCAGCACGTCATCGGAAAACCTGGGGCTCTTTGCCCCAGTCGGTCTTACGCCAGTAATACCTAACCATCATTCTCATCATCATTAGAAAGTCTGCGGCTGCGCCGCTGACATTGTATAGGGATAGGACGCAGTGGGCAGCGAATTTGCAAATTTCTAACAACTATCCGCCGTCGGCGCATGGATAAGAGGTCGCGTGTTTTTAAGGACGATGGTATTTGTTGGGCTGCTCAAACTCTAAAATTTTGGTCTGTCAGTCTATCTGTCTGGCCCTCCATTCAGCCTTCCGGCCAGAAGTTAAAGAAAGTAGCTGAACGAGAGGTGTATATAGGCGAAACTTTTCCGAACCACTGAATCTGAAAACGCATTTCTTACTTGTCAACATCGTTCAAGAATATAAAAAAAAACATTCACCGTATTTGAAACAAAACATCAATACAAAAACGGTATTTGCAGTGTTCTTCTAAATAAATATATATGGCTGCTTGATATTTGATATAGGAAACAAAAAAAACGTGTTGCAAACAATGTTCTAACCCAGAAACACAGAAAAAGTACTTGCGTTCGTCACTCGTGCCTCGTGGCGACATTCCAAGAAGTCCCACAGTAACAAAAGGTTCTAATAGACTGCGCGCGAGCCGTGGAACGGGGGAAAATTGAACTGACTGGAGCAAGCATCCACCGTGTTTATTGTTAGAGGAGCGAGACGGGAGAGGGAAAGCGTGACAGGTGGGTGAGGGGAGAGGGATCTTCGTGGTAGTGGCGGTACCAGACTACCATCTTTCCGCGAAATTTACAGCAAAGTAAGCAGTCACACGGGGACATTTTTTTTCTTGTAAGCGCGGCGTGGTAAAACGAAACGTCCGGCGACTACCTCGCCGGGCCTCGCGAGATACGGGTGCGCAAAGCGAGAGCAAAACGACCGTCTTCACGCAAGCGCAAGATTGCGCGGCAATCGGACGTGTTCGCGGCAATCATTCTGCAAGTTGGACAGTTATCAACCTGGTCCCCGGCGAAGCTCTCTCCGTAGCATCACGTGCCCCGAATGGAGTGGCCAATCAAACGGGCCACGCAGACGGCCACGGCGGGGAATCGAACGAACTGCGCCGAAAGGAACCATTTGTCACGCTGCTTTCATTATTGCCGGCAATGTGGCGACTGCGATGGTGGAGATCCAACCCCGAGCGGGGCATAGAAGGCCTCACCACTTACCGGAGTGGCCTTAGTCTCACGAACCGATGGGCTAAACACACGCTTTCATCGGGTAGTGCATTCGGATCTTTCGCAAACGTCGAAATCCTCCTCACAGGAACTCGCGTTTACAGTTATGACGCACAGTTAAGGCTTTCTTACCTCGGAGTCCTCGGAAGAGCAGATGCGGCCCTTTTACTCTCTTACAGGCTGCTCCGTCGACGGGCACACGCACTGGCACATTATGAAAGCTCGTCGTAATTCCATTCATCTTCCGGCAGGGCTGTACGAAGCAGAAGTATGTCCGCGCGTCCAGAGCAGGGCTCGCAGCTGTCCTGAAACTTCGCCTCATGTGAGTCTTGACAAGATTTCGTTCACGTCAGTCTCTTACGGGATTAAAGTGTCTCCGAGTAGCCAGCGCCTTCGAAGTGCAGAGCCCACTGCTTAATTAAACAAATTATACAGGGTGATCAAAATTATGTCGACAGGCTTTTTTGAAATTAGGCGCTTAGCTTTACGTGAAGACCACTTGTACAGTGAGGTTATGTGCCCAGGGGCACACAGAATTAGGTGTTATTTAATGATGTCGGTGGCCTAATTAACTAAAATTGGATAATTAACTTTTTAGCGGGTGCAGTAAGGAGGTATGTTTGCATTGAAGGGTTAGACGCAATCTTGTTTCTACTCAGTTTAACGCATTTGGCAGAATTCTTCTAGCGCATCCGTACTCTGAGATAACGAACTGTGAAGTCTAACTGCAGTTCGCATGATTACGTATGCTCGACAGTGAAGACCGGCGCAAAGCTCCTCCCTTTGGTTCTGTGTTGCGATAGCGGTTCCGCCTACTGCAGATTGCGATAACGCCAGCCAAGACTGAAAGGGTGACAGTTATCACATTTGCCTATGCCTAAAGCCATTTGGCAAACTTAACACCATACATAGCAGGCATGCCACAAAAGAGAGACACTTTGCGCCGGCCTTCGCTGTATGGCATGCGTAATCAAGCCGACATAAATCCTACTTCGCAGTTAGATATCTCAGAGCGCGAATGCGCTAGGAAAATTCTGCCAAATGAAACTGCGTACAAACAAGATTGCGTCTAACTTTTCAATACGAACATGCTTGCTTACTGTAGCCACTAAAAAGTTAAGTTTTGAATTTTAGTTAAGCCAACCAAATCAATAGTTACCACCTCCTTGTGGGTCCCTTTCGCGCACAACCTATCTGTAGCAGTGGTCTTCACGTACTATCGCGGTCACACTTAGTGGGAACACGGGAGCGCGTGGCGCGAGCTACTTCTAGAACATTCTAACGGCGCCACGCGGAAACAGCACGCATGCGCGCTGTGAGGGTCCGGGGAATACAGAGCTCATCGCGCGCATCGCGTCACCGGGCGGCAGAGCGTCGTCTGCTACATGCGAGCTGCCGGCGCTAAACGAGCAGCAGACGTTGCCAGCGGCCGTGAGCCACATTCGCAGGTATACGCAGCAATTTGTTGCTGGAAATCAAGATCAGATCGCCGTTCATTTCTCAGACGCGCACCGCTATTCTGCCGTCTTGGCGTTCACAGGCAAGAGTTGTCACCGCGAGCTGATGAATCTGATGCGTGACCACACCGGCTATGCGCGGCCACTGCCCGCATCGTCTGCGGGGATGTCATATTTAAGGGAAGTTTTTTCTTTGTGGGCGTAAATATGCCCGAAAAGCCGGTCATGGTGAAATACGTTTTGCGCCAGTGATGTCGGGATCCACGCATACATATCTTTTGTGCGTGTTTTTACTTCAAAAACAAACTTAATCAACAAACTTCGTTCGTCCTTGTTCCTTTCGCGCTTACTTACACGAAGCTGGCATGGGTGTCGAAGGAAGCCGACCTCAACGTCATCGAGAATGTTTGGGGTCGCATGAAAGTAGAGGTGAACCGGACCCCCATATCTTCAGCCACTGAGGACGAGCTGTGGGCCGCAGTGTTTGCCGATTGGCAGCGGCTGGCAAGCGACACCTCAGTTGTGACAGCGCTCTACGAATCGCTTCCGTCAAGACTGTCTGCTGTCGTCGAAGTCAACGGCGACATGACGCACTAGCAAGGGCGTCTGAACTCATTCCTTATTATTATTAACGGCCCAGACCACCGTATTTCATTAGAAAATCTTGAAATAAATTGTTTCCTCGGCAATTTACTTCACAGCAGCTTTGTTACTGGCAATACCATGCGAAATAATTTGTGCGCTCGCGTCAGCGATAAGCCCGTGGCTGATCCCTTTCGCCTTAAAAAGCATACAAAATGTATTACCTTCAAACAAAGTCCGTAAACTTATGGTTCTGCCTATTGCGGAGCTCGAGGAGACAATTCTTATCTGCACAAAAAAAAAAAAAAAACGCCCATCTTCCCGCGAGGGAACCCTGATGTGATGCGACGCATCGGAGGTTTAAATTAGCGTTTCCATTGGGTTGATTCTCTAAATCGGGTGAAACGTGTTGTGAACGCGTAGGATGCATTCCATCACATGCAGGTGTTCTCATACGCGGGAAGATGGGCGTAATTTTCATTCTTTTACTGAGAGAGAGACTGGTTGCCGTTTTTTGAGCGAGAGCGAGCGCTTGACTGAACCACCGCAGCACGCTACCCGCTTTATATTCACAGCGCCTGAAGGAGAGGAGACAGCGGAGGAGAGTCGCGCATGCGCGCGCTTGCGGCGCCGGAGCAGACGCGAGCGTAGCGAAGCGCACATGCGCAGCTGTTATGCTTATGAGACGGAGTGAGAGTGTTGCATGCAGCTGTCGGAGAGAAGAACGGTAGAGAGTTGCACATGTGCAGTGAGCGTGCGGACGCCGCGACGACAACAACAACACCGATGGAGGGACATGCCCGAGAGCAAGAGATGCGTCGCATCTAAAATCCTAGACGTCTGCAGTTGTTCATTGCTGCGGTTCACGGCCACTGGCAACGTCTGCTGCTCGTTTAGCGCCGGCTGCTTGCTTGTAGCAGACGACGCGCTGCCGCCCGGTGACGCGATGCGCGCGATGAGCTCTGTACCCTCCGGACCCTCACAATGCGCATGCGTGCTGTTTCTGCGCGGCGCCGTTAGGAAGCTCTAGTAGTAGCTCGGGCCACGTGCTCCCGTGTTCCCACTAAGTTTGGCCGCGATAGTACATCTAAGCGCGTAATTTTAATAATAAAATTGGCCGCGTATCTGCTACTTTTATTGCAAATGTCGATGAAAGACGACAATCGACTGGCGCCCCTGCCAAGTAAATGATTCACTTCTCATTCCCGCTCACCTCTCAGGCTGTTCTTCTCCCATCTTGTCCTTCCGAGATAACACGCTTGAGGTTTGCTCAAGTCAATTTAAATTTACCGCCCTCAACGGCGCCAAGTCGGGTGCCTATAGATTCCAGTGCTGCCGTATGGCGGAGACACGCGTGAATCGAGGCACCCGACTATAACGTTTATAGAACCACGTTGCCCTGGTCCACGAGCATTCCAAGCAGAACGCGGAACCTATCTAGTGGAACCTTTGCTTCCTGTTGCCGTGTGATTTTTCTGAATTCCGCCAGGCAGCTCAGGCAACAGCAGGCAACGGTTTTCAGCAATTGATGTAGTATTTTATTTGATATCGCAAAAAGCAAGCATTCGTAAATTTTTATTAAAGGAACACTGCAAATATCACTCATGTATTGATTTTCTGCCTTACATTTGCCTAATGTCGTGTTCTTATTAAACAACGTTGACAAGTGTGAACATTAACCCTGGACTTAGACGTTTAGATTTGGCTGTGAGTATATAAGACCATTGCGCAGTAACTGTTTGACGTTGGCCGGCTGGCTCAATCGAGTGACAGATACACAGACAGACCAAAATTTTCCCGTTCAAATAGCACAAGAACGACTTTCGTCTTTAAAACATTTCGACCTAACTTCACCTGTATATCTCTCCATCGCAGCCTTTTTAGAAGACCGATGGGAACCTGGATGCAGGATAGAGGGATATCTGTGCCATGGGGAACTCAGTGTTCAATTTGTAAACAACCAGAAACGATAGAGCACGTTTTTCTGCATTGTTGGGCTGCGGTATTTTTGTGGGATGTCCTCCAGAGGACCCTTCATAAAGATTTCCCGCTGAGCCCCCATGGCATACGCTATCTAGCGGTGGAAAACGAGGAGGGGGCGCCCTTGGACCTCGTTATGTTGGTGGCCTTGCATAGCATATGGCGCTCGCGCATGGCCTGGCTCCACGGTGATGTGGACGCCCGCCCTACGCGGCAATGTTTTCGTGAGTCCACATCCCAGTACGTAGAAGTCCAGAAGCGCAAGGCATGCACTCCTGAGTGGCTGTCAAGGATAGAACCCTTGACTACGCTTAGGGAATTTTAGAGAGACATCAGCCTTCATATAGGTTGGTGGCTTGTCACTCGAGTTGCTCATGTGAATAAGTTTGTTCTGTGTTTTTGTGTTGTGTCGAAGACCGGCATTAAAGAAGAAAAAAAAAGGTATACGCGTGCTACTCGTATTCAAGCTTGCGACGCATATGTACCGTATTAGTTATTAAATTGGGATTTTTGCCGTCGACGCTACATTGAAAATATGGCACACCGTCGAGAAGGACTACGTCAATCCATAGATAGATAGATAGAAGCAACTTTATTTAGTCGCCTGCAGAGCGACACCACCATTAAATGGCGCCGCACGCTTCATAGGATCAATCCATAGTCCTCCTCTGACCTCTTCCTCCTTGAAAACCAGCTGGGTATTTCCAACTTGACCCGAAATCTCGACACACGGGTGTTGTTTTTATTTTCGTCTTCTGTCCATGTGCGCACAGGGAAACAACAACAGTTACTGCTTTGACACAAACAAACCTCACCATATATCAAAACTTCCAATAAAGCACTTCTAACGATTTGGTTCCGAACGTAAGAGCCCATTACCGTTGTGTAAAGCGTTGTGTAAAGCGCACATTTCAGTCCTAGCGTTTTAAGCGAAAACAAGGGTTTATTGAACGCAGCTGTTCAGTATCTATCACAAATTAAGAACGACGTGACTACGGCTGCATTTACCATGTAATCCTAAACAGTTGCGAAATGTGTTGAGTGCATATTCTACGACATTTTTTGTGCGTGATTGTGTGTGTAAATCGTGTGAATCGGTGCACTTTCGACACGCCCAGGTTGGCTCTAAACACCCGTTTGCTGCACGCTTCAAAAGTATTCCGTTCCCCGCATCTTTTATTAGGAGGATCGCGGTGTGCTATCCTTTCCACGTGAACAAGCATTTACAAATATGATTGCGACTAACATATTCCTTTGGCCTGATCTAACCGCTGCCTTATTAGGCAAAAAATATAACATGGATTACCAGTACAGCCAGACTAGATAGGTGCACGCATACTCAAAAGGTTTTTAGGGTAAAAAAACAGGACATCGTCACCAGAGCAGGATTTCGCACCCATACCAGTATTCGGCTTATACCTATCGAAAGTGGTCTTCGTCTTGCAGTGCATATAAATAGACATAAATAAATCAACGAATGACATTCTTTTTAAAAAAAAAGCGTGTCCTTTTTTACCTTAAGCAGCAGTATATGTCTTAAATTTGTTTGTTCAGTGGTTCATTTATGCCGCAAGAAAAGACAGTTTTCCGACTCTACTCTGACGTAAAGAACATCCCTAGAAGTACGATTGTGATCCCGCTTATCATTCAGGAAGAAAACGCACACGCGGTCACCGAAATATGCGGCAGACGGCCAAGCTATATATATATATATATATATATATATATATATATATATATATATATATATATATATATATATATATATATATATATATATATATATATATATATATATATATATATATATATATATATATATATATATATATATTAAGGGAGCAGTAAAACATTCAAGATGGTAGAGAACACAAGAGAAGAAAAACTTCGAACAAGGTAAAAGCACGATTGTGGCCTACGCTTCAGCAAAGAGAACTTGCCCTGAGGAAAGCAAGTTCTCTTTGCTGAAACGTAGGCCACAGTCGTGCTTTTACCTTGTTCGAAGTTTTTCTTCTCTTGTATATATATATATATATATATATATATATATATATATATATATATATATATATATATATATATATATATATAGTCGTGAAGTGGAGTCCTGAAGTGATTCCTGAGGAAGACCTGTCTCAGGTCGAAACGTTGGAAATAAAGTCTCCGAAGAGCGTACTTCTACTTTGTGTATATATATATATATATATATATATATATATATATATATGCTGTTAAAAGCATAAATAATATATAAAAACCAATCGCACCACTCCATGCTGCTTCCGAGGCAGCAAAGTAACAGCAAGCCCATTTTTTCTTGCAAGCTTGTTTGTAGTAATACAACTACATCAACACAGTCTACAAAAAAATTACAAGGTGACAGCACTGAAGGAAGGAAGGATGTAAGAAGGAGAGGAAAGCTAACCTGGCTAGAGCCTAGTTTGCTATCCTGCACGTGGGAAAAGAAAACAGGCAAAACATGACAAAGCAAAGAATTTTGAAAAGTTGGAGCAGACACGGATGCCCAGCGCTCAAGCACTAAACGTTCAAGTTCAGTAATTGGCACTGGAGGCTTTCAGTCCATAGTCCGGTGTTTAAGTTGGTGTCCGTAGAAAGAATAAGAGTTCCTTAGTCGCCTTCGAAACGGATGACAGAGAGGGCCAGTGACGCAGAATCTTCTCCGCCTAAAATGGACGCCGAGAGTCCAAGTTCTTCCGTGCTGACGACACCTTCTTTCTTTCAGGCGAGTAGTGTGTCTGTCATCAACGCATGCCCACAAAGCCTCCAACCGGACGAGTACAGAACTTCGTAGCATCGTAGAAAAGAACGAAGAGAATTTGTTTCTTTAAAACCTTTATTACAACACCGCTGATGCCCTCCCCCATCCCACCTTCCGAAAAAACAAACGTACATTGGCACTTGACTCACGCGAAGGAAGCTCATCATCCGTGAGTGTAGGGCGGCGAGGAACAGCACTAAATATTTGTAAACAGCCTGCACAGTGATATCAGAAGTGGCTGGGAGGTCATGCTTCGACTTTCAGTTGTCTCTGTTGCAATAGTGACACCACTGCCTCCATGCCCCACAATGCTTCGAAAAAGGGCGGCCTAAAACAAACTCGAGCACGCCACAATCCTTAATCATTGCCAAACTTACCAGATAGACGAATCTGAATGATTTTCTGGTGTATTACTTAACTCTATGCTGCTAGAAGGGAACACTGGGAATTACTGGTAGTGCAAAAAACGGTTAGTAGTACCCGACGTACTACAAGTATCCATTTAAGTTCTGGTCTTGCTTTATCGCTCTAACCAGTAGCGCTCCCACATTGCTAGCGTTGCGCCCATGAAGAAGATGGCAAATAGCTACGACACACTACAGTTTTTCTCGTCGTCACCTGTCGGCACTCATCTAGCTTATAGTGGAAGACGTATCGCTGGTCCTATTAGAGACCTCCCTGATACTTATACCATATAGCCTTCAACAAATGAACTTCGCCCGTGTCACTCACTTGATATTTAAAAGCACGTCCGTAAAGAGAAAAGCAAGACTAAACTTCCCGGGTTGCGGTATAGCTAAAGAATTTGGCTAGAGACTCCATTACGATGACTCTAGAACGAAGCAAATCGCGACCGGTACCGTACAAACAGGAGCTTCCAAAGCACAGGATGCGAGAGGAACCAGCCCGAAAATCATTGCATTCGTTGTTACAGCCAAATTCAGATAACGGGATTTTACTCCTCACTTCGGCAATCTATATCCAACTCACATTGCAGGGAAGCATACGCGGAACACAGGTCGATTGACGAACAAAAAAAATTTGTACAAAGCTGTTTTGCTTCGCATCAATTAGATGAACAAAAAATTCAGTGGGAGAGTGGGGAAGTGGCAACGCAAAATTACACTTGCCGGGCGTTCGGCATCACAACTGCTTGTCCGACTTAACCTCAGCCCAGCCCAAAATCTTGCGCACAAATGTTGTACAAAGGAGATAACCCGTTTAGCAGCGGTTAGGCGTACGAAGTCAGCGACAAACTTGGAAAGAGGCGATGCAAAAGCGCACTTGCCGAGGCATTTCGTCTTCACAGCAGACAAAATGGGCAGTCGAGTACACGGGTTTTGGTGTCATTTCTCCGTGACTCCGGCCTGAAAGAAACCCTGTGAACGTTTGCCTTAACTTTACTACTGTGCTGTGTGCGTGATCCTGCGCCTGTCAATTTCTGTGTGCTTATTTTGCGTTTGTAGTGTCTGTATGAGTCTTTGTGTCTTCGCTTTCTTTCGGTTCCGCACCTCTCATGTTCATGTGGAGTGGCAGGCCAAGCTGACTGCCAGGCTGACTTGTCTTTATCATTAAAGGCATTCCTCCTCCTCCCCAGTCCAGCAGAAAACCTTGTGCAACTGCACCTCCAATGAAATATCACTAAAACGGCACAGCTTCACAACTTTCTCGAGAAAGCTGTGAGCTCTCACGACTACGCTTGCTCGGTGGCGTCCACCTCCGAGAATTTGGATAGCGGCTCCATCTCGGAATCTTCGGCTCTATTGTGGTACCTTCGCCTCCAGCGAATCAAGAGCACGGTAAAGAGCAAGCCCACAACTAGGGCGCCAGCGGCAATTAGAAGGGCCGGCACGCTCCACGACGACGAAGTAGCTACCGCGGCAGCAGCGGAGGGCCTGTGCTGAACCGCCGGCAGGCTGGTCTCGTCGTTAAGCATGATTTCATTATCCTCATCGTTTTTCCCGTGAGGCTTGGATGTGGACCAATAGGTAGACGTCTTCCCAGCCGGTTTCACGACGTTCGTTTTGTCCGTAGGTACAGTTTTGTGCTGCCGAGAAGATGTCTTGCTCAAATCGGGGATTTTGGAAAAGGGCTCACTTGACGCTGCCACGCTAGAAGACGTTTGTGGAGACGAAGTCGCGGGAACTTTCGTTTTAAAGAAGGGCTTTATCGCCGTCCACTTGAAAGGTTTCGTCGGCGTTTCTGTGGCTTTCTTTCTAGGTTTTGTAGGCTTTGTTAGTGGTGGTGTCTCCGTTGTCGTCGATACTGTGGTCGGCGGACTCTCTGTAGGCTTCGTGCTTGATGGGTACCTCGTAGACTCAAAGCTGCTAGCAGTTACGTTCAATGTCTGGGTACCCTGGGACGTTGGATGGGATGACGCGGTGCTATGCACCGCGAATGTGGTCCGTTGTGCGGTCGTCTTTTCCACTGGCAGAGACGTCATCCAGCTTCTCGTCTTGCTCCCGGTCGCCTTCTCCGAGGTGACGCCAGGACCGACGGTGTTTCCATCGACACCGGGATCGTCTTTGGTGGGCCTGGTAATAAGGCCACTGCTTGTACTGGTCGCACCTGACGTGGTGTTCGGAGGAATCCCGGAATCCGTTGTCATCGGCTTCTTTGTCATCACAGCAACAGTGAATGGCGTTGTGGTAAAGGTCGGAGTGTTCGTAGTCACCAAAGGGCGCTCATGGTATGAGGTTATGCTGACGTTGACGGGTTGGTGAGTTGATGTTGGAGGCTGAGCGGTGGAATCACCTGGTTGTTCACGGGTGTACCACGTCTTCGTATCCAAATCCGATTTTGTGGTGGGAACGTTTGAGAAACTGTGTGGCGGTCCGGTGGTGACAGCTGGATGAGTGACATTCCCTGTTACCGGAGCTCTCGTGCGCGCTGCAACGGATGATGAAAAGCCCGGCGTTGTTCTCGGGGGCAAAAGTGTGGTGGGGAACGTTAATGAAGGCGTCATTCGTACAGGTGAGGTGGCCTGTTCAGCCGGGTAGGAAGTTGTGTGAGGCGAAGTCGCGTTCGTCGTGTGCTCAAAAGCAAGAGTCGTAGCATCTGGATTTTTCTCGGACGATAGCCGCTCGGGTACCGAAGTCACTGGTATCAGCCCAGTTGCCGCGAGGGAGCTGGTGGTCTCACTCGAAAAATTATCGGTCCGTTCCTCTTTGCTTGGCGACGCAGGGATATCCGCTGGCGTCGTGTCCCACGAGTCAGCCGAGTCTGAAAAAACGAAAAAATATAAATAAATTCACGGGGTCAGATACAATTAGAAAAAAGGGAGTAAATCATTAGAACGCGACCAGGACGTCGTCAATAAGAACCTTTGCTTTAGACTCAGCTGGGTTGATAGGAAATATGTAATTCCAAAACAAATTATGGAGCAAAATTTATTCACAGAAGCAATCTCTAGTGCAAGCATTGCAATAGAGGTTGGTTCCATGAAAGCCATTGCAAGCAGCAGTATTCTGAGACATGAAGCTGTATTGCGAAGTTAGAACTGGTTCCTAATAAAAAAATCACGCCATATCCACGGAATGAATGACGATAAGTGGGGCGAAGCTCGAGAGAGGGAGATAATCGGTAACCGTAACTCTCCCGTGAAAGTTCGCCCATTACATCATTATGAAAGACGTAAGACTGTGTGCGTACATTGTACAAATCAACTTTTATTTTCGGAGTCAATGCTCCCAGGCCCAGACCTGGTGAAAGACCCCGCGCCATCGAGGACTACCCCGCACCTCCACCACAATTTGTCACGTAGGATGGGACACAACGGTAAAGAAAGAACTTTTATTTAGGGCGAACTTGTGCCCGAACAAGACGAGAGGAAACGAGCAAAGGTCCTTGCGTCTCGTTCGATCTCCGAGAACGACTGCCTGCGTTCGTGGCGTGATCTCTTGCGTGATCTCCCCCTCGCAGTGCACGTGCGCTCGCGCCTCCATTGGCGAACACAGACAAGCTCGCGCTCCCGGTGCCGAGTTTGCGCTGCCGGTTGCAGCCGGTTCTTGCGCGTGCAACGCGGCCCACTTTGCGACATCTCCGAAAGGATGCGGCGGTCACGTACCACGAGACACAAGGGATGGACAGACCCATGGCTTTAGGAGCTTCGCCCCTAAAATGAAGGAAGCTCACACTAACGCACAAGACTTAAAGGTAGCGAAGCTGTACACAACTATCACGACCATCACGAAGGTTCAAGTCCACGATTGCAGTCGATTTGTTTCTTTGCCCCAACGACCTTTATTCCATCATTGTTGCAATAAGTGTGAGCTTCTTTAATTTTATGGAAGCGATAATCATTGTACATCACCTTGCAGGACGTACGCTATGACGTGTCTTTCTCGTTGCTAGCAAGTATTGCCACGATTACGGCGAACGGTGGAGTTTTTTGGAGGGGGCCAAATCTTGGCCAAGCTCCCTAAGTAGGTATGCTTGGCTTGGCAAACGTGCGCAGGAAACGCTGGGCGGTCATCGCTAGACACGCACCGCGAGCACTGGGCATTTTCTTGGTTTTGTTAACTGCCAGGCGGTCACCGCGAGGCCCGTGCTCGCGTGCGCAAGCTCAGATATTTCCTGGTGTTTTTAATTGCGGACACGAAAATTTCAGATTTGCTAACAGCTTGGCTCTTAATAAAATTGTTTAGGCTTTGTCGCTACATCGGTTTTATAAAAGAAACAAATTCAGACGATACATTTGTATGGTTGAAATTCACAAGCATGAACGTGGTAACCGGTGGTGATCATTCTATTGCACCCTCACTTTTGTCTACTTAACGAAGCAACATCATGATGCCCTGACGGAGGCGAAAAGCAAAAACTCCCGTGAGTACGAGATTTCGGCGCACGTTAAAGATTCCCAGGTGGTAAAAATAAATCTGGAGCCCTCCACTACAGCGCGCCTCATCGCCTGCGTTGCGTCAGCGCGTTAAACCCTACAATCACTCAAAACCATGATGCCCACAAAAATTGACGGATTACCCCTGATGGATATCTTATACATCGCTTTGGCATTGATACTTTAGCTAGCGAAAATTGCCACACAAACTTGCGACACCATTCCTGTAAGCAAATAGGCAACAGCGTTCACTGAAATACCTATTCCCACACAGTGGACTGCTTTATCCTCCTTCTGTAGTTAGCTTAACGCTTCTTCTCCAGTAAAGTTATATAAGAACAATACATATGCATTGACATAAAAAGAATAGTCTATATGTGTACGAGAAAGAATGCTAAGAAAGATGGCACTTCCAGTGTACGCGCATACTCCAGCAAATCGGTAAGCCCGGCGTTGGTATTTGTTTGTTCCTTGATAAAGCAATAAAATCCACAACCTATCTCATTCAGCGTGCGTCAACATAGCACGGTATCGCCTAGTAGAGCTTGCATCGCCGACCTTTTTTCGCTTGAATTATTCAACGTCACTTTCAGTCCACAGTGCTTTTTTTTTTTCTCATTTTGTTGGCAGTCATTAGCATCAAATTCACGGTTTGCTTCGCCTTCACACACTTTCTCTATTTTCCTTCCAGACCAACACGGAAATGCGGTCCCCGCGGACAGCCCTCGCGTAATACGGGTGGCGCATAGATAAATTGGCCATTTTTGTACGCTTCGTCAATTCTATACAGGAAACTACAGGCCAAGCTCTCTTCAAACCTGTTCTCTAGTTCTGGTGTTTCTTGGTTGCATATAATTCGCATCGGGATTGTATTGTTTTCGCGTGAATTCAATTGTCCTTCATCGTCGTCGAATGATTGGCTATTTAATGAAGCCGAAAGAACATGTTTATACATAGTCGAGTCCCGGTCTTCTCGGGCCCCGGTCGATCACTCTTTTCTGACCTGGATGGGTTAAAAGAACCTTCTCGAGATCCCAAGCACCCAAGTGCCCAAAAAAAGATATCGCCAAAAAAGATATCGTTTTTACAACCAATGTTTGCCGGCGAAAGTAAAAGAGGCGACAGGGCGAACTGCAGAACTGGAGAACATTTCATATTTCGGCATCATTCCACACGAGGGCTCAATGATTTCTACCACAAACAGTAGAGAATGACGGAAAGCAACCAATCGGAACCAACGGCAGTGATCTTTCCCAATGACAGCTTGTTAAAGCAGGCAACCTCTCGCTTTAAAAAGCGGAGGTGGTGTTCAATCCGGAAGTTTGGTGTTGCATAAAAACTACCAAGAAAATGTGCAGCGCTCGTGCCTCGCCGCTACCGCCGAGCGTCCGCGGCACGTGCAGTGGCTATAGCACAAAAAAAGATACTGCAGCAACGACGTAAAGCACTACCGCGCAAGTAATGCTTGGCATGAGGAACATGAAGATATTGATGCATGTGAAAATGACTACAGCTAGCCCAGTGCAAAGCGACGACGAAACATGTAAATAAACAATTTGAAACTTGTACAAATGCGTGGTGTGTATCCTTCAGAGCTCGCGAATTAAGAAATTCTGCAGCTTCGCTTTGGCTCAAGCCTTGCGCGACTTAGGGCAAGCTTGGCCAATTGAGCTGGTGGAAGTCTACAATGCTGAGGATGACTTTGCATCCACCACTCGCCGCGAAGAAGACAACGACCTCTTAGGCAGTGTTGTACACGTTCGTCTAAAACAGGAACAAAACCTCGTTCCTAAACCTCGTTCCTGATCTAAAAACAAGAGGGAAAGCATGAGGTCCCACGCATGCCTTACTCCAAATTCTTTCTCTCAAAGTGAGTGCATAAAAATCCTCAACTGCGTAAAGCCAGCCTTTCCACAAATTGCCCAAATTTGTCACCAATTTTACAAACTTCCCAGCGAGATTTGGCGGATTTGCGTTGACAATGTGTGCTTGCTTCTCTTGAAGCGTGTTACATAATGTTGCTGACTGACCGCTTGTTATTAGTATCGTTCCCTCACCAAATGTATTGTTGAAACTGTTGTAAAGGTTTATGTATACCCCGTTATGTAATTCCCCCTGGGCTTTTAAGACACACAAACAAACAAAAATAAATGAATAAATAACTAAGTAAATAAATAAATAAATACGCTTTCCTATTAACCGAGCCTCACTAAAGTCGGCTTCATAACGACCATGGTGAAAAACAGTGCGCAGAAACGGAACGAAAGACAAGAAAAAGAAATACTGGCACTGTGTTCCGTTACATGCGCCATCTTTCTTGTCTCCCGTTCGGTTTCTACGCACTGTGTTTCGTCATGATTATAAACCAACTAGCCCGACTTTATATTGAAAGCGCAGACAAACGATACACAACGAGAAGACAACATGAGCGCTTTCTATCAATGGTTTGTTCAATGCAAACAAACACACACATTTATACTCGTTCGTTCCTCGACAGCACATGCACGGAAAACATGATAGCTTTTGTTTTTTCACATTATCATTCCGCGTTCTCTAAAGGTATGAACGAGTATGAATGTGTGTGTTTGTTTGCATTGAAAAAACCATTGATAGAAAGCGCTCATGTTGTCTTCTCGTTGTGTATCGTTTGTCTGCGCTTTCAATATGAATAACATCCAACTATCTCAACTTTCCGTCGTGCGGTAGCCCGTCTTTCGACCTTATTTAGTTCATTACGACGGACAAATCTATTTCTAAAAGACACTTTTTGTGGCAATGTAACAATAACCTTTACAAAATGCCCTATACAAAAAAATCATCTTGGAGAACGCTTAAGCTTCATCTGTACCAGTTGAACGCGATGACGGCGAAAAAGATAAATCAGATGCGCCACCGCAATCGTATCAGATGACTACTCAGAAGAGCTTCCTGAACTGGCAGATGGCACCGTATTTATCACACAGCTGTTCTCTCCACAAATATCATACGGCACCCTAGCCGCCGCGTTTGTAGGCATTGTACACACGTGAATCGATAAACTCTGCATCGCAACCCAACTCGCCCGACTTTCCACTGCACGACGTTACTCGCGTTCATCATAAGCTCACTTAACAGTCGTGATTTGCCCGTCCGGGCCCCGTCGCTCGTTTTTCTGTTCCTGGAGCTTTTCTGCTCCCCCTGTAAAGCGTGCTCTGTCTGGATAGCAAGGAAGCATTTGGCATAGGCTACTTTAACGTGGTGAATAAGGCCATACGGAAGAAAACCAAGTCATTTACTAGGATGCAACTATTTCCCAACGCGATTAAATCGTCTGATGTTTGTAGAAGAAATTGCCATTTCTTTAGCACAAAAACAAAAAAAAAATCAACGCCCTTCGTCTAATGAAAAAGACGGTTCAACGGTCGCTCTGTCATTATTGTCGCGTGATGTCTCGACCGGCTCAAAGGAATGAACCAGGGAAATCCACTAACCAGTTGAACAAACAGCACATTTATTTCCCACCCGAAACCACCCAAACCAACCCAAGCGGTACCATATAACAATAAACCACTTACACAAGCATCACAAATAAATCCTTCTCGAGTCCTAGGTATAGTGTACAAAGGTTTTACGAGAAAACTTTATATATATATATATATATCGTATTTTTTAAATAGAAAAAGTTTATTACAAAAAGGATTACAAATATATTAGTATGCAGACGAGGGTCCCAGAGTCAACTGACTGAAAAGGGACCCTCGATTACAAGTACTTCAAACGAATTGCGTAGAAGCAGCAAATGGGCGAAAGAGCCCAACAAATCAATATGCAGTATAAAACACACAAGAAATTAGCATTTTATGTACATACATTCGAAAGGTAGCTCTAATTGTAGATATCCAATATAAAAAGTAATAAAATCAGTTCGTAAATGACACAAAGGAAGCAAAGGCGCATGAGAACCTTGGGTATAACGTAACAATAAAACAGAGAAGAAGATCGTAATTACAGCAAAAGAAATCCTCTAAGGTTTTTTTTTTTTTAAGCAACCAAGGAATGGGGATGATTTGACAGCCATACGCAAATTATTCCAAAATTTAACAGCTGAAAAACAAGTAGTTTTCTTACCGCAATTAGTCCTACGACTAGTCCTACGACTAGGCGTTCCTATTCTACTGGCCTACCGCGGTTGCGAACGCAGACGTCGCGTAGACGTTGCACGGCCGCGAAGTGTGTGTATCCGTAGTGGTCTGGTGTGGTGGTACCGGCGTCACTGCGCGCGGTTGTTGTGGGTACGGCGTCGGCACCGCGGGTCCCGACGATGGTGCTCTGTGGATACTCCGTGGGTAGCCGACACAGACGGAGGCTGTCCCTGGCCTTGGGCCCATTGCTGTGGCAGCAGGAGGCAATGATCCGGAAGCGTCGCCGTAAGGAGACTATGAGAGTGTGTGCTGGCGGGCGAAGAAACTGGACCCAGGTACCCGACCGCCACCACTAGAGGAGCCAATGCACAGGTTAGTAGGGTGACTCGAAGGCTGTGACCGATGTGGTGTCGGCCCGCTTCAGTCCAGGCTAGCGTGCGTTGACGAAGGTCTGGCCACGTCCCCCTGGCTCGCTCCTCCCCGACCGTCCGCCTTTCGTGCTGCTAACGTTTGCTATGCCCCCGCGTACGGGTAACTGCCCCATTCGCCGCTGCCTCACGTGGGTTATTCACGGTGTTTCACCACTGGTTACCTTCTTTGCGGCGAATTAATCAAGCTCTTTCTCTACTTTAACTCTTGAAGAGTAGCTCTGAGATTTGAAACTATGCAAAATGTCTTTGGCTGCTTTCACTGTATTTTCTATGCAATTTACCGAGGGTCCCGGTGCAGTATCGACTATACGACCCCCGTCTGGGTGTTAGCACTCATGTAACCTTCCTCTTTTACAAGAGTCACTAAACTTCTTCTTCTTCTTCTTCTTCTTCTTCTTCTTCTTCTTCTTCTTCTTCTTCTTCTTCTTCTTCTTCTTCCTCCTCCTCCTCCTCCACCTTCTTCTTCTTCTTCTTCTTCTTCTTCTTCTTCTTCTTCTTCTTCTTCTTCTTTCTCCTCCTCCTCCTCGTCCTCCTCCTCCTTCTCCTCCTCCTCCTCCTCCTCCTCCTCCTCCTCCACCTTCTTCTTCTTCTTCTTCTTCTTCTTCTTCTTCTTCTTCTTCTTCTTCTTCTTCTTCTTCTTCTTCTTCTTTCTCCTCCTCCTCCTCGTCCTCCTCCTCCTTCTCCTCCTCCTCCTCCTCCTCCAGTGAGTGCGGCAGTTCCCGCCGATGCAAGTGACGTCGAGGCAGCTCCGGACTTGTGCATTCTATAACCCCTATCAACTACACTTGATTTATAGGCAATGAGATTGCCTATTGACGAGGCCATTGCCTAGTAATCGGTGACGTACTATGTCGAAAATGTTTCGTAGACGCATCCGAGTCAATCGCAGTAGAGACAACATCGACAACAAAAACGTGTCCAGTGGTGCAACTGTGTCCTGTCATGTGTCCCTCATCAACCATCGTCACGGCTCCGTTCCCATTGCGCCATTTCCCTCTCCTCCCTGACAGGCGTGGCCAATTGCCCGAGTAACCCCGCGCCATTAGAGCAAACGTACTTTTCCGCTTTTCGAAATAACATGCTCAAATTACTCCTGCAAGCCTCCAATGGCGCCGTTGTGCGGTCTCATTTCAATCGTAATGATTCTCTCTGTGCATTGTTTCTTCTTTTCGTTAATGTAATTGAAAGGTTTCGCCAATCCCCCTGCTATTGGCCAATTTCCCTGAAACTTGATTTATTGATTGCACGGTTTAACGCGCCGATGCAAAGCAGGCGATGAGGCGCGCCGTAGTGGAGGGCTCCGGAATAATTTTGACCACCTGGAGATCTTTAACGTGTGCCGAAATCTCGTACACACAGGCGTTTGTGTTTTTTGCCTCCATCAGAAATGCGGCCGCCGTGGCCGGGAATCCCCCTGAAACTGCGTATACGCTATTAGCGCAAACTTGCTTTTCTACTTCCGTAATTAGCCTGACCAAATTATTCCTTTAGGCCTTCCTACACTTATTTGACACACATTTTGAAGGTGAAGCTGAACTTTGCGCCAATTAATTGCTTAATATTTCTATGATTACCATGTAGTGAAGAAGAAAAAGAGATCAGCCGTGGTGTAGGGGGTTGCGTGCACGACTTGAATTCCGTTGTCCCCGGGTTCAGATCCTAGAACCAAATTAACACTTTTTTTTAGATGCAAAGCATCTCTTGCTCTCGGCTCCGTCGTCCGTCGTCCATCCATCCGCCGGCCCAGGAAGACACCGTCAACACTGTCGCTCCAGCATCTCATGGTCGGGGCTATGTCCCTCCCTTGTTGTGGCGCCGTCCACACCCCCACTGCGCATGCTCGGCTCATCTCGGGCCGGCCCAGGAAGACACCGGTAACACTGTCGCTCAAGGAGCCATTAAAGGGTAAGACACCACCGGGCGTTCAGCAAGCCGAGCATACGCAGTGGGGACGTGGACGGCGCAACAACGACATGGGAGGGACATAGCCCCGTCGCATCTAATAAAATTACACCATCTTCCCGTAGGGGAACCCTGAGTGGTATGCGAAGCAGCCATGGGCTCAACGCAATTTCCCATTTCGTAGTTCCGGTAAGTGAAAAGTATGGTAGTTACCATGGAAACCAAACTAAATATAACGGTAGATACGTACCTCAACCTAACGGAAACGACGAACTGAAAACTAATGGGCACTTGAATCGACCCCATGGCTGCTTTGCACACTACCCAGGGTTCTCCTAGGGGAAGATGGTGTAATTTTCTTTACTTTCAGTGTTGTTGCAATGTTAGTATTTCTTGCAACTGCCACTCGGCTACGCCGACAGCAGATTTTCGCATAATGGTGAATTCACTGCTTTTGCTTTGAAGCACGAAGGTCCCCGGGCCTTTTATTAAATATAAGAACATTTCTATACAATTCTTTACATCAATCCCCCCTTAAAAGTAGGCTTCACTACTGCACCTTAACGCATTACTGAGTTGACCTTTTTCAGGCAATGCAAGCAGCCTGGTATCAAAGGCTCTGTCGGCACAGCTTGACCTTAGGGCTGTGTCGACACCAACACGGAATGGTGAATACCTAGTAATGGACACAGTCGAGACTTTTATGTAAACGAGGACTGAAGCGATGGCTTCTATTCCTTTTGATTTTCGTTGTTCCTCGCTAAATCCTCTTATTTTCCTCTCCTAATAAATGTTTTTTTTCAATTACTCAAATTCCTGCCCGCCGTGTCGTTCCATCTCGTGGGCCATCCTACGCTTCGTGCGCCAAGATCTTCGGGTTCATTTTTAGTTCCCGCAGATGCGCTGCCGCGCGTTAAAAAAGCCCGGGAGCCAGAGTACAAATATTTCTATTAAAGCGCCTCCCTACCAAAAATTTTATTGCCTTCAAAAATAACTGTATAAGTGAGGCAAATCACCGAGGGTCCCGGTGCAGTATCAACTAAGGGACCCTCGTATGGATATATCTACTGATGTAACCTTCCTCTTTTACATTCTTCTTCTTCTTCTTCTTCTTCTTCTTCTTCTTCTTCTTCTTCTTCTTCTTCTTCTTCTTCTTCTTTTTCTTCTTCTTCTTCTTCCTCCTCCTCTTCCTCTTCTTCCTCTTCTTCTTCTTCCCCTTCCCCTGCCTTTATTTTCCATTTTCTTTTTTTCTATTCTAACGCATTTGCATTACCTGTTGACAAAATAAAATTTAGCCAAGACTAGCCCGTTTCTAACAGACATGCGGTCGTTCTCCAGACTTCATACGCGGGACGAGGGCTCTCACATTGGTTTGGAACTCTTTAGCTAGTTGATCCTTACCTTTCAAATTTTGAACTTCGGATTCGAGATCCAGGAAAAGGCTTAGCTTACAATTCTTCACACCAAAATCGCACTTATTACGAGCGCATCAAAGTGCAGCCCATCTAATTCAACATGAAAATCCTTACGGCACATCAAGACCGTCACTTCCGACGGATCAGACAAACTACGCTAGTGCAAGCGAGGCAAAAAGAACGCCGACGCGCATATTTTCGTCTCCCGCCTCCCAAATACATTAGGCCGAGACTAAAAGCGCCGAAAGGCGGCAAGAAAGCCAACCTGCGCTGTACCCTATTTGCACTTCTCCACGCCGGCCTCATGAATTTATGAATGGCTTCGCTAAGCTTCATCGAACGTACAGCGGCTGCCAATATCGCTGCCGGGGCTCCGTTCACTGTAGAAATCCCGCGGGGAAAAAAAAAAGAACACGACGCCTGTGATCTTTCTTTTCTTGCTCGGGGTGGCCGGGCGGCAAAGCTGCCTTAGAGCGCGCGCCCTATACAACGTAGCGGCTCCTAACAGGGCGGAATCCGACGGCGCAGCCGGGCCCATTATGGCGATTGGGTTGCAGCAACGCGAAAGGAACGGAAAAGGTTGAGATAGAGCAAGGAGAGCCGAGGAACGCGGCGTTGGAAGAAGGGAAACCGCAAAGTTCGTGGGACAACACACGCGCCGAGCAGCAAGACGTGCACGGAACGCCGCGCAACAAAGGACGACTTTGAGCGATGGGCGATTGCTTTGTATACGCGTTCATAATACAAGCAGGGAGAAGGCTCAATCAGCGGCTCCCCTCTTCCTGCTCCTCCTTCTTTTTCTTCCCGAAAGTCGGCGCACTTTCCCTTTTATATGCCTCGGCGCCGTCGAGGCGCCGCATTTATTCTTTTGTCTCCTCGCGGCGCTGCAATCGCTCATATAAATATAGATTCGTTGCGAAATCTACAACAGAACCGGAAGAGCTTGGGACTGATTTGGGTGTACCTAGGGTAGCGGTCTTTGCGACTGCGGCGGTGTCATCCGGAACAAGCTATTACAGCGAAGCTGTTAGCCTCTCGTTGGTCGGAACATTTCGTGTCGTAAACAAAAAACCCCAGGCGGAACCCAGCAGTTCTCGCCTAAGACGCAGAGCGCATGCGTCAGGCTAATCGGGCATACAGCCTAGGGCTCAGTGTTCATTTAAAAACCACAAATGAAGCATCTTAATCGCATTATGGATGATCAGGCGCCTATGAACAATGGGACCCTTACACTATGTATTCCCGGTAAAGATTATACTTGCAAATTATGTTTGAAGGCTAGGTAGGACTAGTGTTACGAAATAGAGCAATTCTTGTCCAAGGAACCGAGCGCATGCGGCAGGCTAGGCACGAGCCAGCATTTGCCGCCAGAGAAGTCGAGTGCAAGCGGCACGCCCGCTGAGACTACGAGGAACATTTCATGGCCGCCCCCATCAGCACGTGTGGTGGTCTACAACAGCTTCGATGGACATCCACTTTCGCAGGGCGGGATGGCGACCATTTTTAAAGACGATAGTCTTTCTTGGGCTACTTAAACCCAGAAATTTTGGTCTGTCTGTCTGTCTGGGGGGAAAATCCGACTGCCACCTGCTAGTGGTCCCCCCTGCCAGCTGGCTGGGCAAAGGCGGTTTCGGCTGCCTAGCTTTGGTCAGTTGCGAACGGCAGCGGTGGGTGGGTGCCAGATCCCACCCGGGGATGCAAAACCCCAAGGGAGTGGCAGCGACCCCCTGGAACTGTATGGGCCAGTTCCTTGCCCCAGAGCCGATGCTGGACGCGGAGGCAGGCCCGGACAGCCTGGGTGGCTACCGAGGTTGGCTCTGGGAACTTGGCTTAAAAGCAGTGAAAAAGGATCTCTTATTAAGGGTCCGCCGCAGTCACCCCACGCGGGCACGACTGCTCGCTGCCGACACGAAGGTTCCTGGACAACAGGATCCAGGGCCTTCGATAGGTGCTCATGATGGCCAATGTCTCTGGCCTTTAGTAGCGACCAGTCTAGGAGGCGCGCACTTGCTAGGACCGAGGAAAGAGGGATTGGCTCACTTCTTAGGGAAGCTTCTCGTCCTCAGTATCAGGAGTAGGGCTGGTCGTACTCTATAAGGATTACTCCTTCCACCTGATGACTGCTGCCCGTATGGGGAGGGTTCCCTGGTGGGTGAGTGGTTGGCATAGGAGCACATAAGAGGTCCACCGAAACCCTATAAGTCACATAGGCTTTCCTATGGTGATAGGTGATTCAGGTGCACATAGGATCGACGGATGCGTACAGGGTACAGTTTACCCCGTCTGTCGGACAGTTAGCTTTACCAGTATCCGAAACCGTTGAGACGAGGGGGATTAGTACCTATGTAGGCTGGGCAGGTGTCTCTTGAGTACTCGGGGGACCTGGTGGGTGTTAGCCGGGGGGCTGGTTGTGAAAGGGGTCCAGGGATAGGTGTCGTCACTCCGTCGCGGGTTCTCCCTGTTCTTCGCTGTCGGAGCTCAGATGGTTGGAACCTATAGTGGAGTCCGCTGAATTCCAATTGGAACCGTCTGACGCCCATCCTGAGTTATCAGGCCTATTTTAGGAGTCAGACATCTAAGGATTAGAACAAAAACCTCGCTGTCCCCATTCCCACCCACTTTCCCATAACCCATTCCTTATTACCACCATCCGCATCCCTCATCCAAACCCTTCCTGCTACCGTCCCAGGAGAGATCAGGGAAGTCTCCCCGGGCCCGCTCTCCTGGCTGTGGTGTCGCTGTGTAGCATTTTTCCCTTTTATTTTCCACTTCGGTGGGTATTTCCTTCCCTTCAAAACTCTAGTTGACCTCGGTCCAGTTTGTTTATTTTTAATTGGCGTCACCCGTGATACGTATGTGGTACGGGTTGGGCTTTTATTTTATATTATAGCCCTTTACCTTTATGTCTGTCTGTCTGTCTGTCTGTCTGTCTGTCTGTCTGTCTGTCTGTCTGTCTGTCTGTCTGTCTGTCTGTCTGTCTGTCTCTCTGTCTCTCTGTCTGTCTCTCTGTCTGTCTCTCTGTCTGTCTGTCCGTCCGTCCGTAAAGGGCTCTCATAACAGCCCCCCGTGGGAGCCTTGCGAACGTGGATTTCAGTTAACGCTCGCATACAAACTTCCGGTGTCCGGAGACCGTGAAAAGCAGGTGTTGCAAGTACCCGTGTATAGTGGAAAGCTTTACTGGTGATTCGTGAGTACCAGGTGCGGGACCGTTGATCGAGGACGTTAGTACGCATCGGCCGCAGAGCTGGGGGTCGGGGGGGGGGGGGGGCGATCGTCGCCACTAAATAGGGTACTTCCTGTCTCCGACAGTTGGGGCCCAGTTATCGGACCCTATGGGTGAGCGGTACCCGTGGCAGGGACAGCACATTTGGCAATTGGCACTGTCTGATGCCCTCGCTGAGCAATCAGTCTTGGAAGAGAGTCAGACAAATGGATTGGAGCAAAATTGCTTCCCTCATTCCCACCCTTCTTCCCATAACCCATCCCGATGTCCAAGTTCCCGTTCCCAGCAACCCACCCTATCCGGCTTTTTCCTAGGGGGGACAAGAGGGGTCCCCCCGGGCTCGTCCCCCTGGCGGTGGGTCGCAAGAAAGCTTTTTCCTGTTCATTTCTCTCCACCTTCGAGTGGACAAAATTCTCTTTGCCGGTTGGCCCTATTTTTGTACTGTTGCAATTGGGTGTAACCGGTTATACTACGGTGGTACCGGGGAGCTATTGAAAGCTCCATTTACTCGATGTCCGTCTGTCTGTCTGTGACTCGATTCAGCCACCCGGCCAAAGTAAGATGCATACTGCGCAATAGTCTTATATACTCACAGCCGAATGTGAGCGTCTAAGCCCGGTTTATATGTTCATACTTGTGAACTTTGTTGAACATGAACAAGACATTACGCACATATAAGGCAGGAAATTAGTACACAAGAGGTATTTACAGTGTTCCTTTATGTGGGCACGGCGGCAACGCATGGGCGATGTGCTCAAACAGCTTCCTTCTGTTTTATTAGGTGATTCTCATCTGCGCTGCCTTCCATGGGAACGCATGGAGCATGCGCCTGGGCGACCCGGCTGCTGCGGTTGATTCTGCCAAATTGGAACTTCACCCGTGTATCATCGACAACCTTGACATCGGGTTCCGAGGTGGAACAACGCCGTGGCAAGACCGTATAAAGCAAGCCCCCTCGCCGGAAACATCCAGTGGGCACGGCGTCAACGCATGGACGATTTGCTGAAACAACTTCCTTCTGTTTCAACAGGTTAGTCCATACTCGTCTTATAAGAGCGACAATCGCTTCCTCGTAGTGCTGCCGTGCCCATTGGTGGTGTTTTCTGCTTTTGCATCACTGTGTTTGCTGTTGTCGGGTGACGTTGAGACGATCCCTGGACCCGATATAAAAGTACTTGTACAAGGGTTGTGTGATGGCCAAAAGGCAATTCAGGCCAACCTAAGCGGCCTTAGCGACAGACTTAAGGCCCTGGAAGACATTGTACAGCTTTGTAGGGACCAAGCGGCAAGTCTTGCTGAACTAAAAGACACAACCGAGAGGTTGAATTCAGCTTTCAGCAACAGGAAAAACTTGTTGCTTTAGAGGACAGAATGCGGCAAAACAATTTCATTGTGTTTAATATGCCGGAGACTGAAAATGAAACTTCAGAAGGACTTGAAAGAAAGGTAGTTGTAGACGTATTGAAGAAAAAGCTCGGCGTTAATTTAAAAACGATAGAGCGGATGCACAAAGTCGGAAAGCCGCATCACAACAAATCCGCAGAAGAACCCTTCAGGCCTCGGCCAGTAATACTGAAGCTTTATGATTATAAGGAAAAAGAAAAAGGTTTTCAATTGCTGCGGAAAATTAAAAGGAAGTGGTATTTCGGTTGGCGACAACTATTCAAAAGAGACACTGAATCAGCGCAAGCTGCTCTGGAAGTCAGCGTTCAAAGAAAAAGAAGAAGGCTCCCGCGTGCGCTTGACCCGAGACAGGCTTACTGTAGATAACAACGTCTACGTGTGGGATTATTCTAAAAATAGCCGTGTCCGGCTACGGCAACTGCCGAAAACCAAAGATGCGCCGCCAAAGACTACAGCAAGAGATAGTGGCCAGTGAAATACCGTCATCCAGGAAACAAACTTTCGACTTATAAACCTTAATGCTCGAAGTCTCGCGAATAAAGTCGGTGATATAGAACATGTGCTTGCCAGTTATGACCCTCACGTGGTTATTGTTACCGAAACGTGGCTGCGACCAGAAATACAAGAATGCGAGTTATTGCCTCCAGGTTTTAAGATAATACGTAATGATAGATAAACTAGAGGAGGAGGAGTTGCAATCATAATAAAGGAAAATGTTGAATTCGTAAACATGAACGGTATTCCTAATCACGAGAGCGCTTGGTGCCAAGTAAAATTAGGAACCAATTTAGTCATAATAGGAGCAATCTAAAAATCCCCTAACTCATCAATCGAATACTTAGAGGCGATTCAACACTTTATAGAACAACAGAATACGCGAAACCAGCGGTTAATAATTGCCGGTGATTTTAACTTGCCTGGGGTTGATTGGAGTTTACTTACCATAGAGTCACGGGAACGAGCTGACTACGAAGTCCTGCTTGACATTGCTTTCGCTAACGATTTAACACAGTTGGTGCAGGAAAGCACTCGAAAAACGGGAACAGCGCAGTCTATATTGGACCTAGTATTTCTTGATGGACGGTTTGAAGATTATCAGGTAGCAGTAGAAGATGGCATATCAGACAATAAACTTGTATTTGTAGAAATTAAAACCGACGTTCCTGCATCAACTGTTAAAGAATGCATTGCGCATGTCCCCAATTTTGCTAAAGCTGACGACACGAGCATCATTGACTACTTGTCGTTTCATATAGACAGTCTGAGTCCTGACGATGACGTCAATTCTTTGTGGACAAGATTCAAAACCATTATCTTGCACTGTGTAAATTCATTCGTACCATTAAGAAAAAAGAGAAAAAGTAGGCGTAATTCCTGGATAACGCGAGAGATTGTTCGTCTGAAGCCATAAATAGGAAGGCAAACGAAAGTCAAAAGTCGTGAAAAGATATCTTACTTATCTTCACAGTTACGTACAAGGCTTAGGCAAGAAAAACAGAAATATTACGAGGAAACACTTACAAACTTTATGGTGTCTTCCCCGCAAACGTTTTGGCGTCACTTGTCACAAACCCCTCAAAGCCAATACAGCATTGTTGTTGACGACGAAATCATAACCGACTGTTCGAAAATTGCGTCTTACCATAATAAGTTCTTCCAGTCTGTCTTTTCAAATGATTCCAAATGTAGTGCTTCAACTACAACCACATCGTTCTCCCATACGTCTGACATGCCAGAAGTACGAATTAGCTATGAAGGAATACTATCGCTCCTGCTAAACATTAAAGAACATAAATCTGTGGGTCCGGATGGAATTCCAAATGCTTTCTTGCGTAGATACGCTGAATGGGTTGCCCGATACTTGGAAATAATCTTCAATGCCTCCTTGCAGCAAAAACGGGTCCCAGACGACTGGCTTGTAGCAAAAGTGGTCCCGGTACACAAAACCGGAGACAAGCAGAATATCGAAAATTACCGGCCAATCTCCTTAACCTGCGTCTGCTGCAAACTCCTCGAACATGTTATATCCAAACCAATATATCAGTATCTAGAAAATACAAAATGACTACATCCTAACCAACACGGCTTCCGACAAAAGCTATCAACCGTAACGCCGCTTCTTGAGACCATCCAAGACTTTTCAAAACCAATAGATAACGAAAAACAGGTTGATGCAATATGCCTTGATTTCGCAAAAGCCTTCGATAGGGTTCCTCATAACGAATTAATTAACAAATTGAAACAGAGTGGTATAAAAAACAATATAGTAGAATGGGTCAGGTCATATCTGACATGTAGGACGCAGTATGTGGACATAAACGGCTACAAATCCGATCGTTTACTCGTAACTTCTGGAGTCCCTCAAGGGTCTGTCCTCGGACCGGTGTTATTTCTCGCTTACATTAACGATATTTGTTCTGACATTAATCAAATTAATCAATTCGACTGTTCGCCGATGATTGTATATTTTATCGAGAAATATGCACCCATAATGATCAAAAAATGCTCAGCGATGCATTGGCGTCTATTGAAAAATGGTGCGAAACTTGGAAAATGGAAATAAATAAAGAAAAAACGGTTTTGCGAGTTACAAACAAAGTAAAGCACGTCAAAATTTTCGAGTATCAACTAGGTTCCACCGCGTTAGCTACCGTTAACAAATGTAAATACTTAGGAGTAACAATATCTGAAGACCTGAACTGGACCCAACATATCACTACTATCTGCTCTACTGCTGAAAAGAAGTTATGGTTCTTACGTCGCAAATTAAAACTCGCTCCAGCACCCGTAATATTAGCAGCGTACTTAACAATAGTAAGGCCTACACTGGAATACGCAAACATCATATGGGACCCTCATCAAAAAGGATTGATTAAGAGCATCGAGCGGATACAAAGAAGGGCGGCTAGATTTAGTCTTTCAAAATATTCTCGTAATGATTCCGTAACACAGATGCTGCAAGAACTAAATTTACAACCCCTCCTAGACCGCCTTCGCATAGCCAGACTTAAATTCTTGTTTTTGTTCTCCCAAAATACATTTACCTTTGATGCAGAGCAGTACCTAATTGCCCGTCACGTGCGGAGCCTACGAAGTGACCACCCCAGAAAATATCTAGTTCCTCAATGCCGCGTGAACCCATATGCATACTTTTTTTTCCCTAGAACAATAAAGGAGTGGAATGTATTACCGGATGCTATACGTGATTCTCCAACTGCAGAACATTTTGAAAACAATGTTGCAAAATATTTTCTAAGTGAATCTTCGTGAACGGTGATTGCTTTTTTTTTTGCGTATGTGTGCCTGTTTTCTATTGTAAATTTGAATGTATTTTCTGTAACTTGTCTCATGTACGTTGTAGGACGTAGTACTGTGAAGTGTATTTTGTGATGTATGTGATGTAGCATGTAAGTTCTAGAATGTAGTATAATGATGTATTCTTTTTGTATCGGCTATGCATTTCTTCTTTACGCTTGACATGGCGGTTGTTATGTCAATTTTTACCCCACCTCATAACGGCCCAATCGGCCAACAGTACCTGGAAAATAAATAAATAAATAAATAAATAAATAAATAAATAAATAAATAAATAAATAAATAAATAAATAAATAAATAAATAAATAAATAAATAAATAAATAAATAAATAAATAAATAAATAAATAAATAAATAAATAAATAAATAAATAAATAAATAAATAAATAAATAAATAAATAAATAAATAAATAAATAAATAAATAAATAAATAAATAAATAAATAAATAAATAAATAAATAAATAAATAAATAAATAAATAAATAAATAAATAAATAAATAAATAAATAAATAAATAAATAAATAAATAAATAAATAAATAAATAAATAAATAAATAAATAAATAAATAAATAAATAAATAAATAAATAAATAAATAAATAAATAAATAAATAAATAAATAAATAAATAAATAAATAAATAAATAAATAAATAAATAAATAAATAAATAAATAAATAAATAAATAAATAAATAAATAAATAAATAAATAAATAAATAAATAAATAAATAAATAAATAAATAAATAAATAAATAAATAAATAAATAAATAAATAAATAAATAAATAAATAAATAAATAAATAAATAAATAAATAAATAAATAAATAAATAAATAAATAAATAAATAAATAAATAAATAAATAAATAAATAAATAAATAAATAAATAAATAAATAAATAAATAAATAAATAAATAAATAAATAAATAAATAAATAAATAAATAAATAAATAAATAAATAAATAAATAAATAAATAAATAAATAAATAAATAAATAAATAAATAAATAAATAAATAAATAAATAAATAAATAAATAAATAAATAAATAAATAAATAAATAAATAAATAAATAAATAAATAAATAAATAAATAAATAAATAAATAAATAAATAAATAAATAAATAAATAAATAAATAAATAAATAAATAAATAAATAAATAAATAAATAAATAAATAAATAAATAAATAAATAAATAAATAAATAAATAAATAAATAAATAAATAAATAAATAAATAAATAAATAAATAAATAAATAAATAAATAAATAAATAAATAAATAAATAAATAAAAGAATTCATGGGTGCTTGGTTTTCCGATAGCAAATGATATTCTACATCTGCTGCAGAAAACTGCCATTTGCAGTTGCCCGCGCCACCTCCTGGTGGCATATGTGGAATAACGCGGCAACAGCAACGAAAGGTTCCACTAGCTAGTTTCCACGTTCTGCTTGGAACGCACGTGGAGCACGGACACGCGGTTTTATAAACCTTGTAGTCGGCCACCTCGATTCACGCACGTCTCCGCCGAACTGCAGCGCTGGCATCGAGGAACCCAGCCTGTAGCAGTGGAACGCGGTAAATTCAAATCGCCTTGAGCAAACCTTTGGTGTGTTTATCTTGGGATGAGCGCGACGGGGCAGGAACAGCATGAAAGGTGAGCGGGAAAGCATGGGGGGGGGGGCATTTACTTGGCAAATGTCTACAAAGACTATCGTCTTTTGACGACATTTGCAACGAAAGGAGCAGGCACGCGGCCAATTTTGGTTAAGCGGATGTCGGATAAACAATTATGATGAACTTGGAAGGCGGGAAAGTGCACACCAGTTCTGGGCCCTTGCGCCGAAGAGACATTGCAATCCCAGAATCACCAAAATCTGCTAAAAACCACTTCATTTTCTTTGAAATGTCTTTATAAGTTCAAAAACATTCAAATAGACCATACCGTATTTTCACGCGTATAACCCGCCTCTGCGTATAATACCCACCACCACTTTGAGCCAGCCGGGAAAGAAAAAAAAAGTTTTCGCGTATTGCCCGCACATTTGATACAGGGAAAGCTGCACGAAAGCTACTGCTCAAGCAACACATCACATACTATGTAGAAAAAAAATGGCCGCGTATCTGCTCCTTTCGTTGCAAGTGTCGACGAAAGTCGATAGTCGACTGGCGTCCCTGCCAAGTAAATGCCTCCTTTATCTTTCCGCTTACCTCTCAAGCTGTTCCTCGCCAGTCTTGTTCCTCCCAAGGTAACAAGCTAGACGTCTGCTCAAGTCAATTTAAATTTACCACGTTCCACTGCTCCAGGCCGGGTGTCTCGATGCCAGTACTACCGTACGGCAGAGACGCGCGTGAATCGAGGCACCCTACTACAACGTCTATAGAACTCGACGAGCGTTCCAAAAGGAACGTGGAAACTATCTAGCGGAACTTTTCGTTGCTGTTGCCGTTTGATTTCTTAGATGCTGCCTGGAGCTACAGTAGCGCAGGCAACAGCAGGCGACGGTTTCGTTATCACGCATGCATAAAATAAAAACAAAACTCCAGCGCTAATGCTAAGGCTGAAAAGAACCCCCTGTTCGGGACAGGGCAACCCGGCCGCCGCGTTCTCGAGAAGCCATTGTGGATTATCGGAGACATGGCTACGAGTGTGCTAATCCTTTCCGGGATGACTTGCAGATCCCGCCACCGCTACCTCGAATCGATGACGAAGACCTGGTGGAAGTCTACTATGCTGAGGGTGACTTTGCATCCACCACTCGCCACGAACAAGACGACGACTTTTTTGATGCATACGACGGCGATTACTAGCACCGCAACTATGCAAATAAACAATGTTACTGAACCTTAGCGGGCAATTCTCACCCACAACAGCTTCGCCATTAAAGTTTTGAGCGTAATTGCAAGCTTTTCTGAATTTCTTTTTTTTTTTTTTGCTACCGCCACCTGACCAAGCTAAAGCTTAAATAGCTCCTCTGAGAACATTTGGAGGAACGCCGCATAAAATTGAAGGGGAGTGGGTGTGTAAGTGAAACGTCGCTGAGGTTGGTCAACGTAAGGTGCGATTTTTAGATAAATTCCTTCTGTGAAGCACCTTGGCAATGATTTTGTTTCATTGAGCATGACTGGATAAATGTATAATTATATCGCGCTAGTGTTTTGGAATAAACAGTTGGAAGGAGGAGCGCCTGTCAGAGTCCCTTTTATTGCGTTCGATTCCTTTTCGTTAATAACCATGGTTTTAAACTATAACCAACACGCCCACCAAAAAGGGTTTTTAAAGTAACCTGCAGTCGCACTTAAAGGTTTATGGGGTGTGCAGTTTTTTTTTTCTTTAAAGTAAAAATGACCGCGTATCTGCTCCTTTCGTCGCAAATGCCGACGAAAGACGACAGTCGACTGGCGCCCCGGCCAAGCCCCTCCCTTCTCTTTCCCGATCACTTCTAATGCTGCTCCTCTCCCGTCTCGTTCCACTCAAGATAACACAATGAGGTCTCCTCAAGTCAATTTAAATTTACCGCGTTCTACTGCTCCATGCCGGGCGCCTCGATGCCAGCGCTGCAGTACGGCGGATACGCGCGTGATTCAGGGCCGTTGCACAGAATCGCAGGCAACGTATGCAGTGGCCCTTGCTTTCCTTTTTCAGACAACACCTCGTGACCTTTCTGGGAGGCGAGTTTGCCCTTTTAGGCGAGGAAGAGTTTCTGCGACATTGGTCTACCCGGTTTATTGAGGTTTCGTACAAAAGGGTTATTATTTATGCCAGTTTTCCATACCTGTGTCCTCATGGATTTTCGTTGTAACAATTGATTTTGGTGTTATAATTGTGTGTTAGTGCGCTACAGTACCCGTTGTGACATTAACACCAACGTTGTACCGTATATTGCTGCATTCTTGAAGCGGATGCCTTTGTATCCTTGTTTCCCTCGCATGTTAGCTTTTGGTTGTAAGCAAATCTAAATTGTTTGTATGTTAATCTTTTGTCTACAATCAACTTGAAGCTGTTTATGTGTTTCTGTATGTGTCTTCTGTTACTTGCAGCCTTCGCGCTCTATTAGTTTTGTTGCAACAGGCGCTGCAGTTGTTTAATTGTTTCTGGTTGAACATTGTATCATTGATACCAGGATCTTTTGATAATACATTTATCCTTTCAAGACGATTACACTCAACTTGAAACTGTTTGTGTGTTTCTGTAAGTGTCTGTAACTGGCAGCCTCCGGGATGTGTTATTTTGTAGCAACAGGCACTGCACTTGTTTAATTGTTTCTGGGTTTTACATTGTATCATTGATACCAGGGTTTTTTATAATGAATTTTTCCTTTCAGACAGACATACAGACAGACCAAAATTTCTGTGTTCAAGTAGCCCAAGAAAGGCTATCGTCTTTAAAAAAACTTTTACGGTAAACTGTAGTCGTGCTTAGAGGTTTACTGGGGTGTGCACCTTTTTAAAGTAAACGGTCTAGGGCAGTCGTCCGCTTTAATAATTTATAATTCCACTGCTGTGGCTGCAAGTTAATTGAGCGTACGCTTGACCTTTATTTTAAGCTAAAAATACGACAGCCTCAAACGGTAGGATGGTCATACCGTCAAAAGACTCGCTCGCAAAACGCTGTTATTGAACGCATGGTTTAAACTCCGCATTTCACGACCCCTGAGGGGCAAAATACCACAAGTGTCGCAGCGAGTCTTTGAGTGTTAAAATAAGCCCTAAAATAGCAATCTACGTAATTAGTGAAGGGCACTCAATCATTAAAAGAGCGCAAACCTAGGATTACAATCATTCTTCAGGTGTGGCCACACGTAATCCCCTAAAGGTTGCGAGGATTACTGCTCTCTGGATGAAAGAGCCGAACACCCGTCGAAATACGATCCCAGTGTTTTCGCGGCTTTTTCCCGTGCAATATTGAATAAGCGCGTGCGATTCCACCCCCTTAGTCGCACATCTATATACGTCTCGTGACACGAGGGCGAAGGTTTCGAAACAAGACGCTTCACTTCTGAGCTCGAGCCGCAAAGCAGCTAGCCTCCAAGCGATAATAACGCCGTTCCTCCGCAAAAGGAACGGTGAATTTTTGATGGGGCTAGTTGCTTCAATTTTTAATAAGCACCGTGTCCGCAAAAGTGCGTCTCGACGCGCGTGCAGTTATTATTAACGCATCGCCGCAAAGGACCCCGACGATGCAACATGGCCGCGTTCACGGTGATGCCGCTGGTGATTGGGTAACTTTTCTCATCTCTCCAGCGAAACGTTTATTTATGGTCTGAAGAACCGTGCGAACAAATGGCATTTTTGTCAGAGCGAGTTTCTCGGGAAGAGAGCCGCCATTATTGCTGCTTCCCGCACTGTCCAGCTCCGATAATTACCCTCTTCTCGACCGGATTAAAAGAACCATGATCTTATGCTTTCTCCCAGCGGAGTCGACCGGCTGGCCCTCAGAAAACTCGTGCTGTGTAATCGGCCTCTGAACCACCGCAGTTGCCAAGGTTCTCGTGTTCCGCAGACAATGAACGCATCGAGATAAATTTCTCTCCCGAGTACTTTTAAATTTTCGTCTTTGTTCCGCATAGACTTTTACTGGCGTCCTTCCCTAGCTTTCGGAAGCATTATAAATCATCCTACAAAGGTTTTTGTTTGCTTTAAAGCCCTCTCCTTCCGGTTCACTGGTTTTTCGCCTCCGGCGCCGGTTGTGAAGCAATCGGACGGCGTTTCTCTAAACCGCTGCCTCGGCCAAACAAACTAACAGCGCGTCTGCGACGCTTTGTGCAATTCTGTAGTGGATGCCGTCCCACGATTGTACCCATGAAGCGATCCACTCGAACGTTGCACGTCGCTCGTCTTCTTACTGGATCGTTAGTAGACTCCTCGAAGCTCGAGTCGAGCCGAGCCCAACGGAAACATCAAAGGGGACACCACGAATAGGACCGTCTGAATAGTCGGAAAACAGTAACGCGTCTCCTTGTTCAGAGTCACTGACTGAAAGCGCTAACGACTTCGTCGAAGATAAATTAAGGGGAACGAGAAAACAGGTTCACCACAGCAGCGAATTGAGCCAATGTGGATGCTTCATCACTTGCGACTGAATGTTGCATTGAAGAACAGTAATGATTGTAGGATTTCAAGCGTCGACGCTACACAGGCGATAAGGCGTGATGCAGTAGAGGGCTCAGAATTAATTTTGACCACCTGGGGATGTTGAAAGTGTGCCGAAATCTCGAACACACGGGCGTTTTCGCTCTGCGCCTCTGTCAGAACTGCCCGTGCGCGGCTCAACCGTTCCTGCTAAGCCTGACTAGTAATAAAACGTATCTCTCTCTCTCTCTCTCTCTCTCTCTCTCTCTCTCTCTCTCTCTCTCTCTTCCCTCTCTCCCCTGCGTCTCTCTTCCTCGATATCTCTTTCTTTATGTCCCTCTATGTCACCCTCTCCCTCTCTCTATATATATGTCTCTCTGTCTTCATCTCTCCCTCTCTTGCTATATCTCCCTCTCTCTCTCTCCACCTCTCTCTCTCTATCTCTCTTTCCATCAGAATGCATTCAAAAACAATTTTCTTTGGACGCATAAATTCTTTGGACGCCAACGGTCAATCCTGTATTAAAAAGGACTTGACACTCAACGTGTAGTAAAGTAAGAGCCGTGAAGTAAATTACGAGCCATGAGTTTGCCTTAAGCACAAACTAGAGCTAAACGATTCACTAATTGCAAGCGTTGCATGCGCTGCCCAACTGCATTTTCCGGCGTTTCTAGCGTCACCCGTGGCTACTCTACAAATAAAAAGGCTGCTGCTATTGGCATCCCTGCTATTACCATACGGTAAGTGAAAATGGCTCTTCGGCGTCTCGTCGCCACCTAGTAGGTCACTTTCATCTATAGGGCCACGAGGTCCTTTTAAGACCACTTTAAGATCGTCGATCCGTAGAATATATGTCGCAGTGCACTTTAGTGAGGGGTCGACGATCTTCAGCGACACTACGTACAAATAAATTACTTTCACGCGCCGTGTCACAGTCACAGTTTACTAATTCTATAGTTTTACACGACAAAGCCTTAGTGATGTGAAATATTTATCAGCAAAATAAAACAATCTATTTAATAAAAGGTGGAGAGGTGAGCCGCTAACGGCAGGGTTGGATACATACACCTGATGAGAGTGACCCTATTTAGTACGGTCAGTACAGAAAATGTGTGTGCCTATAGCGCAACGCAGACAAAAACCGCAAAAAGCTGAGCTGTGGTTGATTTCTTTGTCATAGGAATCAGCAAAACACGAAAGTGAAATGAGCAGCGAAATCTGCAGCTGAGCATGAATTGCGGGTCGCCGGCTGTCTTGTGGGTGTGATTTGCAAGCGACGTCCTGCTGCCGGGTCGCTTCGGCAAAGATGTAGTGGCGTCATTCCCGTGACGGGTATGACGTCAGTGAAATATTGGGGTACCGCGGCATAAAACACTTTCGTGCTAAAACATAAATCCCGAAAACGAACAACCCTAAGTATAACGTACTCTGTAGTACTTACAATTGCTTTCCTGCAAGAAGACCCTGTGTGCAAGGGAGCGCCCATTACAGGTTGCTTGCATCGTTGTACTGGCGTGACTTCCGTGACGGATATGACGTCAGAAATCTTCCTGTATCCAGGAATAAAACACTTTCGTGTTAAAATAGGCATTCTGACTAAAGTTTTGGTCTCTAGTCACTATCAAGGCTAGTCCTATCGAGTTGCTCATGCTCATCAACAGCAGTATGAACATAATTTTCGATGTTTTTTGAGCCACAGCAACTGCATCAACCAAACAGTGATGGTACAGATTTCTCGCTTAACACGAATTTGTCCCCCACAGTTTCATAATTCGTCATAGTTCGCTCTTAGTTTAAAAAAAAAAAACTTTTAGGACCGTCTTCTTTTTGCCACTCCATGCGCATTTTTCGGTAGTTATACCGTTGGGCAACTTTATTGAACGCACCGCGGTCACCGCCCGTTGTTTTCCCCAACAACTGTCGCTTACACAGCGAGCCCAGCTTCGGTTTGTGTTCCCGCTTCTGTGTATGTCGACACAAAGCCGTTCGGGCGCAACACAATGCGACCGTTTTCCGGTCCGCCGTCGCCGGAATGAAATGAATGCCCCCGCAAACTCGAATCGCTCGCCACTCTCTCTTTTCTTGTCATTCTCCGCCCGCCGGGCGTTCATCCCGGCAAGTGTACAGGACGCGGTCCAAGCGTCCTTGTCGAATGTTCGGCTCGCGCCCGGCCATGTTTTTCACTCCAACATTCTTCCCCGTTTTGGGGACCCCCACAGCGCCTGCTGTCACTGGCAGTTCTGTGTCCGATATCTCTCCGCGAATTCCATTTTCCGTTTCGCTTTCTATGTTTGCGATGTTCTTTTTCTTTTCTTTCGTATTCTGTTTGCGACACTGTGGTTACACTCGCGCAGCAGAGGTGCTGCGCTGGAAGTGGGCGCAAAATACGAGCGGGCCAGAGGGTGGCTGGTCGATGATTAATTATGCCCCGCCCCGCTGGTCTGGTGTGCGGTGGTACCAAGCAACTTGGCTCGCCGAATGGCCGCATGCTCTGTGTTTTTCCTGCACTCCAGAGAGTGGCCCGAATTGCTTTCAGGCGTTGGGGAATTGCTCAACACGGTATCCGCGAGGATTGGTGGGCAGTGTTGAGGATGCCTCTTGCTTTTCTAGTTCTCTACAGGAGACAGAACTAGCGTTTGCGAAAAGGTTAGGTAGACGCTGACCCGTTTACCATCCTGTATTTGGCAGGGACCAGAAGCAATTTAAGGAATGCTTGGGGATAAATGAACCTACTGGCATTGCTTTCTTCTGTAGTGCTTTTTAACTCGAAAGTGTTTTATTCCAGGATACACCAACATTTCGCTGACGTCATATCCGTCACGGAAGTGACGCCAGTGCAACGAAGCAAGGTAGGTTAAAAGAAGGGTTAAAAGAAGGCTCGAAGGCAGGTTAAAAGAAGGGTTTTTTTTTAAATAGGTTTAGATGGGCTGGCGCCGTCGGCGGGTGCGCAAGCGTATTCTTCTCCTTTTGTTTACCGGCGGTGGAGCTACGAGGTTCGGCCACACCTCCCGTGTTCTAATTACTCCTGACGGCACCAGTACAAGCTCACGCCCCGACAACTTCAGTGGACTTTGAGCGTTCTTTTGCCGCATACCAATATCGCCTGAAAGGAGGCACCATGCATTTAAAGCCTGAAAACACCGTGATGGTCGTGCTTTGTCATTGCTTTTGCAGCCTTTCTCGCAGAGTCGAATCGTCGTCTATTTTACGTAAATCACTTTAAATGGCGGCACTTATCTACCGTATTTTCACACAAAAAATCTAAAACTACTGTTCCAAAGCACAAGGTTTGTCCTCTGTGGTCACTGTATCACTGTAAATAAAAAAAATTGTCGTAAATTCCCCCGGTGAAGTCAATATTAATTAAGCCTACAAATGCTTGAACGATAGCATCCGACGCCTATATAAGCCTAAATGACAACTTTCAGTGCCTTATTGCAGGCGCCTAAAACCTTGATTTTTCGTGTCCTCTCTAGTAATCACGCTAGACTCCCCATTGCTCCACATGAGTGCCTAGGGCAAGATATTTCTGCGGTGCAAAAAATCACACCATCTTCCCGTAGGGGAACCCTGAGTAGTATGCGAAGCAGCCATGGGGTCGATTCAAGTGCCCATTAGTTTTCAGCTCGTCGTTTCCGTTAGGTTGAGGTACGTAGCTACCGTTATATTTACCGTTTGGTTTCTATAGTAACTACTACACTTCTCACTTACCAGAACTACGAAATGGTAAATTGCGTTGACCCCATGGCTTTTTCGCATACTACTCAGGGTTCCCCTACGGGAAGATGGTGTAGTTTTATTGCAGGAGGGGGAGGGGGTGTTAGAGTGGAGAGGCATTAGAGAGAGAGAGAGAGAGAGAGAGAGAGAGAGAGAGAGAGAGGGAGAGAGAGAGAGAGAGAGAGAGAGAGAGAGAGAGAGAGAGAGAGATAGAGAGAGAGAGAGAGAGAGAGAGAGAGAGAGAGAGACGTTGTAAGTGGTATGAGTTTGTATTTATTTAGGCATTATCATAATCATGTTCAACGTAGGTGACGTTGAGCTGTGGTTGGCGATCCGCTTTGATTATGATCGCCATATGGTCTGTAAAATGTAAAGTCAAGGGCTGTTGTAGTGGATGAACCCTAAAGTTGCTAAAGATGAGGTAGATGCACGTTCCCCGGATGGTTGTGGGCTGCTTGTAATCACGGCCCGCCTAGACTCGCCGACGCACGCCGCTGCCGACGATGATGAAACATCGAAGGCGCGTGAAGCGTGCTCATCTCGTTTTGGCCCAGGAAGACACCGGCAACACTGTAGCTCCAGGAGCCATTAAGGAGTAAGACACCACCGGGCGTTCAGCAAGCCGAGCATGCGCAGTGGGGGTGTGGACGGCGCAACAACAACAAGGGAGGGCCATAGCACCGACCATGAGATGCTTCGCATCTAAAAAAACAAAAATGTGGCTCGTCCGAAAACTTCGAAAGCATCCGCAGTCGTGAGTCGGTATGAACCCCCAAGGGACAATACCTTCCCAGCGGGCCACACATAAGCCCTCTGCAGCGCAACTTGCGTAATGTGTCATCCCTGGTGACAGTCGGATAAAAGAAAGCTTACACTGAATATTATATGCCTTTGCAGCTCAAAAATAGGTGAGTGTACTCGTTCGCTTGCTAACTGGTCTGTCATTGCAACTAGACGCCCCTGCCACGTGGGTCAAGTCAGAGGCACAGTATCACAAGTGAGCTAAGGCGATTGTAGGTCCAAAGACACCGAGGTACGCCGCAAGCAAGAAAACACAATGGAAACGAAAGTGAACGATCAACCAAAAAATAAAATTATTGCCGTTCCCCTCAATGTGAACGCTGACGGAAGTGCAGATAAAGTGATTCGCTATAATTGGCTGTGGCACCGTTTTCCGCTCACTCTTAGCACCCGTCACGCTCTTCGCCGCCAACTACCCAACAAACATAATAAAGTTATTTTTCTCTCTCTCTCTCTCTCTCTCTCTCTCTCTCTCTCTCTCTCTCTCTCTCTCTCTCTCGCCGCCCTGTCTCATTCCTCTCCTGATGAATTCAACGGAGGTTTGTCCAACCCATTTCAAATTTCCCGCCTTCGCAGTGCTCACGTGCCCCCTGCCTGAAACTGCGCCAGCGGGAGTTCTTTTCTTATTGTGCTTGCTTTTCCTGCCGCACGTGCTGGCGTTTCACTGCCACTTTTTTTCGCTTACAATCGTAAAACCAACCCAACGAGCGTTCCTAACTAAATGAACGGCGGCGCTGCCGGTTAACCACGTATATTTTGCCTCAAATGTACCCACAGTTTTCTCTGCGCTAAACAACGGGGAGGTGTATGACAAGCGCCAGCGGTTCGCGAGTTTCGAACTCTGGGTTACGCCGCGACGACAGCCGCTACGACGGAACGCCGTGTGGCTCTTGTGTGGTCCAGCGAGCGAGGTACAACGACAAGGCGAGCCCCTAAAGTGCTCTGCACTTAAAAGAATCAGCGCAGCTTGCAGTAGTGGTGCCAGGCTTGAGAAACAGCCCAGCTGGCGGCCCCTCGCCCTTCGTCGGATACCCGGATATTGCACCGCACATGGATTTCCGAACTTGCCGCTGAGAGTACTCCACGTCTGGCAGGCCCGGATAGTTTTGTCCGCTGGCTTGCACATCTCTCCCAAAGTAGACCACGTTAGCACGCGCTAGAACCAGCGGCAACCAGCCTCGCGAACTCGGCGTCTGCAGCGAGATATCTCGGTGTCTGTGCTCTCCACTTCAGGCGCGAACGCACGTGAACTGGCGAGAAGAAGAGCACGCGAGAAATCGCGTCACGAACGTAATCGCATAGAAGCCACTTTCACAACGCGAGGAACCTAGGTTAGATCCGACCATGGGAATCGTCTTTTCGCCTTCTTCATCTCGTGTTGTTTCATGCGGCGAACGTCTTTTAATTGCCTTTTGTTGTTTTTAATTTGGGGAGTTAAGTTGTCGCTTTTTTCGTTCTTTTATTACTTATTCCCAACCCCTCCAACCCGTGTGTACATTTGACCCTCCGTTTTGTAATGAGGCGGCCTGGGAAGGCGAGATGGAATGGATTTTGCACGCCATGGGCGCCTAAACTCGTTGTTAGGTTTTTTTTTTTTTGCTTCAAAATGAACCCATTTGACTCTAATAATTGCGAAAATTCTATCTGTCCTTTACTTTTTCCTTGTAGGTGTTGTGCATGCACGGCGTAAAGGTCCCGGGTTCGACTCCCGCAAAATTTACATTTTACCTTTACCACATTTTTTGAAGGCAAAGCTTTCTACCTGTACCAGCCAACGGTTCTTTCGCTGCGTGCGGGACAATAAACTCTCAACGTGGCGGAGGCGGCGAGGGGGGGGGGGGGAGAGGGGCGGCAGGTTTCACTCACGGAGCGCACTGTAGATGGCGCAGCGCATTTACCCAGCGTTCTCCGAGCGAAGCTGCCTGCTCGGTGGCCAGTGCGTCGGCGGTACGGCTTTGTCGCCTGCATTAGCTACGGTTGTTTTGGGCCTGTTTTGGAGCAGCTTCGCATCCATTGCGCGCTTCCTTCGCACGGCTTGATTAACTTGTTTCAAAGCAACTCCTGGGTAACCCTGACCCGACAGAATTAAGTGGTAGTACGGAACAGATACGTTAAGGATTGGTTTGCAGGACGGGAAAATAAAATGTAGAGACAACACACAGACACCTGGCCGCTAGAGAAACACTAGCTTTTGCGCACTGCTTGCAACGAATAGAACTCCGTTTTCTAAATTGATGAATACCAATTCGGTTGTGTATTAACAAGAATTACCAAAGGCGAAAGTATCAATTGGTTCTGATAAATAGCGACTATCAAAGTTCCGTCAGCTTTCTCGCAATTCTCAAACTTACTAAAATAACTAGTTTTATTCGGCATAATTGGGAATGACTAAACTCACATGCCGATTTGTTAGGTGTCTGCGCTTGTGTCACGCGGTGGTGTAGCCCCGAGCTAGCACATCAGGATGGCTAGATTCCACTGTCTCACCCTTCAAAAGACGCTCCTCTCCGTTTTGTTTTAGCCGACGCACGACCGGGCTACAGCAGCGGCGTCCGACGCTCTAGCCCGGCCGTGGCCGACGCTGCTGCGTTCGGGACACCGCCCCCGTGAATTCGAGGTAACGGCTAGCAGAATCTGTGGTATCACTCTTTGTAGAGCCACGTGTGTTAATTCAAGTGATGTCGCATGGGCAATTGTTGTGGGTGTCGTTTAAAGCTTCGCTTTCCACACCTTCGCAGCTTGGATTACATCCAATTTTTTGTTTCTTGAAGCACGCACTCCCAACACCTGCTCGTGGGCTCCTTGCCTGCTCGCCTCCCTCGCTCACACTTCTTGGCCTCGCATTTTCACCCTCTCCACTTCACCGATGACGATAGTTTTCTGGGAACAATTCACGGCTGAACAAAAAACTTGAACAGCGCGATGTTACATATAGAAGCGAAATGCAACTGCTAAGCGAATGGCATAAACGAAATTCCGGGAGGACACAGACTACAAGCAGTGAAGAATCCGAATGTTTGCGTCTGATTCTATGTCTAAATGGCAAGAGCCGTAAAAAACAACATTCTAATTTCATAACGATGTTATTTATGCTTGAATGCTTGGAGCATTGAGCACTCCATTCAATTGCGTCTATTTCCTTTCCAATTTTTCGGTGCTGCAACCTGTGAAAAAATGCTGCCCGAAATTCACCGTACGTTTACGAACACGCAAAGTTAACAATAATATTACATTGGCTCTCTGGCCTGGAATCAGTGATTTCGTCCCAGCAGGAGTGTGGGCAAAATTTCAAGCGCTACATCTAAGAAAAGAATACATGCGCATCGTAACAAAAAAACTACCTGTTCTTGTTATCAAATATTTTTTTTCTCGGCTGGTTGATTGGTTACTTAAGTGAGCTATGTTGACATCACCTCAACAACCAAAATACAGGCGTAGTGGAAGCAATATTCGGGACTAAAAAAGTTTGAAACCTCTCGAGATGACTGCGAGCTGGATATATATGAGAAGCCATAATACCTTTCCTGCATCACACCCAAAAAAAAAGCGATGTTTCGAGCGTTCACTGCACTATACTTTAAAAAAGGGAGCCTACAGCGAGAGAGCTAAATCATGTCGGTAACAGTTTCAACGTCATCTCTTTTCAGTGCGAGTTCTTAGACGAAAAGAAAAAAAGAACAGGATTTTCGAGGCGGCATCAATACGTCTTATGAAGAGAAATGAAACGCTCAACTGTTTCTGACAGCCAAAAAATTCTGAAGCCACAGTGCGCAGACAGAATCTCGCTACGCGTCAACTTTCTTTTTGTCCCTTTTTCCGGTTTTCAATTCACGGAGTAATACTTGGTTAAGGCGCCCTCGAAGGCTGGATAGGTTTTGAATAAAAATAGCCTGCATAAAGAGCATGCCTCCCTGTCTTGTGTGCTCTGTAGCTTGTCGTCTAAATTGGAGACTCCTTGCATATGGCGGGGAAAGATGGATTTTTAAAATTTCGTGAGAAGGATTGGGGCCTAAAGTGTACGCGTTAGTTGACAAAGGACGACTTGGAGACGAGTGGAAAAGCTCGCTATGACGATAGCTCTCGAATAGCGTTCTCTGGCGCTGCGCGCACCACCGGCTGATGTAGAGCCCCCGTTTTCTAAGGTTGCACAAAGCGTGTTCGTTATTACTAAGGTGAAAGCTTTCGATGTCACATCAATCGCCAAAAGTGGCCGTCGACGTTGTCCGCGTCAACACGAGTGGTGCCAATATGACCGCGGCTGTAAAAGAAAACTAAATGAATTAAACACATTTGAGTTTGAATGAAATTTGGACCCGGGTATCCAGAGCAAAAACTAAGTGCGCACCACTGCGTTAACTTTTCGATCTTCTTTATTTACTGCGCGAATTCGGTACAGGGTTGCCAGGTGATCGCACAGTAACCCGCTAAATTACCCCCATGTATAGCCCAAAAGTAGCCCAATTTCGACCTACACTAATAGCCCAACTAGCCAAATAAAAAAAACTTCGCACATTTCACTTGAAATGTTTATTCTGATGTCTGCTGCAAACAGTTTGACTAGTTTACACGATGAGTGCAGGTTTTATAGCCAAACATCGTTCGTTTGTAGCCCAAACAGCTCCACTAGCGTATACATTCCGGTGGCATTTAAATGCGCCCAAAAAATCTCGAATGGTGTAAAGCCCTCAATACATAGGCTGTAAGGGGGGCAATAAATTAATGCCGTGCGTGCAACGTGACAGGTGAACGTAACGGCGCGTGATTAAACCAGGGTCACCCGGAGGAGAGCTCAAACTGCACTGAAGCTGGTGCGCCAAATGCGGCCCGTCTGTCTGCTGGAGTACTTCGCGTCAAAGAAACGGACGAAAACACAATGTTGCCGTAAAGAAGTCTTCAAGAATCGCTAGACTTCCGCCTTCAAAGCACGTAAGAGGACTTCAGTGTCAGAGGATTTTAGCGCGCAGCACTTAAGCGCCCGCTCCTGTGGTTTCACGACGCCGTCGTGCCTCGTTGTTGTAACCGAGCGAACAAATCAAATGGGACCCCCAGGACGGACGAGATAAAACGAGCAGGAAAGCGAGGAGGAAATACGGTGAAATTGTGAGGGGACGGCGCCAGACATTCTCTCTATCGGCGACGCGGTACGAGATAACCGAGATAACGAGTAAGTCACCGAAGATAGAACGAGCAGGAAAGCGGAGGATGGAAGTATGGCGAAAGGCGCAAGACGTGGTCCTCCGCGGTACGCGTTCGAAACAACGCCAGAGTATATCGCACGCCTTCTCGTGTTCGCTGATGCGAAGATCACTTCGCGAGACGCAGAAGGTATGCGCCGTCAGCCGGAAGACTGCAGTTCCTCTGCGCACAATTTTCGCATTTATCCATGCTATCCGATCAATCTGCGCAACGTTGTTATAACAAACAAACTGCCAAGGCCCTTAAATGAACTCAATCACCATGATATTAGACTCCCCGAAATGACTTTCCGAGTACTACGACAGTATTTTAAAAAAATGTTGCATGTGCTAATTCTTTGTTGCGCATCGGTACATGTGATGTCGAAAAGACTATTCGCCCCATAGATTGCCTTGTATTGATTCCCTTACAAAAATACTCTTTTCTTTAAATTCATTTTTCCTTTGTTTTCTCCACTGTATAACCCTGTTTTTGACTGTGTACTTCGTATAATACATGATAGCATGTGCAGTTTATATATAATGCCGAAGTACGTGTAGGTTTCTACGGTTTCTGCGTGTATACTGAACATAGGTAGTCAATTTGGTCTATTTTTCTTTTGCTCTCTTTCTTTTCTTTTCAAGCTACAAGTTGTATTTGATGTTGCTGAAATGCTGTCCAGTGTTTGGGGGCTTGCAGCTCTGTCGAGCTGTCGATTTCTGACAGCTTTAACTGCTCGCTCCCAGCGTCATGTACGTTTTGCAATATGCGAATAAAGACAAACAAACAAAAAGGTAGAAATCGTGAAGTCATGATGACTCGACAGTAAACACGGCAAGTTTTCGTAATTGGCTTTTTCGATGCAGGCGAGAGAGAGAGAGAAACAACTTTATTCAACCGATTTTACGACGTCTTCTCCCGGCGTCGTCGATGGGAGTGGTTCCCTATTCTTGAGAGCCCATTTGCCTCTCTGGCCTCTTGTCCCCTGGCAACCAGCTTGATTTGGTCTTCCAGAGAGGGGCTGATCAGCAAGGTCTCCCATCGCTCGGTGAGGGAGGGGGTAGTGGGGGAATGGTTGAGGGGTGGATGGGTGTTTTTAGTAAAATCACATTCTCCGATTATGTGGCGGAGCGTGCCGAGTTCTTTTTTACAAAAGGGGCAATTTCGGGTGTAGCGTTCAGGAAACATCTTATTTTGAAGGAGAGGGTGTGGAAAGGACCTAGCCTGTATCTGTCTGTATATTGATTGTTGGTCTAGGTTCAGTGACTTGTGTGGGTCAGGGAACCGATTTCTTTGTTCTTTATAGTAGTGCGTTATGTCGCTATAGCTGGTGATGGCGCGTGGCTCTGACTCCTCTGTCCGGTATTCCATTTCTCGGGCGAGTTGGTGGGCTAGTTCATTGCCCTCCAACCCGGAGTGTGCCGGCGTCCATATAAGCTCCACCTTTCCATTGGTGGGAGTGCGGCACTTCAGTACCTTAAGTGCTTCGAGAGACACCCAACCTGCTCTGTAGCTGGCGTATGCCTTTTGGGAATCCGTGATTATTTTCTTTACTTGTGGTTGCGTTAGTGCAAGCGCAATTGCGGTTTCTTCGGCCACTTCTGGATGGGACGTCTTGATGGCGGCGCAGGTGACGAGTTCACTCCGTGTTGTTATCGCCAGGGTGGCCCTTGTGGTGCCCTTAGGTAATGTTGCGTCGGTGTATAGCGTTCTGTGAATTAACGTATACAGCCGCTCCGTACGGGAAATGCAAGACACTGCCTCCTCTAAAGCGCTGCAGTTCCCAACAAGGGACACGATTAGGCCAGATTTTCTGAGCCCCGTATCCATCGTAGTTGCGTATCACCGACGCGCGGAGGTTGCGCGACGCCGTTTCTCGTCGGAGCATGACGGTCGCTCGCGATGCGCCATCTCATTAGAGACGACCCGTTGCTCAAGACCGGATTTACAAATGGATCACCACGCGATCACTGACGTAAGCGTGACTGCAGCGCGCCAGAGTCGAGTCAATTTTGAGCGATTGCTTTGTCGCCCGGGTGCGAATGTTGAGTAGTGCGCACTGTCGCGCCGTACAAAGTGTACATGAAGATCAAACACAACTTTGTTCACCTTTACAGAACTAGAACTAACTCAAAGGCTTTATTCCAGCCAAGAAAGACACTTTTATGAAAACAAAAGCGCAATAAATGTTGAGAAACTCTAAAATCCCCCGCCAAAATGACGAAATATGGGCGGGAGGGACGAATTATTGGCCAGCAATTTCGCTCAGCTCGCACTACTGGCGCAAGGCTGGAGAAACAGCAGAGCTGGCGGCCCCTATCTCTCAATTTGTCGGAGACCCGGCTGTTGCACCTAACATGGATTTCCGAACTTGCCGCTGAGAGTTCTCCATGACTGGCAGGCCCCGATAGTTTTGTCCGCAGGCTTTCACATCTCTCCCAAAGACGACCGCGACGCGCTAAAACCCGCGGTAACCGGCTTCACGAACACGGCGTCTGCAGCGCGAGCTGTTTTGTGCTCCCACTTCGGGCGCGAACGCACGTGAACTGGCGAGGAGAAGGAACGTTGGGCATAGTGAACGTTGGAACGTTGAAACGTTAGAAGGAACGTTGGGCATAGTAAGATGACATGTCATCACCCCGCTTCAAAGGGGAAACCAATAGCAATCATCATAATCATCATCCTCTAAGGTCGAGCTGGATGATGTCGGGTGTTGCTCATTAAGAGCACGCTAACGGGCACGCAGTTATTTTTTGTATTTTTTTTTGCGATCGCTACCAAACCGAGCACAGACTTAAGCATCTCCGCTGTTAGAACATAGTTTTAAGTGTGTCAACTGCTACATGTCAGCATTCGAGCGATACGACAAAACGGAACCAGAGGTCCCACATCAATTCCCCAGTCATGATTCTCGACGGTGACTTAAAGGGAACCTGCAGCACTCTTTGCGCAGCGCAAGTAAATCTGCACGACGTTTAGATTACACTGCCAGGAATACGTAAGCCAAATATTACACGTGCACGTGAAGCGGTAAACACGCAAATCGCTGTGAAAGACGCGGAAAAACCAATCGCGCTCTCTTCAATGTCCCTCATTATGCAACCCTGGCATGGCCTAAATGACGTCACTGCGGCCATGGCTGTCCTATTGGCTCTCACTGGTCGACTTCGTGGTTCGCATTTCCTGTGACGATCCGCCGTCGTCGGCGCTGTGTACCAATATCTTCTACGGCTGAACCTGTACGCACAGTTTTGACGTTTCTTCTGTGTTTTGGGGGGCGCGCGGAGTTTGAGTGACGAACTCAATGCTCCCCTTTCAACGACATCACTCGACAACAAACGTTTATTGCTTCAAAAACGCCCTACCAACCTGAGCCCGCGCTGGCGAGCAGGCAGCCATGCCTGCTTTTTTGTGGCACCAGACAGGAAATAGACCCCTCAGCGTTGCGGAGAAAAGAAGAAAACTCCCCGGCCTGTGATATATCGAAGGCCGCTGAACAGAACGCCGCGAGCCATTTCCTTCTAGAGGTGAGAGCGCTTTTGTTTCGTCGCGTTTTCCGCGGTCGAGTTGAGAGAGAACAATTATGCGCGATTTCTTATCGCGCGTAGTTTCGGTGATAGTGAACGTATTTTCATAATTTTGAGGGGAGGAGATTGCTGGGACAATAGACTGCCCCAGAATACATTCCGAGTAGCCGATGGCAAGTACTGCAGGGTACCTTTAAGCCGGCAGCTGCCAATAGCACAAGCAAGATTACGTGACGTCATAGACAAGTCGCCGGAAAGTGGCTATGGCGTCGCCACTGCTGAAGTAAATTTGCATTTCGACTTCATGGCCAACCGCCCCCTGTTCGATTCCTTTTTTGTTGGTGTTAGGAGGCGAAAAGGCGCATCGAGGTGGGGCGTAGATAAAGAACGTTTCGGGTTTTATTATTGTTAATGCCGTTCTTGTGTGATTCTCACATGTGGACTCAAGTGAAAATCCAGTAAATGAACCCCCCACCCCGCCCGCTCTAAGCAGACTCGTCAATTCATCATAGTCGTGCCATATCAGCATTGCATAAGTGGAAGCATATCAGGGTTAATTTATTCAAGTCGTTAACGGATGGTCGGCCTTCTTTTGCTCAATAAACAAAGCTTACTACTCCAGGTCAAACCCTGCAATCCGCTCGTTCCTTGTAGCGTCTATCTCGCCTTCAAAATCAGCCAAGGTCAAGCCAGCGCCTCCTGCGCTCGCGCAGTGAAAACGTCTAATCGCGGTTCGTTCCAATTGGATGGATAGGGGTTGAATATAAGAATAAAGGGAATGAGTGAGGGTGGGTGCAATCAGAAAATGATACAAGGAGCCGTTGTCTGCATAGAAGTTCAGTGCGCGTTCGAACATAGACAGACATATGCGCCTAGCAGCGTCTGTGTATCGCGTTGCGGCACAACTGCGTGAGCGTCCACTGCTCGCTCTCGGTGCGAAAACCGGTCTACAGCTCGACAGGCTTGGTTTAACCGCGTTCAAACAAAGAAAAGTTTATTCATAAATTCGGTGCCACCCCTATATCGCGAACTAAAAAGCTCCGCTGGTCATCCATCTTGTCGGAGTTGAATGGTTCATCATTTTTTTTAAAGCGAAAGCTTTATTAAAGCGATCCATGGCGTTCTGTCAAAAAAACTAGTGCAGTTCCCCATAGACCACTTGGTCGACCCAAAAGCCCTGATAGGAGCTTTATACACACTGCGCATGCGTGAAACAGGGCTTCCATTGTGACAAAACGTTTACTTGAAAATCGCGGAAAAGGAGCGGTTCCAGATAAGACACTACACCCATCGCTCATGAAGGAGGATGCAATGTATACCTTGTGGGGATCGCGACTTTCACGCGAACCCCTTTCTGGCTAGCTTCCCATCGCGGCCGGCGCACAACGCGCCTCGCTCACGCGACGGGAACGATATGGGAGGGCGCCAGCGACCGGACGGTTTGTTGTTGCCCTGGTGGAGGCGTTGACCCTTTTCCCCTCTGCCTTACCCGAGAACCAGTTCTTCCTCGATATTAGCGCCACCAAAAAGGCGAGGTCTGGTGGGTTGTCGTATGACGAGAGCAACGAGAGGACGCTCTCTTGTCTTGGGGATCCGGTAGCGCGCGGACGTTTCGGCGCGCTTGTCCTGACCTGGGGAACGCGCCACAATGGGACGCGTCCGGACGAGCTGGGAGACTGCAACCGCGCTCGCACTCCGCCGCGCTCCGCCGCTCCGTTATGCCATCGGTGAGTCGAACCATGTCGATCTCTAGCGTTGTTTAATGTCTCGCTCCCAGTGTTACCGTTATGGCCTACGATTAGTCTGTATGCAGTATATTTGATTTGCATATTGCAATAAATGCTGCCATTGATGTTTTGCCCTCGCCGCCTCCTGCCTCTGTCTGCCTCCGCAAACAACGGACCCGTCCGCAGCCGGCGCTCGCAAGGCATGTTTGCTGAGCGCGGATGGCTGCGGGGTGGGAAATCACTAGTGTGTGAAATGTAGAACCGCACAACCTTTACATCATGGTGACTAAACAGCGCAGAAGACGAAACACAGAGAAGAGCAAAAACAGGACGAGCGCTCGTCCTGTTTTTGCTCTTCTCTGTGTTTCGTCTTCTGCGCTGTTTAGTCACCATGTCGCAACACCAACTCGCCCAACTTTCTATCCTGCAACCTTTACATCCTTCGTAGTTGCGTTTAGGTAGTGCGCGAGAAATAGTCGTCTGTATTTGTTATTCGTTTTCAATTTGGGTCTTTGAGGTTTGACGGTCGATTAGAAACACTTCCAAGGAAGGTTGCGTGCACTTTTAGGAAACTTTTTGAAGAACTTTTGACGCAGTTTTTATGTGAGAAAGCATTGGCGCTTCTCTCAGCTTTCTTTTGAAAGGGATGGTAAAATGGTAGTACTTTTTCTTCTATGGCAAAATTTATTTGGTGCCAGCTCTATGTAGCGGGCTCAAAAGCTTAGCCGTTCATCCAACTTAAAGGAGTAAAATGGGTCATGATTTTATTTTACTGACAGTGATGGAGCCAGGTTACATACACTAAATTGTACGTGCAAGTCTCGTGCACTCTAACTGAGTGTTGCTTTTCGTTTTGTTTTTGTTTTTGTTTTTGTTTTTTGTTTTTTGTCATAAAATTTTAACTGGCCTTTTGAAACGGCACCGCCACCATCCACGAACTTTGAAAAGTCGCATTTTGCGCAAGGCCCATCAGGTTCATCCCCAACTTTTCGTTCTGAAACACCCGCATCGCTCGCCTAATACCCCCAGATGTCTCTGAGAAAATCGAATAAAATGGCGTAAAAATGAACCGCATAAATTATTTATTGCTTGTTACATAGTTTCATCTGAACGAACTAGCTGCTTCTCTTGAACCAGAAACCGGCAAAGTATCAGTCAGGCGTAAACAATCCCGCAGCTCTGCAGTACCGTTGCACAATGTCACCATGTGCCCCTCTTTTGCTTTATTTGTTTTTTCTTGTACTTGTTTACACATGGTTGCTCCAGTCTGGGTAACCCCTGTCGTAACACGAAAAAAACCCTTCTACACAACGACGACTAATCCGATTATGGTGCCACTTAGGCTTTCGGGAAACACCTAGACAAAAGATTTCTGTGGATGCGTAGTATCTCCTCAAAATGTGAAAACGTTGAACATCCGTTAGTTGAACATACGGTTGATCATCCGTTCTTCTGCACTTGAACTTCTCCTGCACTTGTGCTGGTGAGTGAGTGATTGATGGATTGATTGATTGATTGATTGATTGATTGATTGATTGATTGATTGATTGATTGATTGATTGATTGATTGGATTGATTGGATTGATTGATCGATCGATCGTATGACTGGTTGGATTGATTGATTGATTGATTGATTGATTGATTGATTGATTGATTGATTGATTGATTGATTGATTGATTGATTGATTGATTGATTGATTGATTGATTGATTGTAAGGTTTAAAGCGCCGACGCTACACAGGCGATGAGGCGCGCCACAGTGGAGGGCTCCGGATTAATTTCGACCTTCCTGTAGATCTTTAACATGCGCCGAAATCTCGAATACACGGGCGTTCTTGCTTTTCTCCTCCATCAGTAAAGCGGCCCGCCGCCACAGGGAATCAAACCCGCGTCCTTGGGTTTAGCAACTTGAACTGTCGAACATTCTGTTGAACTAGGGGGTGCACCCATCTCCACTTGACCAGCCCCTGGACAGCCGGTTCTGCTCGTTCGCCATCGCCAGGAGCCACTTGTCCGGCCACAAGGGTATTTTTTCTCTCAAGGCGGCTCGTTTTGCACATACGGCAAAGGCCTACACTCCTCCGGCGCTGTTGTTTTCTTTTCCCGGTGCCCGCTCCGTTTTTTGTGCGATTCCGCGTACCACACATTAATTTTGCGTACCTCAGTTCCTCTATATTACAGATATTTAAGGCTTTCGCCTTCAAATAAAAGAAATTCCCTTCCGTAAAAGGGACATGAATGCAGCCAATAAACTTGAGGCGATCGTGCAACACTTCCGATAACCGCTTTCACTCCTTCCTTCGCGTCTGAAAGCATTGTGAAAGCTATAATTATCCACAGCACCGAGCGGCACCGTGTGATTCCCTCGCCGAAGCCACGCCTTCCGTATCGGCTTTGCGTTTGTGGTTTCCTTTTTTCTTAAAATAGCTATAGAATGCGTTTATTGCTGCAACTAAAAGAAAGCCACCCAATAGCCGCAACGCCTCTATAATTAACGATTGTAGGGTTCAATGGGCCGACGGAACGCAGGCGATGAGGCGCGCCGTAGTGGAGGGCCCCGGATTAATTTCGACCTCCTGAGGATCTTTAACATGCGCCCAAATCTCGAACACATGGGCGTTTCCGCTTTCCGCCTCCAGAAAAGCGACCGCCGCGGCCGGGAATCGAACCCACGACCTCGTGCTCAGTAGCGCAACGCCTTAGCCACTGAGCCACCGTGGCGGATACACCACTATAATTACTTATTTGAGTACTCAAAAAACTCCAAGACCGGGAAAAAGGGAAAATCTTCTTGAGCAAATTTCGAAGTTATCTGGTGTATGTTGAGCAGTGATTTTTGGTAGGGGTACTCTGTGAAGCCCTATTCTAAGTACTGAATGTGATGATTGACTACATTCGCAAGCCTTGAAAATTTCGAGAAAATTTCGAGTTGCAGTGTCCCTTTAAAAATTCGGCGACGAGATCATTCAAAGTGGTTTAGTCATGTTTTAATCTCCCATGCTTTGACCTGAGTTTGGCCAGCATCTTGAAAACTTAAGGGACCGCCCAGAAAACAAATTTGGCGAGGTGAGTACCGAAGTGGTGTAGCGATATTTTAGGCCTAAAATGGGCTCAATATTGATAATGAACCTATTGGCGGCGGTCTCGTTTCTAGTCTAACCTCAACGGACCACACTGCCTCCCGCAAAACGCGGCAAACTCGTCTTTCTACCCTGAGTACAGGAGGGAAACGTAGTTGACTCGTTGGACCCTACTGCCGTTATATGAGGTTCCGTATTTTCGCGCGTATGACACAGACCAAAAGTGCGAAAATTTCAGTGGGGAAGTAGAGGTGCGGATAATACGCGGGGGTTTTCCTTAAGCGCAGCTTCACGGTAATGCCCTTCATGCCGTGAAGCTCCCACGCAGTAACACAGCTTTCCATGGTAGCGATCGCGCAAAACATACGACAAGGAAGAAAAAACAAGGACGAGCGCAGTGACACTGAGTGAATTGTGGCTGTCGCTTTGCAGTCGGTATATTCTACTTGCTAAATATACGCTTTTCTAGTCTACCCAGAACGTGATGTGTAGCTTGAGCAGTGGGTTTGGTGAAGCCTTTCCTGTATCAAATGTGCGGGAAATACGCGAGTTTTTTTTTTTCTTTACTGGCGGGCTAAAAGTAAGGTGTGGATTATATGCAAGGGCGGGTTATACGCACGAAAATACGGTATATTATACTGGAATTGCCGACATTCTTCTCTGATTGGTGAAACAATGTATATTCATCAGTAATACCTGTATTCGGAACGAAGGATAAATATATCTTCACGATAGAACGACGGTTGGAGTCTTCATCTCAAAAAAACTCCCACCTCCCCTCGCGGGAACCCCTGTGTAGATGCGACGCATAGGCGGAGCGGCGAAGGGACCGCGTTTTATAGCGCGCATAACGTTGAGGGGACTGCGTAAGCCGGTCCCAGTCGATGACGACGTTGGCGTACTTGTAAAGCGGCGTGGACTCTAGGTGTTTGAGCCAAGCGTGGATGTTGCTTCGCCGGAGAACGGCACACCGGTTATATGCGCAGCGCGCCCGAAGGAGAGGAAACCGCGGAAGAGAGAGTACTGCACATGCGCCGGCCCCAGCGCGTCTGCCGCGGCTATGACGCAACGTGCCGCGACTATGGCGCAACACAATACAACACAATCCACTTTTATACAATCCAATCCAAATCCAATCCAATCCAAATCCGATCCAATCGAATCCAATCCAATGCCCCTCGCGAGAGAGTGTTCGCTATCGGAGAGGAGAGGGGGTGAGCGGCGGAGAGCGCAGCTGGCGCGGCGAGGAGAATGGCGGAGGGGTGGACAACGCCGACGACGACGACGACGACGCCGGAGGGACAAGGCGAGTGAATCAGATGCTCTGCATCTAAAAACCTTGTTGGATGCAGCCAACTCTAGAGACTGATTTTTAATCAGTTTCTCGGAAGCTCCAGGTCCGAGTTGGTGGAATCTGCCTCACAGTTATCTTCTTTCTACTGCGATGGGTTACTAACTGGCCCCGTATGCGTACATCCTCATTTAACATGGCATAGTGCCGGTTTACCACTGCAGTTGGGGAAAGTGTCTCGACATTGATGTGGAATCGTTCTTCTGTATGTGTGGAGATTTGGATAGGTGTTCGTTTGAATTGGTCGCCATGATATGGCGTCTCCTATGTCAAGTTTCTGACAGGGTGGCGAGTAGTGGCGTATTTGCTCATTACGCGCCTCGGGTCTTTCGCCGTATTCACGAAGTAGGTGGATGAAGCAGAACTCCACTCGGTTCGTTGACTGCCGATCGATGCGATTAGCTGGCTCGTTCCCGTCTAGCCTACAAAGTCCCGCGGTTAGCGCTATTGACTTCCTTCAGTAGGATTTGTTGTTTACGCTTGCAGGGATATTAGCCGCCACCTAAGTGTCCTTTTGCTTTACCACCCGTCAACTTGAAAACAAAAATAACGCCCACTGGATTTTGGTCGGCCGCTCCCAGCTGCGGCTTATTCTCCGCAGGTGCCGAACATTGAACAACCTGAGCGCACTTGCGCGTATTGTGCCTGCAGCTTTTTGAGCTACAATCAAATAGAGCACTGCTTGGCCTCCTTGCAAGAGTAGTTACGCCCCCGAGCTACTCCGCCACAAATGTTTTTTTTTTTTTGTTTTTTTTTTAACAACGAAGCTGTTGAGCGAATCGTAATATTTCGTGTCCGCAGCTAAAAATACCAAAAAAATTGCCGAACGCGCGCACGCGAGCGGGCGCCTCGCGGTGACCGTCCGGAAGTTAACAAAACCAAGAAAATGCCAAGCGCTCGTGTGTGCGTGCCTCGCGGCGACCGCCCAGCGTCCCCGGAGCACATTCGTCAAGCCAAGCATACCCAATTAGTGAGATAGGCCAAGATCGGCAAAAACACCAGCGTTCACCGTAATCGTGCCAATACTTGCTTGGAACGAAAAAGACACGTCACAGCGTACGCCCCTCCAAGGTGATGTCCAATGATTATCACGTCCAAAAAAGTGAAAGAAGCCCACACTTATAGCAATAACGATGTAGTAAAGGTCGCTGAGGCAGCGAAGAAGAAGCAAATCGGCTGCAATCGTAGTAAACCATCGTGATGGTCGTGAAGGTTGCGTACAGCTTCGCTACCTTCAAGTATTTCGCGTTAGTGTGAGCTTCATTTACTGTTTTTTTTTTCGTTTACGACGCCGTGACAATCTGAGAGATAGCTTCAACCGAAAGCCGTTGTGATGACACCAATAGGTACTAGCGCGAACCACTCGTATCTGTGCGTCGGAAGCGACTATTAATTACGAAAGCAGTTGTGGACCCAAGAGTTGTCCCGTGATACTGGACGAGCCGTGGGTTAATTGGCGTATTCATGGGAGGTTGTGGCCGTTACCACACCAGGGTGGCCAATCCTGCTCTGGTGAGGGAGTGCACGTTACCGGCAGTGGTCACCGGGTTCATGCCGCACCCCAAGCATTGTCCCTGAAGAAGAAAGTGTATCACAGCTGCATCGTACTCGCCTAGGGGACAGAAACTTGGAGGCTCACTAAGAGGGTTCAACTTAAATTGAGAACGACTCAGCGGGCAATGGAGCGGAAAATGATAGGTGTAACATTAAGGGACAAGAAGAGAGCGGAGTGGGTCAGGGAACAACAAACGCGTGTTAAGGACATATTAATAGAAATTAAGAAGAAGAAATGGACGTGGGCAGGGCATGTAATGCGAAGGCAAGATAACCGTTGGTCATTAAGGGTAACATAGTGAATACCTAGAGGAGGAAAGCGTTGCAGGACAAGGCAGAAAGTTAGATGGGCAGGGGAGATCAAGAAGTTTGCGGGGATAAATTGGTCGCAGTTAGCACAGGACCGGGGTAATTGGAGATTAATGGGAGAGGCCTTTGCCCTGCAGTGGACGTAGATAGGCTGGTGATGATAGTGATGATGATGATGATGATGATGACTGGACGAGGAGGAAAGGAAGTAAGTCAGCGAGCACTCATCCAGACTGTTTGGAACGCGCCAGAAAAATGTGCCTGTAACTCTAGACTGGCGCGCCAACGTATCATGTTCTTCGTTAGGCTCATTTCCTTTAGTCGCGACAACAACCTTCCATGCGAGCTCTTAAATGTAGAATAAAATCTACGCGAAGTAAGCTCGATTTTTATTCGTGAGTGGCACTAGTCCACTTTCACACCATCACCCAGTCTTAAAGGAACCTCGCAGCACTTACCATCGACTGATCAGAATGTATTTTGGGGTAAAGTCTATTGTCCCAGCAATCTCCTCCCGAAAGAATGATGAAAATCAGTTCACTATCACCGAAACTACACGCGATAAAAAAAAAAAGAAGGGGGCGGCTCGCGGCGTTCTCTTTGGCAGCCTTCGATATATCACAGGCCGGGGAGTTTTCTCCATTTCTCCGCAATGTGAAAGGGTCTATTTCCGGCCTGGTGCCACAAAAAAGCAGGCATGGCTGCCTGCACGCAAGCGCGCGCTGAAGTTGGTAGGGCGTTTTTGAAGCAATGAACGTTTGTTGTCGAGTGGTCTCGTTGAAAGGGGAGTATTGAGTTCATCACTCAAACTCAGGGCCCACTCAAAACACAAAGGAAACGCCAAAAATGTGCGCACATGTTCAGGCATACAAGAGGTTGGTACACTGCGCCGACGACGGCGGATCGTCACAGGAAATTCGAGAAATAAGCCGCGAAGTTGACCAGCAACAACCAATACGACATCAATTGCCGCAATTACGTCATTAAGGCCATGCCAGGAGTGCATATTTAGGAAAATTGAAGAGAGCGTGGTTGGTTTTTCCGCGTCTTTCCACACCGATTCGCGCGCTCACCGCCTCACGTTGAACGTGTAATATTTGGCTCAAGTATTCCTCGCAGTGTAATCTAAACGTCGCGCAGGTTTACTGCCACTGCCCACAGAGTGTTGCAGGGTCCCTTTAAGGTAAAACTGGAGACCGAAACAGGGTATCTGCCATTTACGCTGCTTACAACTTGAACGTGTGATATTGTGCATCATTTGGGGTGGGGGAGGCCCTGGTCAAGCTATTCTTACAGCTTTTTTTCCTTGCCTTCCTCATCGCAAAGGATGGAAAAAATAAAGAAATTAATATTATATAAAGTGGTTGGGGTGGAAGTGCATACCATCTCTCTATATGGGCAGCCCGTTATCACCCCATACGTGTCCATGTATGACCGGTACTTCCATAACCCTGCCGATAGCCCGCGGAAACAGCCAGTGTGCGAAACGTGACAGCGTTCCCAGCATCCGTTCCAAGAGGATCGAGCGGAAAGGATACACAGAACAGCCAAACTTCCGCAGAACATCCAGCCAGAGCTCAGCGGCGTTCCTAAGCCCTGTCACTGCCCGTTCTTTCAGTTCGCGGAGAAGATGGTCAATAGTACGTGTTGTTCCTACAATCATCGGCCAAATTTCTTGCAGTGCATCGTAATTTTATGAATAGCAGACAAGTTCGCAAAACTGTTTCGACTCTCTTCCCGAGGTCTTCCTCAGTTAACCACAAAGTAGTTCTGCACACACCAGTGCCCTAGTCCTTTCTCTAATAAGAGTAGCTTATTCACTACATAGCTTACTACATGCTGTCATCGGCGCAGGATTACTTCTGCGGTCGCCATTCAGGGGCATAGGAAATAACCTCGTTGTGTATAGAATTCGTAGCCATTTATTGATCACTGTTCAGTTTTCTTTAAAGGGGTCCTGAAATACCTTCCGCCGATGCGTGGATGTACATGTAACCAAATAAAGCAATGTATTAGCAATCTCCTCCCGCAAGAATTTTGTTGAAGCGATGAGTATTAGCTGAGAAATCGTAAATCAAAAAACGCGCATTATCGTCGCGCCGCGTTTCCTCCTCCTTTCAACTTACTCTCCGCTGTTGACGGCGAGCGAGCCTTCCCTCCCATGATGCTGCGCTCCTCGGCGGTGACGTACTTCCGCTATTTCGCTGCTCCCACAGCCGTCTGCTACGGGCAAGCTTTGTTGACACCATGAATTCCGCACTCCGCTCAAGGCTGGAAAAGCGAACGAAAAATCTGGCCCCATGTGTGCGGCGGCCTGGCCTTGCCCTTTCGCGGTGTACGTTGCTCCAGAACTTTGCTATCGGCGGCACGCGACTTTTTATCGGCGGCGAACTCGCAGCCGCACGGGCAGGATCCTGCGCTCGCTCCCTTGGATGCACAGCGCACTGTTTATCCAAAAAGCGCCGTATCAGATGTGGCCCCGCTGGTGCCGGGTCTTATTTTGTGGCGGTGGTAATTCCTGCCGGTGGCATGTGAAAAAGACATTTTGAACCGATACAGAACCCGATCACAAAACGCCAGTTCAGCTTGGGGCGACGCGTGGTGGAGAGCGGCAACGTTGGCAAAACATGCTCCGCCACGGCTCTGAGCTTCCTCGCGCTGGAGCGAGCACCATTTCTTTGACAATATCAAACATCGGTTGCCCTGGCAACAAGGCACAAACCGCTCTAGAAGTCAGTTACCGTTGCGTGATCCCGGTTCAGCTTGGGGCCCCACCTCGCGGCATATGGGCACTGCAGGCATACTACTCACTCAGGGCGAGATGCGTTTGGCATTACAGGAGGCGATGGTGTGTGTGTTCTGGACGCCTTTGTTTCTCGATGAAATGCGTTGTGCTTCTGCGGGTGGATAGTGCTTCCCATAGTCTGGATTATCTTTCTCAAGCGGCGTACGACTCAACCTCGCATGGGGTATGTGCAGTGTGCGTGGCTAAAAGCCATCTCGGCTTGTGCGCCGGAGTTAAGTGACTTGCTGTTCGTCCCCGCAAACCGCGCGCGAGGTGAGTGCCGAATTTACGAGGGGCAGGAGGAGGCAACCCATCGTCTGTCAATCGCGGTTCGTACTTGCAACGCATGTTGTGACGTTGTGTTCGTTCGAAACGCATCTCTGGATTGTTTGGAAGTTGAATAAAATGTATGCGTCAAACCCGGGAATTCGGCTCAGGGCGTTCTCTGCGATTGCAAGAAAGAAGTGCCACGGGGCTTCAACGCTTTCTTTATGGAACGTACTCAAGTAAGAGAATATTCATGTCGTGTTATGGCCCTGTCGCATTCAATACAAACGGTTAAGCGTTTGTTTACACTTGTTTCGTTTGTCGTAAAATGTCCAAGCACTCCGGCACTCCGCTGGCAGATCAGCCGGCGAGCCGACGCTGAGCAGACGACTCATCTCTTTGCCGGAAGTGCGTGAAAAAGCCGCCCAATAGCAGGATGTCTAGCTCATGACGAACATCTGGGAATCGATGATGTAGACATGTGAAGATGGCGGCGTCCAAAAACACGAAGGAAAGGGTGAGAAAAAAGCGACCAACTTTGCAACAAAAGTGTGAGCTTTCCGCTGCGCGTAAAAGAGTAATACTTGGCACAGATGATGTTGACGACCCAATCTAACGATTGCGCTAGTCAATTTAGTGTGCTCAAAACGCCTTTCAGGGCCCCTTTAATGTTTACCCTTTTTCGCAAAAATCATTCTCTGCATAATATATGAAGGTTCGGTAATATCTGAAGGTTCGGTACATCTCTTTAGCAACTTGTATCCCAATAACCTTGCTTTCGATTATAACTGCATCACGAGAGAGAATTTGTGCGGAAGTGTAGAGCAGACAGCAGTAAAGAACATTCACTGCCAAAATTGTTTAACAGGTGTCAGAGAGTTAAAGCCCTTTGATGCCCAAAACTTCATTATTTTGCTTACGCGGGTGAGAATTTTTTTATGGTCGAAAAGGATTTCCGACATCACAAATATGAAGTCAGAAAAAAAAATTTGGTTCATTAGGACGGACAACAGGACACATTGGGCACTAGGAAACAGTGGGCACTGGCTGCCCATATATCGCTTGAACAAGAGGGCTACCTTGATCACCATGATTTATGCTTTGAGTGAAGACAATTACGTAAAGGTTGTACAGCTATCATTTGGAAGAACAACGGAATTACACAATTTCGGTTACCTGTCACTACCTCATGGGGAACGCGGGCTCGATTCGAGTTAACACGCGTAAACAATATTTTTTTTTGGCACACGGAATTACGTGCTGCCCTCTTTTCTTTGATTTTTGAAGGTCCGGGATTCTTTGTCTGTCAATAGGTGGTGTTAAATGTCGAAAAAACCACAAAGCGCAAGATAAAAAAAATATTGTTTGAGTGAGCAACACTAGGCATCGAAGGGTTGGTGTTTCATTAAAAATAATCAGATGACTTTTGCACAATTCATCCAACTGTCTCCAAATAAATTTCCACTAACTGTGGGATCTCACCCGACTTTTTTTTTCGTGTACGAAAGCTACGGGATCAAGATATCGCTACAAATTGTCTCCAAATAAATTTTCACCGGCTGTGGATTCTCACGGGTACGGATTCCTGGGCGAGTTGGTGTTGCATTGCAGATACAACACCAATTCAGGGGGGATTCTCACCCCCCATTTTTTCCCCAGCACGGAAGTTACGGGATCAAGACATCGCCAGAAATCAAATGCGCACCCTTTCTGCTTGTTCTCGTTTGAATACCAGTGGAGACGAGCGGATGAGAGCGGGATAAGGAAGATGGGTCGGATGGTGACGACGCCGAAAGGAGGAGGAGGTGGAGGAGGATGCCTGCCAAAGGAGCGGCGAGCTCGGTCGGTGCACGCGGCACAAATCCAGCGAGGCGGCGGTCTCGGCGACGGAGCAGCGGCGGCGGTGTGCTGCTGTCAGGTTGAATGCGCGGCCCCATTTGCCACGGTGACGCCCCGCCGACCTCTTGGGAATAGGAGCCCGCCGGGAGGGAAGGCGGCACCTCGCGCCCAAGGAGATCGAGGAGGACGCTCCCCTGCGCGTGTCTGTTGCGCCAGGGACCGCCGACGCCTGGGATCGCTGCCCGTCCGCAGAACGCCCGCAAATGTATAAGTGCATTTGGCTGTCTGTGTGCAATGTGGTTTGGCTGTCACTGGAGAGCATGGCTGAGAGTGGAGCCCGGCACGAACGAACGAACGAACGAACGAACGAACGAATGAATGAATGAATGCATGAATGAATGAATGAATGAATGAATGAATGAATGCGTGCGTGCGCTGTGAGTGAGTGAGTGAGTGAGTGAGTGAGTGAGTGAGTCACACACCTGGCAATTTTTCATGTTTCCTTTCCTTTTTACCCGCCGCGGTGGCTCAGTGGCTAAGGCGTTGCGCTGCTGAGCACGAGGTCGCGGGTTCGACTCCCGGCCACGGCGGCCGCTTTTCTGATGGAGGCGAAAAGCAAAAACGCCCGTGTGTGCGAGATTTCGGCGCACGTTAAAGGTCCCGAGGTGATCAAAATTAATCCGGAGCCCTCCACTACGGCGTGCCTCATCGCCCGCGTTTTTATTCGGGGCATTCTTTGGTTGGTAAAAAAACTGGACCAGAGAAAGCAAGTTCTTTTTATTTGTCAAGTCGGGGTTTATAACCTTTTTCGGCACTAACATTTCCCGTTCCATTTCATCGCCCGGAATATTATTGTCAACCGATCTTGCGGGTTCCCCACTACCGTTATTGTTGGTTGCATTCAGTTGGTTGGTTCCTCACAACCCTGCGCAAGTTATTTTAACAAGGCTTGGAGTTTATTTTGTTTCCTTGAGTTTTACTGTCTGTTTCTTTCATTCCGCTCGTAACAAGGCAGTTTTTGTGATTTCAATAGTTTTTCCTCCTTTTCCCCTTTTCGCGGCTCCTTTTCGCGGCTTCAATCTCGTGTTCCTTCCTTATCTCCATCTCGTTGTCAACTATAGCACAAAATACTGAAGCACAAGTCTCCAGTGACACCTGCTGAAAACGATCGTCTTGTGCTCTAAAAATGGGCATACATCTGTGTACTGTGCTCTGTTCTCATGTTTGACTTCTTTTTTCTATTTCGGCAATTTTTTTCTAACTTTTGTGTCTCCTGTGGACCTTTATCGCCCTTTATCCGGTGTTGTTTTGTATTTTCTCTGACATCTCATAACAGAAGGTTGTACGCAATCAGTCAGTGAAACCATCGCTGCTGTAAGGCGTCGCCACACAAGCCATCTGAAGGCTTGGGCTTTCGCTCGACTATATTGTTGTACAGTTACACCTGGGTACAACGAAGTTGACAAAAATTCCCAATTTTTTCGTTATATGCAGGTTTTCGTTGCATGCAGGCTTCGAGTTAGGACATGCGTGATTGAAGCATAAACGAGACCAAAATGCTATAATCAGTGACGGCGAACTCGCCAATCAGGAATTCATTTCACTGTGAAAAACTGCGTCACTTCCGCCTACTGCTTTTCCACGAGCTTAGCCACTACACGGCACTACAAAGAGGCAAGGTCACTTACTACCTGTATTTACAAACGTAACCTAAGTATCACTTCTGCTTTTGACACTTCTCGGTGGTTCGACGCGTTTGAAGGACCAAACATGCGCTGAAATGACGCCTTTTTGCGAACTTCGTGCTCTTTTCAGCACATACCCAGCTTTCTCGCTCAAAATTACAACCTCTCGGGAACCTAGAAAAACCACTTTAGGAAAATGATATTTGGCATAAAGCTAGAAGCCAACGTGAAGATTAAAACGCTAAAAGAATATTTCAGGTTTCTGAATATTTGTTTGTGTAATTTGCTGTCAAATCTAACTCCTCATGCATTTCTATGGGATAGTTCCCATGGCTCAGGAACCCAGTCGCGCAACGTACGCGACTTGAAACTGTGCGCAAAGCAAGTATTCACCAAAATATTAGCTGTGCAAAAGAACTTTTCATTTCGCTAAAAAACTGCAGAGTAATCACTGTTTAAAGGACTGCCATGAGCGGGAAAGCTGCACATGCTCAAAATTGGTGAGATGAGAAGGTGTTAGCTGTGGGATTCTGTAATTAGCGGCGGCGTTCTTTTTTTGGCGCTGGCGAAGACGTTATTTAAACATGCCAGCTTGTCTTGGAAAGAGAAAAATTTCGTGTTTTTTTTTTTTTTTGCAGCAGAAATCATCACCGAAGAACCAACCCCACTGATAGCAGTGGAGACGCGCGGCTACACCCCGACAGACATGCCTATAGCAGCCATCCGACAGCGCTCTCACGCGTGGAAACGCACGGTACATGGCGGTGCGGGTAAAATCCGCTAAATTAGTGCATTCCTCCAACCGATTTTTGAGTAAAACTGCTAAAAAAAATTACACCATCTTCCCGTAGGGGAACCCTGAGTAGCATGCGAAGCAGCCATGGTGTCGACTGAAGTTCCCATTAGTTTTCAGTTCGTCGTTTCCGTTGACGTTCAGCTTCGCGTGCCTTCGTTGTATCAGTAGCTTCTTGACGTAGTTTGAATGAGTGAGTGCCATAAGGCGCGTTCGTAGCTCACGCTCCCGTCTCGGTTTGTAGCGCAGTGTGAAGAGCGCCACGTACCTCCCGTTGCGGCCAGAGAGTCGTGGGATCGAAACCGGGCGCCGCCTAACTATTTCTTTTGATAATGAACTGCGCTAACGTCAGGCCAAACGCTGACGGTGCCGAAGAGACGCGCATGCGCAGTAGAGTTGTGGTCGGCGGACAACGACAACGAAGGAGGGAGGGACACAGCCCCGAGCATGAGATGCTTCGCATCTAAAACAATGGCTCGTCAGGGTAGCGAATTCGTTACATCCAGGTTAACCGTCGCAACGCCTTCGTTACATAGAAGTCGAAAAGACACGGGTTTCAATGGGGCTGGCAATGGGGAATTGAAACACATCGTTAAATCCAGGAATTCGCTACATAGGGGTTTGTTACATCCAGTTTAACTGTACATTGATGAGCTAAATATATCTTATCTTATCTTATCTTAACTTATCTTATCTTATCTTATCTTAACTCTTCTCACTTTCCTTTTCCCCACGTACAAGATAGCAGGATTGTTCCAACATCCCTGTCTTCTCCTTACGTCTTTCTCGACAAGTTTTAAATCATGAGCTATTTCTTATGCGCCGCAAATGGACGCGCGACACGAGTTGTCAATACACCGAGTTTAGGCTGCTAAACATGGTTGACTCTGTCCAACGGTAAATTTTCGCAGAGCACACGTCACTCTGATTAGATTCTTAAAGACAACCAATAAGCAATCGGTTCTTCTCGCAACGCTTCGTTGTAATAAAATTCGTGGAATATTAACACAATAACGTACTGCGATCAAAACAATGAGCATGCACTCTTTCGTCGCAAAAATTGTTCCTTTGCGGTCTATTTTTTTCCCACAATTCATCGCTTGCATTCACGCCAGAAGCGCCTTCATCGACGTGTGGAACTGCACACCCTTGAAAAGCACTCCAAAGGCCCATTCGTCTCGAAGCCGTTCCAAGCCGTACCGAAACAACAGCGACCGGGCAAACAAGCTCCGTCAACGATGACAGCGGCGTCGAAGAAGGAGAAGAAGAAGACAAAGGGAGGAGGCAGGAATGCGAGAGATGCGCGCGCCTGCAGAGACCGACCATCTCCCCTCGGCGAAACGCTTGCGACACGGAGCATCAAATTGCGATGCACAAAGGGCCCCCAAGACGGCGGGCGTAAAGAGCGCTCTTTTCACGGAGGAAATAGTCGCGGCGACGGCGGCGCCCGAACAAAAAGACGGCGCAGCAAAACAGACGCAGGATTAAACAAATATCTCGCTCAGTATTTCCCCGCTCTCTTGCCTCGGACAGTCTTCTCCGAGACGAGCATCCGAGAGGCAACATATATCACCGGACGAATTTCCATGCCCAGCGCCGAAGGAGGAGCGGGGCTTGGGGAAGGAGGATTCAATCCGCGTTTCTGAGGCACACAAACGGGAGGACTTCGACGAAAGACGGGGAATAAAAAGCGTTAGAGACAAAAGAAAGAGAGACGGGCAGACGCGATAGTCGAGGCACTCTCCGGGGTAGGCGGAGACGCAATAAATTCCTCTCCGTCGTCAATCCCGAACGCGTGGGTCCATTTTTTGTCTCTCCCGAACACATTCCCGCGATTCTTAGTCGAGTCAAAGCCACGGCGGTGGCGGATCACGGGGTGCTCAAAAATCAGTCCGCTCCTAATCGGGAGACCAGCGGGAGAGCTTGTTGATCGCCCTTTAGGCGCGTCCGCCCTGTAAAGCCCGAGACTTAACTCGGCGCCGCTGGAGTCGCTCATTATTTGACGGAGTGGAAGTGAAGAGGCCACCGGGGGTCGCTCTGGGTCGGCGGGCTTCGGCGGTGCCTCGGCGCTCTCGGGCGGGTGGCGTGATAAACGACGCTGGAATATCAAAGTAATGCGCCCTCTGCCGGAGAGTGAATCAAAATGAGATCCCCGACCGAGCAGTGCAGTGGTGAACAGCCTCTTATTCAAAACAGCTGTGCGTAAGATGTAAAAAATTCTGCAGATATTAGGAGAATCATCTATGCGTGGCATTCCTATGCCACGTGTCTTGAGTGTGAGTTTTCTCCATCCAAATTTTTTTGATTTTTCCAAGTCCTGTCCGAGCAATTATCTCCCATTACGCTATTATAACGATTGCAGTTTAAACTTTCGCGAAATCTTCATTATTATGGAAATGCAGGGTGTTACACGGTTGGCCATTTTCCGTAATTATTTGAAATTTTTATTGTTTGTTTTGTTTTTTTCAACACTTCTTTCGACCAATTATGTCTATTTACGCTATTATAACGACCACAGGTAGAACGTTCGTGAAATATGCATTTTCTGGAAATGGGATGCGGTATACGTTTTGACATTTCCCGTAATTTTTTAATATTTTTCTTATTTTTTAGTTCTTCAAAATTTCGTTCGACCAATTATCGCCATTTACGTTATTACAACAACTACAGCCAAACCCGTTTATAGCACATTGCAATATGCACCGCGATTAGTTCAATATATCCAATAGTTCGATATAGCCGAACCCGCCTATAACGAACTTATCGTTACAAGTTCGCAATCCGCGGGAGCCCCTCTCCCCCTCCTCAACTCCACCATCCGCGCGTGCAAAAAAGAACACAGTAAAGTAGCCGTTACATAGCCAAAATAATCCATTTATTGCAAGTATTAAAGCTACTTTCCGACTGAACTGCCTAATTTGCGAAGAAAAAAGCGGTGATTTTTGTTTTCACTTTCGTTTTGGCGGCTTCAACTAGCATAGGATTCTCTACACGAAACATTATTTGCACCAGTTCGAGTCCACGTCCTCCAAAATCTAAGAAGCATTGGCGGAGCACGTTGACTGCCGAAAGCGCTTCATTATAAGCGTCGGACGGCTTTCACTCGCGACATCATCGGGAATGTGAGGGAGCTCTTCCCACAGTTCACCGATGCTGCTGTCTTGGTCCGGACTCGCTGACTGCGCGGGTTCCGTCGTGAGTCCCGCGCGTCGGAAACAGTTACGGCAAGTGTCGGGCGTCATGTCGCTCCGTGCGAGGCGCAATGTCTAAGTCGCAACTCTTGCTCCGTCGTCGCGGCCAATCCACATCTCAATCGCCGTTCCGAGACCATGCATTTCGGCGGCCATTCTAGGCGCGCAGAGTTCGATATATCTGATGTGAACTTCGTTATAAGGAATATGTTTCCCATGTATTTCCGTAACTGAATTATTTTTGTCCGCTATATAGCATAATTCGCTCTATCCGGGTTCGTTATAGCCGGGTTTTACTGTATATCTCGAACTTTCACGAAATCTCTCTTATTTTAGAAATGCAGGGCGTTACACGGTCCTGGCTGTGGGGTTACTCGGCAGAGAATGCTACGCAATAAAATAAAAAGCCTAAACTGAAAGGAGTGTAGTACGGAGGTCGGTTTGATGCTGGAATTCCCCACGCCGGGTTAGCAGCTAATTCGCCGAGAACATAATTTTGCGTAGCAATTTCAGTACATCCCTTGTTTAACATATCACGTTCCAATTTCAATACATGCCCTGTATCCCATAATTTTATTCTAGTTTCTAAACATCTTCTTTATATATAATAGATGAACCAGAAGCGTTAAGAACACAAGGAAAAGGGGGTGACCAATAGAGTAATTTGGAGCAAGAGGAACGCCTGAAGATGTCATATATGCACGTATACATCAACAAAACCTGCTCTCAGCAATTTCGGCACACAAATACCGATAACGTCTCTAAACATATCTGCTCTGCTTTTACACTGACTTACATGATCCCGTCCGGCCTTGTCGAACTCTTGAAAATGAAAAGTGAAGGGCACAATAGCATCGATCTGCAACAATGTTGCCGAGATTATTAAGCGTGTGGACAGACCTCGTACGTGACATAAGCGTAGACTACATCCACCCACCCACCCATCGACGTCCTGTAAGGCATCCCTCCACATCTTCGCTCGTACACCTCGGGTCACCGCCACCCTCCTTCGTTCCACCACAACCACCACTGATTAAGAAACCGCTATTGCGCTCGCAGCCAGCGCAGCTCCAGGCGGCTAGATTAGTTAATGTAAAAGCAGAGTCCAAACAGGCATGCTGTAACTACATCACAAGCTGCGTAAACTCCCCAGTCATCAAGCTTCGTAGAGGTCCGGCTGCGGTATTTTGAGACAGTATTGTACAATATCCTGCATTATCTAAACGCTTCGGAAATAAAATATAAATTCGCAATGGTTCAAACAGTTCGAGGCAACCCATCCTCCCCTCACAAGCCATATCGTATGGACTCCGCGACATGCCTTCGTCACTGAGAATGAGATTGATTGACCGACCGACCGACCGACCGACCGACTGACTGACTGACTGACTGACTGACTGACTGACTGACTGACTGACTGACTGACTGACTGACTGACTGATTGATTGATTGATTGATTGATTGATTGATGCATTCATTCATTCATTCATTGTAGGTTTTAACGCGCTGACGCAACGCAGGCGATGAGGCGCGCCGTAGTGGAATACTCCGGATTAATTTGGACCTCCTAGGGATCTGACGTGCGCCGTAATCTCATACGCACGGGCGTTTTTTGCTTTTCTCCTCCATTTGAAAAGCGGCCGCGAATCAAACCCGCGACCTCGTGCTCAGCAGCACAACGCCTTAGCCACTGAGCCACCGCGGCGGGTAGTGAGAATGAGACGACCCACGCATCTTGCTGCAACAGTTTTTTGCGGACATGCCTTTCGAGGATGGGTGCCTACGCCGTTCTACCCTGTCTTTCAACCCGCTCCTCCTCGCTAGGCTGTAGTACTCAACCACTACCGACCCTACTTCCATTATCCTCCATCTCATCCGTCTCTAAACGACGACGACGCGCGCCTTTAGAGCAGACCCCTATTCTACATCACAACTCTCCAACCCCAATACCTCCCCTCTTGTAAAACCTCCCGCAATCGCGTGGGAATGCCCCTCCCACCCAATGTACGCCACTCGTTCGTTTCCTCACAAGTCAGTTCCTCACTCGGGATCTTTAGTGCGCCGAAATCTCGTACACGCGGATGTTTTTCCTTTTCGCCTCCATCAGAAACACGGCCGCCACCGCCGGGAATCGAACCCGCGTCCTCGTGCTCAGTAGCACAACGCCGTAGCCACTGAGCCACCGCGGTGGGTTAAGAGTTTCAATATCAATCAGCTCAACGACTCGGAAGACCGACTATAAAGCACGTATTCGAGTCACGTGGCGCGCGCTTGACACTTCTTGTGCGCTACACGAAAATCGTTCATGACGCTATGCCTGCGGTGTAGTCAGCTCGCTAACATAGCTTACTAGTTTCGCAACCAGTCACTTTTTAGTTGAAAATTGCGTGCACAGCTGTCAAATCTTCCACATGGGTCAGCTTTAGCACTGGTAAACCTAGTTATCACGAGCGAAAAGTCTGTTTGACTTGGTTTTGGGTAAATTCAGCCTGTCACTTGGGCCCGCGCAGACGGCCCAGCCAGCGCGCCATCAATGGCCGGACCAGGCGCCGCCAAAGCGCCGGTTAATGTTCCCTTAGCCACGTGGTACCTGGGACGGCAAGGTTTCGAGCGTGCGCAGCTTCGACGCCTCTTCGCAGCGGATCACGTGGCGTGACGTCACACCTGCCACATTTGCGATCTGAGAGCTCAAGGTCACTGCGACACGATGAATGACCTTGCAAGACATTGCGTAGTCGAGCGTTCGCTTAATACATTCACCGCATTGGATGGTGGAGTCAGTGAGAAAAGTCGAGTGAACAACTGACCCAGTTCGGTGGTGACGTCATCAGGCAGCAGAATTGTAGTAGTCGGTGGCGGCTCGGCAGTCGGCACGTCCTGGCATTCGGGGCCCAGCCTGACGTCGTCGACGGCGACGCCCACTTCACCCGGCTTTTGAGTGCGCCCCTCGAAGACAAGCTGCGCACACGCGAGACGCCGATCGGGGCTTATTTCCCCGAAAAGTGCACGGCAAACGGCGATCGGACCGGGAGCGAGAAATTCGGTTTAACAGCTCGACAGCAATTGATGAAATTGATGACAGCAATTGACAGCAGTTGATTGATGAAACAAGGACAAAAGGGGAAAAAGGACAACATTGCGACATCGGTCCATTCAGCGTCCTCGACGACCACGAGCAACAAATAGCGCTCGGTCTATAAGTAATTTCGAGATGCTCATTAGAGTTCACTAGTGAGTCCTCGCAGGAATCGAATAAATAGGGCTACAGCGATTTCTTTTATTTAGGAACAATGTTCAAAATACGGTTACTCCAGTTATTAACGAGAAAAACTTTTGCGCAAGTTTCTAAGTCGTCTGATGGGCATAGAGCATTAATTTTCGGCTAAGGTAGTTTGTCACCCCCTAATCTAAGTACTGGGTGTATTGGGTGACTACGCTCTGCAAGCATTAAAGATTTCGAGAAAAATTAAAAAAAAAGTGCTTCAGGGTCCCTTTAATATGCATCAGTGTATCTCCATTGATGCTTCTACACTTTACAAAACAAATGAGATGGCCGCGAGAGGGAATAAATCGAACCCATTCTCCCTAGCTTCGAAGTACAAAGCAATGTCGAGCATCGCACTGCGCAGGACTCCGCTTCCCGACGACGTACCTGGAAGTCTTCGGGGATGTGCGGCAAGTCGACACTAGCCCAGCCAGCCTTGCGTGGTCCGTACGTACTCCACAGCACTGTCACGTTGTAAGAGCCCCACATCAACAGCCGAAGAGTGCCTGCGTAGAGCCGAATCAACTCCTCTAAGTATGCATCTTGCTCCGGTAGTAGATGCATGACAGTGCCGGCAGCGAAGATGAAGACAAAAAACTGGTTGATTCCTTCGTCATAGGAATCGGTAAAACACGAAAGTGTAATGTGCAGCTAAATCTGCAGCTGAGCATTATTTGCGGGTCGGCGGCTGTCTTGTGTGTGTGCTTGGCGTGCGACGCCCTGCTGGCGGGTCGCTTCGGCAAAGGTGTACTGGCGTCATTTCCGTGACGGATATGACGTCAGTGAAATCTTGGTGTATCCCGAAATAAAACAATTTCGTGTTACAATATAAAACCCGAAAACGAACAACCCTTATTATAACGTACTCTTTAGTACTAAAGGTTGCTTGCGCGCAAGAAGACCCTGTGTGCAGGGCTGCACCCTTTACAGGCCGCTGGCCTCGTTGTACTGGAGTCATTTCTGTGACAAATATTACGTCACCGAAATTTTTGTGTATACCGGAATAAAACACTTTGGGGTAAAACCACACTCAACAGCGTTTCAAGTGGCCATAAAGAAAAAAAAACAACTTTCGTTGGGTATAATGACTGCTTTTTTCTGACAACCATGATACCGATTTTATCGCAAACCTTAACCAAATATTCTAGATATTAAAGAAAACAGGCGCAGTAGTGGCGACCCCCCGCTACTTTCCCACGATTTCTATTGACCTTTTTAACTTCTTACTCCTGGGAGCTGCCATTTTATAAGTTGGCTGTACTCGCGGCCCTATAATTGGCGCAGCCAAGAGCAAGATGTAACTACTCATGCGCAACACAGCCCAGAACACGTCCTAATCTTATTAACGAATGAAAAGGTTTATATGACGTCCAGGGATTTCTTTCGTGCTATTGGTGGGCGCCGAATTAAGCAGCCGCCAGCAAACATGACGGGTGGTCATCGTAGCATTTAAATGTCAACCTGCAGTTAACAAATCCATAACTACGTGTTTAGTTCTGGCCCATATCCCGTCATTTCAACCCATATTACGTCAAAGCGATGCGAAATTTGAAAGTTTTGCAATATTTCTTGCGTTTTTTCGGTTAAAAAATGGCTCCGGCTTTGCTCAGCTAACCATGGATATGTGAAGCGAAAGCTTGGCTTAGCGTGGTTAAGTCTTGGTTTCACAAGGTTAACCTTTGACTTGGCCGTAATTATTATACTACTTGTCCAAAGCCTGCCGTTGTGTGCGGTTGTGGTTCCGCTTCCGGCGTTTTCCGAGCCGAAAGGTTCGCTTTTCCTGAGTCACCAACGCTAGCTCCGCGCGCTTGACATTCCAGACCCGCTCCAGTGAAGCAGCTCGTCGGGCGATATCCGCGGGGCGGTCAGACGCCGCTTGCCGACGACGATTCAAACAACGCTCTCAATAAATGTACTCTCTCTCTCTCTCTCTCTCTCTCTCTCTCTCTCTCTCTCTCTCTCTCTCTCTCTCTCTCTCTCTCTCTCTCTCTCTCTCTCTCTCAGAGAATGCGCCCGGCCTCGCTCTCATCCATGGTCAAGCTCGCATGCACTCGGCGAGTCACGTGGTCAGACCGAAATCCGGCTGCTGAAAGCGCATGCGCCAAGTCGGCAGAAGCAGCTGCGCAGCTGTCGTCAAATGAAGGTCAAATTCTCCACCGCGACGCGATTACTAAAGCTTTCCTGTAATAATGTCTTTCATGTCTGTAATGGGGCTGAGTGAATAACTGGAAGCCAGTTCTTTCAAATTGAGGACTTTTGTCTTCACGGCCCATGGTACCGTTTAAAAAAAAAACCGGTATGGGTGTCGTAGCTTCGGTCTACTACTGTTTTTTTGCAGCAGTTCCCGCGCAATCTTAAAGCGCCCAAAACAACCCAGTGACCAACTCAGTAATTGCTGAAATGAACGCCGTGATTGCGTCGCGCCCTTCTGCACGGGATTTTAGTTTCGGAACTGGAAACCTTTACTGTTCAAGTTATACAATAAAACGGAACTATTGGCCTATCTTTTCTTCATATGCCGCATGGCAAAAATACGAATTAAAAACAAGAGTCATGTTTCTTAGCGGTGACTTAGTTCGGCGGACGCAAATCCCACAAAACATTTATCCATTCATTCATTCAGCTTTATTCGCTTATGTTTTGCATAGTTTTTTCTCCGGTCTGCAAAAGCCCCAAATGCTCGTTGGCTTTCCAGGCAGTTGGTGTAAACATACCCAAAAAGAAAATAACCACACTCTCAAATTTTGACATGACAACTACTGCTTGATTCAAAATCACATCGCAGATATATGCACTGCAACGCAACATAAACAGCAAAAACGTAATTGTAGACAGCGCAAATATATACCATTCTTCACCAATTTAAGTTACCTGAGACACAATGTTCTCGAATTTTCTTAAACATTTTCTTTCCTGTTTTTATATCACACAAATTGTGTCGGAGAGCAATAAAAAATCTGGCACGTCTGGTATCCTATTTTTTTTTTTTCATAGTTTGCGTACACTCATGGCTTCACGAACCTTTCTGTTTTTCTTAGCGTCCAACGTTTCTTAGCAGGAACTTTTAACTGGTTACAGAAATAATACCGTGTTGGCACCTCCTACCGAAAAAGCTCACGCACCTGAAGTATACCTAAATAAGAATACTTGTCCTCTATGTTTGCCGCTTGAAACTTTGTTCCATAAGCAATGCTATTTGCTATTCCGTTAAATATTCGGTTTATACATTGTTGTATTACGAGAGAGAAAGAGAGAGAGAGAGAGAGAGAGAGAGAGAGAGAGAGAGAGAGAGAGAGAGAGAGAGAGAGAGAGAGAGAGAGAGAGAGAGAGAGAGAGAGAGAGAGAGAGAGAGAGAGAGAGAGAGAGAGAGAGAAAGTAAAGGAAAAGCAGGAATGTTAACCAGGCTACGGCCTAGTATGCTATCCTGCATGGAGGAAAAGGGAACAATGAGGAAAAAGAGGAAAACAGAAAAAGAAGGGGAAAGGTACGGACAGAGCGTGGGGTGGTGTGCCCAGCGGTAGGACACTATATACGAAAAAGTTCAGACAGTTCGTAGAGAGTAGACTTGCGCTACAGTCTTTTGTGCAATTCCGTCGTTTTGAGGAAACACAGGAGCGCTTATGCCGCCTTGTCCGCAGACAACGGAGAAGGCCAGTGGCCCAGGATTGCCTCCTCAGAGAACGGGCGCCGAGAGTCCAACTTTCGTAGAGCAAGTAGCAACCATACAGGGTAATTCCTGAACTCAAAATCCCTTCTGCCAGTGATGTATATATGGTTTGTCTTAATTTCAATGGTGCCTTCCCCCTCAAGTTGTGAATTATAGCTGTTACACCCCTTAATTTCTTGCATAAAAACAACACGTTTATTCCACGTGATGTGTTGGTCAAAGAAGAGACCTAAATATTTTACTTCAGGCTCTAATTCAAGGGCAAACATTTAGAAGAGGTACATTCTGATGTATACGCAAATATATAGGCTCATCCAGACAAACAATTTCATGTGGGTTCCTGAAGCATACCAATTTTGTTTTCCGTAGATTTACAAAAATTGAATTTTGTTTGAACCAATCCATGACTTTGTGAATGTCATTTTGAAAAGTGTTTGTTCCGCAAGATGAGTCGGTTATTTCTAGAGCTAGAGCGGTTTAATCTACAATTTATTGCAAGATAATACACGGCGCAAAAAGATAATGTTACGCCGTGTAAATCCGCGAGTAAGTGGTTGGGGAGGCTCCAGTGGTGCATTTGATTTCCTCAACATCTACAATGATTTGTGTCATTTTTATTGGGACAAAGCAGCCATTCCAATGAATCAAACTCGGATTTTGTGTTTACCAATTTTATCCGCAGTTCATGTACGCGCGATCTTCTCTACTTCACCTGCGCCGGAATTACGACCGAGAGTACCAGAAATCACACCAGGGAACTCGGATCAGTACCAGAACCTCCCCTCTCCTGCTGAGCTATAGCGGTTCCTCCATTTAGACGCACATGGCGCTGGCGCACATGAAGAGCAGACTTTGTCAAGGTTTCAAGTGCAGAGCACTTTACGGGCTCGCCTTGTCGTTGTAGCTCGCTGTAACGCTCGATATCAAGCGACTGCCGGAATCAGGCGGAGCAGCGAGATAACGGACCCAAGTAGACCCACACGGCGTACCGTCGTAGGGCGTCCCGCAGAGGCTTCGAAACCAAGCGGTTTATATAGTCCCAAGCGTTCGAAACTCGTGAACTGCTGGCGCTTGTCATTCATCTTGCCGTTGTTTAGCGCAAAGAAAACTGCAGGTACATTTCAGGCAAAACATACGTAATTAACCAGACACACCCGCGTTCATTTAGTTAGAAACACTGGTTGGGTTGGTTTTTACGATAGTAAGCGAAGAGAAGTGGCAGTGCAACGCCGGCACGTGCGGGAGAAAAAGCAAGCACAAAAACTCCCACCTCCCCTCGCGGGAACCCCTGTGTAGATGCGACGCATGGGGGTTCACGTTGCAGCGTTGGACAGCGGAGGAACAGCGCTGGAACGATGGAGCGGAGCGGCGCAGGCACCGCGTTTTATAGCGCGCATAACGGCGAGGGGCTATGACGCAACACAATCCATTTTAATCCAATCCAATCCAAATCCAATCCAAGCCAAGCCAAGCCAAGCCAATCCATTCGAATCCAATACAATGCCCCTCGCGAGAGAGTGTTCGCTATCGGAGAGGAGAGGGGGTGAGCGGCGGAGAGCGCAGCTCACGCGGCGAGGAGAATGGGGGAGGGGAGGACGCCGACAACAACGCCGACGCCGGATGCAGGGACAAGGCGAGTGAATGAGATGCAGTCGCATCTAAAAAGAACAGAACTCCCGCTGGCGCTGTTTCAGGCAGGAGCGTGCGAGCACCGCGAAGGCGGGAAATTTGAATTGCATTGGGGGGTAGCAGTGAGCGGATAACGGCGCTACAGCCCATTATGGCGAATCCCTGCCCTACACTTCCGACAGCTTTCACATTGAGTGGAACGGCTTTAATTTTTTCTCAAATATTTTCTGATCCCCCTTTTCCCTCCTTTTTATTACCTCCCCTTCTCCCACCCCGTCTCTCCCACCAGTTTTGATTTAGTTTCCCCGCGGCTCGCTATAAGCCTGACCTCAGACGATATAATGTCACCGTATACGTGCAGCAACGCATAGAGAAAGGTTCTTTCGCTATTTTAAGCCCAGTCATAATTTACGCTTCAATGTTGACCGCACATCGCCTTGAGAGGACCTGTTCACTCCGAGAATTTATACGTCGTCATAGCTGCAATGCTTTAGTTCACATTCGTTGGTCCCTTTTCGGCGAGACAAAAAAAAAAAAAACGTGTATTGCAAAAGAGAAAGTATTTCTTTACTCCAAGCTCCTGTCGGGGTGTTTTTCAGTACGGCGCAGTGTTGGCTGCAAAGATCATTGCAGGCCTCAGAATTCTTTTTCTAAATATTTTTTTTTCTATATTTATGAGTGCAGCCTTCTGAGATTATTTTCTTGCGTTTTTCGTCGAGAGGTAACGCGAGACTCCTTTACGGCTTTCTATCCAAAGACCGGAACCATCGTTTTTTTTAGTGCATATCCCGTATAAAAAATGGTTTTATCGTTTGCCATCTCCACCCATTCGTAATTTACAACCCCTAATCCTAGAAATCTGCCTCTGGATTGACCAAATACAAAAATCGAGCACACGAATCGTAACTATAATTCGTGCACTCCATACATGTTATATGGCGCTTCCATGAAAACTCAGAAATAAGCCTTAGCTGGTCAGCTGCTTGACCCAACTCGACCAAAATAGCCGCAATGAAAGGAAAAGGTTTTAAATCAACAAGAACACCACAGCCCGACTTACGAATCTTGCTTTTTCAAAGACATTGCAAACCCTACTATTTATAACGTCTGAAATGGAAGTGTTGTGGTATTGTAATAAAGCAAGTCCTTTCGATCGCGTAACAGATGCACCACGTTGAACCAAAGAAGAAGAAGAAGAAGAAGAAGAAGAAGAAGAAGAAGAAGAAGAAGAAGAAGACTTTATTTTTCAGCAGACGTTGTTACAATTCCTGTTGAAGGGGCAGGAGCTAAAGGCATTGAGTGCCTGAGGAGGGCTCCTGACCCTCTGGAGTTCACAACAGAGGATTTCACAGCAGAGGACATGTTCAAACTACCTTTATCAGAATTCGTTACATACGCAGTCATACCTCGTTAACTCGAAATAAAAAAAAACCGGTAAATATTTCGAGATAAGCGGATTTTTTGGAGATAAGCAAAGCTGCACGAATTACCGTGAAATACCGAGTTCTTTGCAAAAAAGGCGCTACTGCTTACCAGCTCTTCAACAGTATCTTCCAATCTTGCTTTTTATAAAGGTTTGAAAGAAAAAACAAACAAACAAGAGGCGTTCACCGGCTGGGTTTTGTGGAACAGCAATTTTACTCAGCAGAAAAGGACTGCGTGATTCTCGTCTGCTTTGCGGTCGCACTCGGGCCTAGTAAGGAGTCCTGTATCTGCTCGACGCATTGCATGAACCGATCTCCCCCGCCGCTGCATTCAACCTTATTTCGCAGCAAGCGCAGCAAATTCCTCGTTTCGGCAGATGTCGGCACCTCTCGAGGAGGTTCGTAGTCGCCGCCCCCACCTTCACCGTCCCCTTCTTTTGTGGCCATTTCAACGATTTGGGCGTCCGTAAGTTCTCCTATCACGGGCACATCCCGCTCGAATAGCGCGTGCTCCTGAAAGGTCACGTAGCTTTCGGTGGCACCGTTATCTGTAAGCTTTATCACCTCTTGGCAGAGTTCCTCACAATCTGTGAATTCATCGGTCAAAAGTAAAATTCAACGGTCCGCTGCGGCGAAATGTTCGTTCCACTCTCAGTCAAGATTTCGAGACATCCGCAGTTTGGCCCACAAATACTTCGAAATAAAGGGCAACAAATACATGGTACGTATAGAAAATTGTTCGGTGCCGAGGGAAATTTCGACTTAGCAGATTTTTCGAGATATGCCAGTTTGAGCTAACGAGGTATTACTGTATATGAATAAATAACGGTACTTGACCTTCTGATTTTCAAAAAGTATTTTGTGGAACTGAGAAAAGAAACGTTGACTCTCAGCCCAGCTTATAGGATTGGAAAGCAAAGCTGTTAAAATGCGAGTAAAAATAGTATCACAAAATGCAATCTAAATGAGCATTAAATAGTAATTGGAAAATACTTTTTCTATGAGTTGTCTGTGTCTGAGGCGCTGTTTATAGGAGCGTTAGAAAAGAACACGAATGTTTTTAACTTCCGAATTAGCCTTCTTGTGAATTTATTAGCGCTATTAAACTTGAAAAACCACAATTTTCCCCAGCTTCATTGATAAACACGGGGCACTCCGTTTAAAGGCGGAATTATGGCTCTTGGAGCGGCGGCTTTAGGTTGTATGCAAAAAAAAAAAATCACATGGCGATTACTATAATCCTTCATGCGAAATTTGTGCACAGCGCGAACTGCAGTCTTCTCGGGCATGGTACATATATGTGCTGCGTCTCAGGAAGTGATCGCGCGCTGCTGAGCACGAGGTCGCGGGTTCGATTCCCGGCCACGGCGGCCGCTTATCTGATGGAGGCGAAACGCATAAACACCCGTGTGCACGAGATTCGGCGCACGATAAAGATCCCCAGGTGGTCAAAATTAATCCGGAGCCCTCCACTACGGCGCGCCTCATCGCCTGCGTTGCGTCGGCGCGTTAAACCCTACAATTAATAAATAAAAGGAAGTGATCGCGTGATCAGCGAACACACGGCGGCGCAAGCTACTGTGCTGTTACCTCGCACCGCTTCGCTGCCGCGGAGCATGCTGTTGCAAATCGTGTTTGAACATCCCGCGCAAATGTCACGTGGAAAACTCCGGGTTAATTTTGAGCACCTGGGGATCATTAACGTGCGCCGAAATCTCGAACGCACGGGCGTTTTCGTTTTCCGCCGCCATCAGAAAAGCGGCCGGGACTTATGTGCGTCATTTCTATCGTCTTCTGGGCTAGAGCGTGAAACTGGAAGTACACCGGCCATCTTAGTGACGTTCTACTCCGCGTTGCATGCGTTCGGCGTTCAAAGCGACGGGTTATGCTAACTAGCAGTCATTGGACGTTCGTTCATGTTTCCGTGTGGCGAATATTCCTTTGAGTGAGCGGTCGAACGGGACGCGATGCGACGCGATGCAGATTCGACGCGAGTTCAAAATCAATCCGAAACTACGGACGTACTGCGTGATTGCACTGTGTGCCTAAATTGTTTAGTAAGGCTTATAGCAATAATTACCCTTAAAAGAGAACCTGGTAAAGAAGGCATATTAGGGCTTTTGTGCAACTAAACGTAACCAGCGTCGTTTTTGAACTGCAATTACAGGGACTTCTCCCGTAACCAGCCGCTTGAAATTTTGCATCGTTTGAGATCACCTACAGCGGCCAAGCGAAATTCAAACTGCTCCATCACATTCGCCTCAATATAAGAATTATAGCCTTATTGCCGCAGCCGCACCCCGTTAGAGCCGTTTGCTACAAACTCCTGCACGTGGAACAAATGCAACCGCCCTACCTGTGTCGTAAGAGTTCCCCATAGCGATGCATCGAAATAAAAAATACATTCACCCAGAATCCCGTACATCAGCCGAAAATACATCACCGCATATGAACGAACGAGATCATTATTTAAAAAAAGAACCAATGCGTGCAATCAGGCAAGCTGGTTGCCCGACATCGCGGGATCTACATCATTCTAGAAAGCTCGCGCTGCGTTCATCTCTGTCTAATCGACATGCATATTTTGGAAAACCAGGTTACTCTTTCCTATTTCAGAGAGCGCCATTTTCAAAGGCACATCGACAAAGGACCGAGGGCTGGCGGCAGGTATTTTTCTCTGTAAGGGTAATAAGGTTGAGCTTGTGTTCTTTTCTGTGCCTTCAAGTTAGACCACTTCGGGAGACTAAGGCCGGCCATCATGCCCTTCACTTACGTTCAATCAAGGGCAGCATATTCGGAGAAATATGCCTCACAAAGAGCAAAAAGAAGAGAATAGATCGACAGCGAGGCAAGCCTCGCCGCCAAAGTACGCGGGCCGATGCAAGACATGGCTTCGAACCCGGGTCCCATAATTCAGACTAATGCTTCCCCAGCCTTTCCCCCTCTCCCTCGAAATCAATACTGAGTTACTTCCGCGACCAGTCAAGCGGACCGGGGTCGTTTAACAACATACCTTCTTTCACATCCTTTCCGGCGAAAAGAGGCAAAACCAGAACTCTAAAGCTGTCACTTTTCGTTTAGACAAAAAGAAAAAAAAACGGAACAACCAAGCACAGGCAAAAGCGACGGTGGAGTACCCTCCGAGGCTCCAGAAACTCCTGGCCCAGTCAGGGCTGCCCTCCCTCAAACCCCCTCTCCCCCAGTGAAGATGAACGATCTACAGCACGTGGGCCCATTAGGTCCCGCATATCGTCCCGGGAGCTTTTCCTTCTTTTTTTTTCTTCCCATATTTCTTCGTGCGCCGTACTTGTCATAAAGATGGTTGGTTATCCTTACTGCGATGGCTCAAAAAATGTCTTCTGTTCCCCCCCGTTTTGCTTCTCTTTTCTGCCTGTTTAAGACGATCCCCGCTTTGCCCACCGAGATATTCATTAGCTGTACTCGCGCAGTTTATCACCACGTCGGGCAATCTCTTTCCTAGCAGGACTAAGTTGGAGCGCGTGCGGCGGTAGGCAGGCTTTCTTGCAAGGCAAGCCAAGCCGCTGTACAGGGCTCCTTCTTCTTAGCTTCTTTTGTAGAAGACAACCCAGACTTTAGCGCTAAACTAATCTACAAAGACGCGTGCCTTGTAGCAAATTGTGGTATTCCCCTCGGGGCGTCTCGAGTAAAGTAGGTTAGTTGAGTTAATTTTCTTCTTTAAGGCTGGCTACATAAATAAAATTCCTACCTACGCAAAAGGATACACTTGAGTATCATTTTGCATTTTTTTTAGTTCTATTGCCTATTTTGCGGCCAGTTTCGACACACACGCACACATATACCCATCTCGAGGAAAGTAGGCTAGTTGAATTAATTTTCTTCTTTAGGGCTGGCTACATAAATAAAATTCCCACCTGCACAAAAACGTACACTTGAAAACCAGTTTGAATTTTTTAGTTCGAGTGCCAATTGTGCGGCCGGTTTCGACACGCGCACACGCACACGCCCATGGAGGTACGCACACTATACATGAACAATGCGTACAACACTTCTGCGAACAATACAGCCATTCCTCTCAGTGTGACAGCTGTCGGAAGCGCAGAGCAGTGATTCGCCATAATGGGCTGCAACACCGTTATCCGCTCACTGCTACCACAAAATGCAATTCAAATTTCCCGCCTCCGCAGTGATAGCGCGCCCCTGCTTGCAACTGCGCCAGCGGAAGTTTTGCTCTTTTTCTGCTTGCCTTTCCTCCCGCACGTGCCGGCGTTGCTCTGCCACTTTTTTCGCTTATCACTATTGTCAAAACCAACCCAACGAGCTTTCCTAACCAAATGAAGGCGGGCGCTGGGGGATAATTATATATATATATTTTGCCTAAAATATACCTGCAGTTTTCTTTGCGCTAAACAACGGGGAGATTTATGACAAGCGCCAACGGCTCACGAGTTTCGAACGCTTATGACTATATAAACCGCGTGTCTTTCGAAGCCTCTGTGGGACGCCGCGACAGCAGACGCTACGACGGAACGCCGTGGGGCTCTACTTGGGTCTAGCGAGCGATCTACGACTACAAGGCGAGCCCGTAAAGTGCTCTGCCCTTTAAAAACAATTATTCAGCATCATACGCAAATCGAGCAGAACTTTTTATATTATCTGCTACTTCGTTATGAAAATCCAATACCAAACGAGCCTAGCGTAAAACTCATGTAACCAACATTAACATTATAACAGCTAAACGGAGACCTCGATACCCGCACTCTGTTTCGCACTAAAAACGCCATATTTGGGTGGGCTGTGTAATTATACGAAAATAGTAAAGAACACAAACGCTTGCCTGGACGAGTGTACGACGCGCAGGCAAAGAGCACGAGGAAAATACATTCCAAAAAAAGCGGGGAATGCACCCGCCGCCGTAGCTTAATTCGAAAGGGAATCATCTTGAGGTTGCCGATTCGGGTCGCCCCAAGGCGGCGCATTCTCGCCATTTATGTTGTTTTACTTTGTGACGATACGACATTTTTATTCCCACACAAACTTGGGAATCAGCTACTCCCCTGTACCTTCCTCGGTGTTCCTGAGACTTCAAAAACGCCAAAGAAAGCGCTCTGGAAACAGCAATAATTTCTCGTGTGAGCATTAAAATTTTGAAGTGGTAAGAAAGAAGCAAAATTACCTTTGCATCTTTTATCATTTTCTACTATGTCAATAACGCGCCTCAATTATGAAATCATCCTTTGCGCACCCAGCGTAAAACGGAAAGCAAGACAAAATTAATGGGATCTTTTGTTTTATCTGAACTAAATGCAGGAGACAACCTCCTTGCCTTCCCTTCGATTCGCGACAGCATTACACAAAAGGTGCATGAGATTCAAAGAGTCCGCGCGTCTGCTTCGAGTTAAATGTATTTTAGAAGTACCTGCCCAACTTCAACAATTAATAATCAATAAAAAAGAAAGCAATGCCCTTTAAGATACTCTGCAAGCAAGGGTTGTAAATATACTAACCTTAGCAAACTCAGCAAAAAGAACAATACTTTGAAATTTTCAGGAATCGCACCAGCCGTAAATAGAAATACATACTAAACGACATCGACTCTTTCGTATACGCTTGGTCAGCCATTCCAGAGCGGGTCTGATGGTAAACTTTAAGAAAATGTCCCAAAAGTCATCCGCGGTTTTTTTTTTCTCCCTGGTTCTAAATTCAGCACCCGCAAACGCCGTCACAAGGGAGCCAATCAGCGCGAAATGGAAAGGCTTACGTAAGTACTGGCGCGAAAATATTGCCTCATTACCGAAGCAGAACCATCCTCTGAACGAGGCAATACTTTCTTGAGCAACCGTCGCAATCCCCAGAAAAAAAAAACAAGGTGGAACGAAAAACAAAAATGCTCCAGTGACCCGTGCTTACTGTTTTACCTGTTGACGCCCGCGATATTAGCGAGCCGTGCGCGCGTGGTTTGAAGGTTATCTGACCCAACTTCGCCGCTCCACTACGAGCCGCACAGTTTTGTTTTATATTATAGCTTCGTTCCGTCAGTGACACGTCCTTTTCCAAAACATCTCAGTTCCCCACTATTTGGATAACATTAATGCACTTCTGCGCCCTCTCGTGGTTTTCGCCAGCTGCGTGCTTGCGCGCATGCGCGAACTTCGACGAAAATGGTGCCGCAACGCTTTTTAACTTTCGTGTAAGTGTCGAGGGCGACACCTGGCAGCATTGCATGCGACGTCACACTAGGGTCGCTGCTCTGTCACAATCCATCCGACTCGGTTACGGTTACGTGGCTGCTTCATTTTCGTACGCATAAAATTTTATTAGCTTTTATGTTCACGTGACACTGCTGGTGAAGCCACCCCAACATTGTGGATTAGTTGCTAAGGACCTTAGCCACTGATTCACTACAATTGCTGAGTCCACTTTCGTGGGTTTAATCCCGGCCGCGGTGGCCGTTTTCCTAAGGGACCATTCTTAATAAAAACGCTAGTAAAAAGGTAGTAACGGGTTTAAAGCTCAGAAAAACTGAGACTGATATCATTCCGGTCATTGTTCACGGGTTGCAAAGAATATATCGAATTAGCAGCTGAACGTACAGTCTTTGCCAAAGCACCTGTCAACGCATAAATGTGGGCGAGTTGGTTCGAACTGGGAAACATGGCTAAGTAGCGTGGTAAAGACGGGGCAATAAGCGGTCACCCCACAGGGCTTGCGCTAGTCTTGTGTGGGCTCAACTTATTGTCCCGTCTTTGCCGCGCTACTTAACCATGTTTTCACTTCGCCAAAACTTCGTGGGCCACGCTGACCGCCGCCCGAGCAGGCGCGCAGCCCAGCAAAGGCACTGCGGTTGACACTAACGGCTGGTTCCGACGCTAAAGAGGGCGAGGGGAACTTTCTCTCTTGCTTTCATAGTGTAGCTGGCGTGATAAATGCGGCGCAAAGTACCGGTGCCCGCTCTGAGAAACCGGCCGCGCACTGCACGTGTCGCACAAGTCACACTACGAAAGCAAGAGCGAATGTTCCCCTCGCTCTCTTTAGTCTCGAAACCAGCCGACAGTGGGAACAGCGGGAAGAGTGCCCCAGCTGGACCACGCGCCTGTCCCGGCCACGGTCGCCTTGGACTACAAAATTGTGACGAAGATTTTATATTACCGCGAAATTCGCGCACGAATTCATTAGCTTTTCTTTCTGAGAAACACGTCACACTTATACGTACTAATAGCTTCTCAAATAGTGCTTTAACACCCCAGACTGATAAACCTTGTGGCGTGACATGCCCCGTTTAGGCCACTCCCGCTTTGTCTACCTCGAAGAAATATCAGGACAGCGAAAGAAGAAAAATAACACACTAAACTGAAGGAAGCGGATATCGATAAATAAAGAGAAAGACAAAATATATACAGATATATATAGAGAGAGCGAGAGTGAGATATGAAAATAGAGAGAGAGCGCGCGCGCGAGAGAGAGCGATTTAGTAAGGGACAAATACAAAATGAGGACGTGTCCATATTTCAGCACCGTAAAGGCTTCGCCTGCCCTCCTAGCCTCGCTAAGCCCTATTACATCCCATTTAATGCCCTCTAATTCCTCGAACAACACCTCGAGACTTGCTTCGCTAGATAAGGTTCGCACGTTAAACGTTGCCAGGTTCAGATTCCATTGGCGGCCTGTCCGGATCCAGGGATTCTTAGCACCCTCTGCTGCGTCACAGGTCTGACCGCCGCCGTGGTCAGTTGCTTCGCAGCCGCTGGGGACTGAGGGCCGAGGGTTAGTTGGCGTATTCATGGGAGGTTGTGGCCGTTACTACACCAGGGTGGCCAATCCTGCTCTGGTGAGGGAGTGCATTACCGGCAATGGTCGCCGGGGTCAGGCCGCACCCCAAGCCCCTTTGTGCAATTCCATCAATACGCGGATTTTTATTTATTTATTTTTTTTTTTTGTAATCCGGTGGGAATTGTCCGGCACCGGGATTCGAACCACGGACCTTCTGCACGCGAGGCCGGTGTTCTACCTCTACGCCATCGCTGCAGAAGAGAACTGAGAGTGGGATTTCTAGTCAATAAAAGCATAGCTGGCAACATAGACGAATACTATAGCATTAACGAAAGGGCAGCAGGTCTTGTAATTAGGCTCAATAAGAGGTACAAGCTCAAAGTGGTGCAGGGCTACGCGCCCACATCTAGCCACGACGACCAAGTAGTGGAACGCTTCTATGAAGATGTGGAATCGGCAATGGCTAAAGTAAAAACGCAGTATACTGTAGTTATGGGGGACTTCAATGCTAAAGTAGGCAAGAATCAGGCTGGAGACAAGGCAGTTGGGAACTATGGTCTGGGCTGCAGAAATAGCAGGGGGGACCTACTAGTTGAGTTTGCAGAACGGAATAACTTACGCATAATGAATACCTTCTTCTGTAAACGGGAGAGTCGGAAGTGGACCTGGAGGAGCCCGAATGGGGAGCACAAAAATGAAATAGACTTCATATTATGCGATAACCCTGGCGTCGTGCAGGATGTGGAAGTGCTCGGAAGGGTAAGGTGTAGTGACCACCGTATGGTAAGATCTCGAATTAGGCTAGTGTTGAGGAGGGACCGCAACAAGCTAGTACGAAAGAAGCCGATAAATGAGCAAACAGTAAGACGTAAAGTAGAAGAATTCAGGATCGCGCTGCAGAACCGATATTCCGCCCTTAACGAGGAAGCCGAGCTTACGACACAGGAAGCCAGCGACAACCTTACACGCATTCTCACGGAGTGTGCAGTAGAAGTCGGGGGCACTATGGCTAGACAGGATACTTGTAAAATTTCACAGGAGACGAAAGATCTAATCAGGAAACGGCAAACCATGAGAATCTCTACCGCAGCTGACAGGATAGAACTAGCAGAGCTTTCGAAGTTAATCAATAACCGCAAGACAGCTGACATACGGAAGTATAATATGGAGAGGATCGAATACGCTGTAAAGAACGGAGGTAGCCTGAAAGCAGTAAAGAGGCGTCTTGGCGTGGGGAAAAATCAGATGTATGCACTTAAGGATAAGCAAGGCAATGTCATCACAAATAGGGATAAAATATGCACAGTGGCCGAGGAGTTCTATAGGGATCTGTACAGTAGCCGGGACATACAGGATAATGCCGAACGAGACAGTAGTTCAGAGGAGATAGACATCCCACCAGTAACGACCGAAGAAGTAAGGAAGGCTTTGAAAGAAATGAAAGGGGGCAAAGCACCTGGTGAGGATCAGATAACAGCAGACCTCTTGAAGGATGGCGGAGAAATTGTACTTGAAAAACTGGCAAACCTGTATACGCAATGCCTAATGACCGCAATGGTACCGGAATCTTGGAAGAACGCGAACATCATCCTAATCCATAAGAAAGGCGACATGAAGGACTTGAAAAATTACAGGCCGATCAGCTTACTGTCAGTCGTCTACAAGATATTTACCAAGGTAATCGCTAACCGAATCTCTGCAACCTTAGATTTCATTCAACCTAAAGAACAAGCAGGGTTCCGTAAAGGTTATTCAACAATGGACCATATTCACACGATCAATCAGGTGATAGAGAAGTGCGCTGAGTATACTCAACCCCTATATATAGCCTTCATAGATTATGAGAAAGCATTTGACTCAGTCGAAACCCTAGCAGTCATTCAGGCATTACGGAACCAGGGGGTAGATGAGCATTATGTAAGAATACTAGAGGATATCTATAATGGGTCTACAGCTACCATCATCCTCCATAAGGAGAGCAGTAAAATACCTATAAGGAAGGGTGTCAGACAAGGAGACACAATCTCTCCAATGTTATTCACAGCATGCTTACAAGAAGTATTCAGAACGTTGGATTGGGAACAGGTGGGAGTAAGGGTTAATGGAGAATACCTCAGTAACCTCAGATTTGCTGATGACGTTGCCTTGCTAAGTAACTCGGGGGACGAATTGTAATGCATGCTTTCCGCACTGGGCGAACAGAGTAGAACCGTGGGCCTGAAAATTAATATGCAGAAAACTAAAGTAATGATCAATAGCCTCGGGACAGCACAGCAGTTTGAGATAGATGGTGAGGCAGTGGAAGTGGTAAGCGAATATATATACTTGGGCCAAGTTGTGACCCCAGATCCCAACCATGAGGCAGAGATAATTAGAAGGATCAGAATGGGGTAGGGTGCATATGGCAGACATTCTCAGATAATGAATAGCAGCCTACCATTGTCGCTGAAGAAGAAAGTGTATGACAGCTGCATCTTACCGGTACTCACCTACGGGGCAGAAACTTGGAGGCTCACTAAGAGGGTTCAACTTAAATTGAGAACGACTCAGCGGGCAATGGAGCGGAAAATGATAGGTGTAACATTAAGGGACAAGAAGAGAGCGGAGTGGGTCAGGGAGCAAACTGGTGTTAAAGACATATTAGTAGAAATTAGGAAGAAGAAATGGACGTGGGCAGGGCATGTAATGCGAAGGCAAGATAACCGCTGGTCATTAAGGGTAACAGAGTGGATCCCTAGAGAAGGCAAGCGCTGCAGGGGGCGGCAGAAAGTTAGATGGGCAGATGAGATCAAGAAGTTTGCGGCGATAAATTGGTCACAATTAGCACAGGACCGAGGTAATTGGAGAATAATGGGAGAGGCCTTTGCCCTGCAGTGGGCGTAGACAGGCTGGTGATGATGATGATGACAAAATGAGAGAGAAAAAACATAAAAACATGAAGGGCCAAAAACGTATAGCAGGCAAAATGTCACTCAAGTAAAGTGGCATGGATTGTGCAAACGGTAAAATACCATCGAAATAGAAATCGCTGTGGATAAGAACAGCCAAGAGGCTGAAAACGTACGACATAACAACAATTCGAGAAAGAGCGCAAGTAAGAACGAGCGGGACAACACAGCAAAGAAAGCACGGCACTGAGATTGTGTTTGCCGTTCATTACGTGCTCCCAATCCAGAATTGAGCCGCTCGCTGCGCGCTTTCTTTTTCTTTCTGATCAAGGGGGTGGAGGGGCGCCAAATTTGAATATTTCACCTTCTCCGTTAGTCTTCTGACACTCGCCGCTCCTTCCCCTTCCTTCTGGGAGGTCAACATGAGGGAAGCGTTGTTTGCCGAGAGAACGTGATAAGATTGTTCCCCCAGAAACCGAACACGCCCGTCAAAGGGAATAGGCAAAAGCGCTATTCAGATTCCTGGAAGAACACACGTCAAACTAGAATCGAAACCGTTTTGTTTAGATAAATTTAGTTTTCCCTGGCACGTCCAGTTCTTGTTTCCTTAATTGACTTCCGTCCACATACTTCGTACAAAAAAAATATTACCGGGTGTTATTCTCCCCCTGGCTATCGAACACGCGAGGTGCAAACATTGCGAAATTACTGACTCACACACGATATGATCAAAGAAAGGTTAGTCAGTATTTCGATTTCACGTATACAGTCGAACCTCGTTATATAACGAAGTTGAAGGGGACTTGATAATGATTTCCTTGTATCCATTATTTGGTTATATCAATTATAATAGTTTACCGCAATGTATGCCCAGTTAAGTGCACGACGATAATCATGCAAAGATGAAAACCGCATCGCGGCTCTTTGTACCGCTACGCGGCGACGCATGCGACGGAAATCGAACAGAAATTTAATTTCTTCGTTGCGTCTATTATTCCGTTATATCCCATTACGTTATACGAGGTTTGAGTGTACTATCACGACAGTTATTTAGTTTGTTATATCCGATATTCGTTATACCCATAGAGGTAGCAATCGGCTCTAATAAATCTCCAATCTGGCTCGCGCAACAATCCTAGATAAAAAAACGCATTGTTCTAGTCTTCGAACCCACTGTAAACGAGGCAGTCCTTATCTGTCTCCTTGTGGCGTTTCAAACTAAACACAGACCGGAACGTGAGAACGCGAAATTACAACAGAACAAAGTTCGCTCGGCAAAACAGGCCGCGGCCGTCTTATTTACTTGAAGGAGGAAGTGGCCTTCGCCTAGTGGCTTTTCACAGTCTGAGCGGAATGAAGTTTTTCACAATGTCCACGCAATAAAGGGTCTTAAGCTACTAAAAAACCGTTTTCTTTGTCTCCCTTTTTTGAAATCTTGCTTTTATTATGCTAGCTGTCGAGTTTTGAGCCTCGCGGGAACCAAATATTTCTTCGTTATAGCCGATATCGCGCGGCTGTTGAGGATTCGGTTTCGTTATAAAAAGGTGTCATTCAAATGAACCGTGACCAACAAACTTCGTATTTAGTTCGATATATCCGAGAATTCGCTATATCAGTGTTCGCTATAACTAGTTTCGACTGTACTGCTGCATAGGTGGAAATAAGTGTCGCCGTGTCTATAGTCATCGGCATTTTCAAGATTCCATTATTCTGTACCATGTCGGGGGAGCAACAATAATAGTTCATATTCAGCAGCACCAGGCAGATTCGCGATAAAGTTGGACAGTGCCATTTGTTTCATCCTTCCGTAGCATGCCGAATCTGAAATACCTCATGCTCCACAGCAGAAAGTTGTTAAAGTTAGTCTACGGCTTTTGCTGGAGCCACTTGCAGAATTCTTAAACTTAAGCCACGCCATGCAGTACGCATAAGATGGCTTCAAGCAACCTCAAAATTGTTTCCCTTGTATCGCTGCTGTATCAGAACAAATTGAAATCAGTTGGCGAGAAATAATTACCGCAAAGCAAAACTCCCTCATAAAAATTGTTACCAACATTGAATTCAATGTTTGTTGACAAAAGTCGACAAAAGCTACCAACATTGAGTAGACTTTCTACTCACTATCTATAGACTTCCTAGCAACAGCGTACCAACTTTTTGTCAACCATTGGCCACCGTGCTTGAATTTAAACGCTTCTTTACACTTTCTTTTGTGTAGACTTTATACTCAATCACTGTTGCTAACCTAAGCGTTTTTGACAGGACATTCAAAATGTGATGCAGCGGGAAAAAACCGACCATTCCTAGACCGTGCTGTGAATACAGCTGAATTGACGGTCGTAATTATTCTTCTGTAAAAGATCATGCAGTGGCAGCAAAAATGAAAAAACGGAAATAGTACCAGGTTAGCTAATCGGGTTCTTCATGGGATAAAGTGTCACTCTTTTCGGAGGAATACAAGCTGGCATACACGCGCCGCTTTATGAAACATAACAAACTCCACCTCAGGCTTATACTCCAGCCGATACAACACAAACGCAAACAAGCACGACATTTTATGAGTTAGAAGCTTTTAGCTCATAAAATTTAACAGAACTTCCTGCGATAATTGGTTCATTTCTGGAGCAAAAAAAGAGTAGGGCGCTAAGCAGACGCAGACGAAAGTAGACACAAACGACATAAGCAGGAGCCTATATATGACGGTTGCGTCTATCTTCGTCCACGTCTAATTAGCGCCCTACTCTTCCATATTTTTTCTAAAGTGATTTTTTACTTGTTTGTGTTTGCTTGTTTATTTGCTGGATTGTCAACAAAGTGAAGCTCCCAAGCCGGAGTTGAGTTCAGCTCGTTTCATTGGTGGTCGAAACTATAGTATCGGCATTTTCTGGAGAACTAATGATTGATTGTGTAATTTAACTACTCGCCGGAGCTACAAATGGGCCATGAGGCGCACCGTATTGGAGGGCTCCGTTGATTTTGACCACCTGGGCATCTTCAGCTGAAGACGCCCAGGATGAAGATGCCCGCCTGAAGATGCCCGCCTGAAGATGCCCGCCTGAAAATCAGCCGCCACGGCGGGTGTAGAACCCGCGTCCTCGGGCACAGCAGCGCAACGCCTGAGCCCTTGAGCCACTGCGGCGGGCACGATAAGAGTGCAAGTTGCCCTATTTCACGGCGACAGCAGCCGCCATTTTCAAGCTGTTACGTAACATTACGTCCCTTTTACGCATTCTGAAGTTCCCGGTGTGTGACATGATCGTTCTCGCCAGTTGTTTACATTACGTCACGCCTTCTCAGCCAATCACAGAGAGTGCGTGACATAAAAGCGGCATTGTCATTGAATAGCAAAGACAGGTGTACGTTGTTATGTCCACTGCATTCTAGTTTTTCATTGCCGGCCAAGAATTATGCGCTTTCAGTAAAGAGAAATAAGGCAAAACTTTAGAACTGGTGCCCGTAAACGTCACGAAACGTCAAAATTACGAAAGCACACACAACCGCTTTGTCAACCGGAAGCACGTGACCAAAACTGAAAGCCAATCAAGAAAGACTTCCGGTGAATTCACAGTTCACCCTGAATTTGTGTAGTCGAGAATGGGGCCCCAAAAGTGACTTACATAGGTTGCACTGAAGGCGATACCAGAAGCGAAAGCAAGCCCGAAACCGCAGCGGCCGGTACGGCGGAGACACCAGTCGCGCCACGTTCGCGACTCCTGGTAAGGCGAGTCGGTGTCCGAGGCTCTCCAGTGCCATGTAGTGGCCCGACGGCAATGACGCGGGGCCCGCTGTCCAGATGACGTCACAGAGCGAATGCAGCATCCCCAGGGCAAATAGGAAAGGAAAAAGAAACAAAAGGAACTAAATTAACCGGGCGTAAGGAGACAACTGGAAGCACAGTCATCTCGGTAAGCATAACCAATTTAGCGTTGAGAAAAAAAAATCAATGTTCTTTTTTTTTCTTTTTTACGCCGGCTCCACAAAACTTTTTTTTTAACTACGAAAGTCTTTCTTGGGCTAGTTGAAGGGGAAATTTTTGGTCTGTCTGTCTGTCGGTCTGTCTGTCACTCGATTCAGCCAGCCGGCCAAAGTTAAACAGATGCTGCGCAATAGTCTTATAAACTCACACCCAAATCTAAATGTCTAAGTGCGGTGTTAATCTTCATACTGGTCAACATTGTTGAACAAGAACAGGGCATTACGCAAATGTAAGGCAGACAATCATGCATGAGTAATATTTGCAGTGTTCCTTTATTAAAAAAATTATGGATGCTTGCTTTTTTGCGATAGCAAATAAAATGCTACATCAACTGCAGAAGACTGTCGCATGCTGTTGCCCGCGCTACCTGGCGTAATTAACAATAACCAAACGGCAACAGCGACGAATGGTTCCACTAGATAGGTTCCGCGTTCCGCTTGGAGCGCTCGCAAAGTAGAGCATCGTGGTTCTATAAACGTTGTAATAGCGTGCCTCGATTCACGCACGTCTCCGCCGTGCGGCAGCACTGGCATCAAGGCACCCGGCCTGGAGCCGTGGAACGCGGTAAATTTAAATTGACTTTAGCTAACCTCTAGTGTGTTTACCTTGGGAGGACCGCGACGGAAGGGGAACAGCATGACAGGTGAGCGGGAAAGTGAAGGGAGGCATTTACTTGGCAAATGTAGACGAAAGACGAGTCTTTCGTCGACATTTGCAACAAAAGGAGCCGATACGCGGCCAATATTTTAAAGTTTGCATTCGTCCTCTAAGCATTGATGTAGTGTAAAAATTCCGAAGTATGCGAGGTGATAGCTGCCATAGTGCGTTCAGGTTTATGTTTTTCAAAGAGGTAATTAGCCACGAGGAGCCAAAATTGGGGCAGTTGAGTTGAGTCAGCTCACAGTGGAATATTGAACCAGTGAGACAAGCTAACCCCAGCGACCGTGAGTTGAGCGAGTTGGCGAAAGTTCATCATTAAACATCTGCGCAAAAAAAAAAAACACCGCCCAAAAGAACGAGAAACGGACGGGGGAGCGCTGCACTCACAGAGCTAAGACAAAGACAACAAAGATAAGCAAAACACAGAGATAAAACAACCAGGGAGATAATCGAAGCATACCAAAGAAAACGATCTGCCTACCGCTGCATTGGTACGCCCTCCGTAGTGTGGACCCTGGGCCAACAGCGACTCATCTTATGGGACAAAAGTTGTGCTGCTTTTTTGCGGGATTCTGGACAAGGGAAAAATTTGTAATTTTTTAATTTTGCGCGTGACTGCATTTATACGCGTTTGCGCCGTCATATACGTTTTTCGACTTTTTGTTTTAGGCGCTCTGAGCTTCTTGGGCACCATTCGCTCAACCTTTGTACTCAATTTTATTTTGAGTTTTCTTTCGTGCACTTCATTTAACTTTAGTTTTCTCTCTAACTGTTGGCTTCGCAATCTCTCACATCCACCTCACTGCATTGTAATCATCCCCATCTCGCGTAGCAAGCACTGCCGCTAGTAGAGCTGATTCCTTCAGCCCACATTAAAAAGTTCTCTCTCATTTCTATGACTGAGAATTCGCACATATAAATGACACCCTTTTGTAGCCAGGTCGAAGAATGGAAAACGCTTGCGCAGACGAACCAGTGATTGTGTTTCATTTTGTTGTTTTTTTTTCTATGATTTAGCGCCACGTGGGTGACTGATGTACGTATATACGTCGTGCTTTCTTTTTAAAGCGAAGCTTTTTACCTCTACCCCCTACGGTTTCTGTCGCGACCGTTGGTGTCAACAGAAAACTCCCACGAACAAATAGAAGTTACTGGCACCGCTAGGAATCGAACCTGGTACGAATAGAGAAACGGAGAGAGAGCACCCTTTGTCTTAACGATTGAGCTACGAGCCCACGCGGAGACGAGTGAGACAGACGGTGCACTCACCCAGCACATATGCGGGTTTACCCCCTGCGTTATCGCTGAATGCCACGTGATAGTGTCACGCGGCCTCTAGCACCACTGTGTGCTCCGCCCATGGACCTCGTCGCCCCCGTCGGCGGCGGCCGAGACGGAGGGGAAGTGAGATCGTCTAACGCCGGGTTTAAGCTTCCTTTAATTTTATATAAAAAAACGAGTTTCCACCCATCCAACAATACAACTCCACCAACCACTGTTCATGAACCATGCAGTGATTTACCCTAGCAAAGAATATCTCTTTGAAGTAATGAAGGGTGTGGTTAAGTGCATTTAATTTCTCTCTGGTTTCACTCTTTTTAGAGCCACGTTCTGAATTCAAGTGACGTCGCATGGGTAATCGTTGTGGGTGTCGGTTACGGCTTCGCTTTCCAACCACCTTCACAGGGCAGATTGGCGCGCATTTTTTTTTTTTTTTCAAAATAGATTAGGTTTGAGTGAGCACCGCCCTGCCCGTTTCTCTTCATTTGTACCATGTCTTTTTTTTTTTTCGCGCTGATCTTTTCATTGAACGATTAAAACACCAGAGAAAGAAGAGCTAACCAGCGTCGAGGCCAGTGGAGTTGTCTGCGGCCGCATCGTCCTCCTCCTGGCTGTCGTGCAGTCGGGAGAACTGGATGGTGCTGCTCAGGTCCGACGTCCAGCCGCACTGGTCCAGCGTCTCGAAGTCACACGAGGGCTCCGGATCCAGAACGACAGCTGTGCATAACAGTGTGCGTTGCTGTGCGGCGCTTGCAGCATTTACGGTCAAATAGTTTTAAAGCGAACGCTGTCTTAGTGGGCTCGATGATATTCTGTCCAAAAAAAATAATGCATTTCCCCATAGACCGGTTGGTCGAACGACAAGCTCTGACAGGATCTATATATGAACGCCAGGCGCATGCGTGAAATCACGCTTCCATTGTGCCAAAACGGTTAATTGAAAATAGCGAAAAAGGAACGGTTCTGGGTAAGAGAGAGAGAGAGAGAGAGAGAGAGAGAGAGAGAGAGAGAGAGAGAGAGAGAGAGAGAGAGAGAGAGAGAGAGAGAGAGAGAGAGAGAGCAATCTTGAATGAGACTGGCGATGTCAGCCAAGCTAAGCTGTATGGCTTACTACGCCTGATGAATGCCATGATTATTATAATGATGAAGAGGAACACACATGAGTTTAAATTATAAGTAAGACAATACGCGCATCGATCATGGAAAAGCAGTACAACAGTTCGACATGATAAAAAGCGCACTAAAACGAGGACACAAGAAAAAGGCGGTGACACGGGACGAGCGCTAGAAGGCTAGCGCTCGTCCCGTGTCACCGCCTTTTTCTTGTGTCCTCGTTTTAGTGCGCTTTTTACCATGTCGAAGTCCCATCACCAACTAGCCCAAATTTCTGCCCAGTACAACAGTACACCTTTATATCAGAAACCACGCATCGGTATGCATTTACATGGTTCGTAGGTGCGCTTACTTAGTGCGCGAAAAATCTTCATATGGGTTAGGTCTTCCGTTGCGGTTTGGGTCTGGTTTGACGATCTGTTGCCCGCTCTTTCAGCGAAGGTTTTGAAGCACTTCCGACGCAGTTTCGACGCCTGAAAGCTTTCGGCTTCTGCCAACATTTCTTAGAAAGGGAATGCTAAATGATTTTTCAGCGTGTGGGTATCGCGGCATAACCGAGAGACCCATTTTTATGGTTAGCGCCCTCACAAGCACGCCGTTAGACATCGCGAAAGCGCTCCCATGATAGTTGATGCCGTTGACATTAGACGCATTGCATGTGTCATCTTATTATAGTTTCACCTACGTTACACTAAAATCAATTTATTCTCTCTTTCTCTAAAGTTCATCCTCGAAACAGTTATTTGCGGACCTTTCAAATTACACAAAAATATATACGTATTTCTAGCCATGAACAAGGATAGACCCAATGTCCCTGCAGGGGGACAAGCAATTACTTGTTGTTAGGCTCTGCGCACATTAAAAAATGTGAATAGCATAGAGTTTCTTAGTAAGTATACTTGAGAGGAAACTGCGCCTGGTAAACTATGTTGTAGTGGGGGTTTATAGGAAGACCCCCGCTTTTGGCTTGCGCTTGGCATGCCAATTGGGTTTAAGCGGTTATGGGTATTTGCTTTCTTCGCTATGAAATACCACGTCTACGAGTTACGAGGAAGCCGAAATCCTGCTTTTTTTGGTAGCCGCTTTCGGTGAAACAGCAGGTGGGAAAGCGAAGGGAGGCATTTACTTGGCAAAAGTCGATAAAGACTATCGTCTTTTGACGACATTTGCAACGAAAGGAGCAGATACGCGGCCAGTTTTTTTTAAAGTGGCTATCAAATGCGTTCATCGCTGCAACTGGAGGAAAGCTGGCCAATAGCTGCTACTCTACTGAAATGACGTAATTCCAGCGATCGAAGAACAACGCCAAGGCCAGGAAAGAGGGAAACATTTTTTTATCAAATTTTAAGTTATCTGATGGGCACAGAGCAGCGGCTGTTGGCTGAGGTACTTTGTGACCCCCTAATCTAAGTACTTGATCTTTTCATAGACTACGTTCTGCAAGCATTTAGGATTTCGAAAAAGTTAGAGAAAGTGTTGCAGGGTCCCTTTAGGTACAACATACTCTCGTGCGCTGCGACTAGGGTCACCAGTGCCAAGGTACCGTCTCATACAAAAATATCGTATGGTCGGCTATAGAAAATCCCTTTTATGGTTGGCTTTAGCTATGTGGCCCTAATAGCTATAGAAGCTTCTATGACTGTCTTTAGCGATTCGTCTCGACATTCCTATGGATGTCTTTAGCTTCTTCTATAGCCGGTTGTATGGGTGGCTTTAGCTATTTGGCCCAATTAGCTATAGAAGCTTCTATGGCTGTCCTTAGCTATTCGTATCGACATTCCTATGGATGTCTTTAGCTTCTTGTATAGCCGGATGTATGGTTGTCTTTAGCTATTCGTATCGGCAATACTACGGGTGTCTTTAGCTTCTTCTATAGCCGGTTCTACGGCTGTCTTTAGCTATTTGTATCAACATTTCTATCGGTGTCTTTAGCGTCTTCTATACCCGGTTCTATGGTTGTCTTTAGCTTTTCGTATAGACATTCCTATGGGTGTCTTTAGCTTCTTCTATAGCCGGTTGTAAGGGTGGCTTTAGCTATTTGGCCCAATTAGCTATAGAAGCTTCTATGGCTGTCCTTAGCCATTCGTATCGACATTCCTATGGATGTCTTTAGCTTCTTGTATAGCCGGATGTATGGTTGTCTTTAGCTATTCGTATCGGCAATACTACGGGTGTCTTTAGCTTCTTCTATAGCCGGTTCTACGGCTGTCTTTAGCTATTTGTATCAACATTTCTATCGGTGTCTTTAGCGTCTTCTATACCCGGTTCTATGGTTGTCTTTAGCTTTTCGTATAGACATTCCTATGGGTGTCTTTAGCTTCTTCTATACACGGTTGTATAGCTGTCTTTAGCTCTTCTTATAGACATCTTCATGAATGTCTTTAGCTTTCTTTTATGGTTTAGCTATAGCCGTTTCTATGGATGTCTTTAGCCAGAGTCCTTCAATGCTTTTCTGGTCACGAAACTTCTCCGTAACGCTATGGGAGAGCTTCATATGGGGACCAACGCTCCCGCGCGGTGGCGCTACGAGTCTGGTGAAGGCGGCTTGGACGGCGGCGGCCGTATTTGCCGTGCGTTGGAGCGCGAGCTTGCTGGTGTTTGTTGTGTGATATAGCTTTCTAAGCTCATCACGATGGGCAAACTATGTGAACTACCATGCCTCTGACGTGCTGTGTACCTGGTTGCCGCTCTGGCTATCGGAATACAACGGAAAAGGCTTCGTTGTTCTGCCTCCCAAGCGACCGCGAACAACGCGACAGGTGGAAGCGAGCCATTCCACGACAGGAGACGGACGCTTTCAGCTTCGAGTGGAAGGCCGTTCGTCTGTTCGGGAAATATTTCGACCCCACGGACATTATTCGAGCCGATGAGTTCAAAATAAGTGGACAACCTGTGCTTCTGCAGCGAGAAGCTCAAGCTCCGCGTTGCCCCTGATATTTGAAAACCTGCCGGCGTATCTTACGAAGCCCAAGCCACGATCGCGCTCACAACGAGAAAATCCAGCTGCTAAACGTTGCCGCGTTTCGTCGCCGCACAAAGATCGGACTGCAGCTACTGTTATTTTGGTTATCCAACCAGATATTTTGAATTTGGAAAGCGGAGCATGGCTATCTTTGCCTGCATATATTTTTTTTTACTTGCCTGCCGCGCTTGCCCAGGGGCTAAGGCGTTGTGCTGATAAGTCCAAGGACGCGGGTTCCCAGCCGCTTTTCTGATGGAGGCGAAAAGAGAAAACGCTTGTGTGTTCGAGATTTCGGCGCAAGTTAAAGATACCTGAGTGGTTAAAATTAATCCGGAGCGCTACACTACGGCGCGCGCCCCATTGTCTGTGTAGCGTCGGCACGTTAAACATCATAATCAATCAATCAATGTTTTTAACTTGCCGTTTGGGTGGGAGGGGTGTGACAGGCACTGAGCGGGCGAATTTTTATCTGTTGACACCCTATGCCTATGAGAACAGCCGAGAAAGTAGCTCAAAACTGTAGCATTTACTCCTACCCTGGCCCCTCCCCGCGCCTATTATTCTGCTTCCATTTCGTGAGCGTTTTTTTTTTTCTGCTGTCCACGCTAACTTTCCGAATCTCGATTATAGTTTTACATTATTAGTGCGCTATAAAATAGCGCAAACACAGCGCTAACCCAACGTGCTGTACGTTTGCACACCTATTTGCTCAGCGCAGCATGTCGCGCCCAGGGCTGAATACAGATTTAATTCTGACGCTAGTTCACTCAAATCATACAGGCGGCTGCAAAGGCTAGTCAAAAATTGAAAACGCCAGATGACCGCCTTTTCGAAGCGAGAATGTAGCGGTGCTTGCCGGAATGAACGAACACTGCAACATATGCGCCTCAGTAACACCCGGGGTCTTGCCTCAGTTTCACAGCTGAGCTACGGGACAACAAATGACTAAAAAACAACAACTGACTGACTAAAAAACAACTGATCTGACTCAAAAGCTAATTAAAAAACTTCGCTCGCATTTTTACTGGTGGAAATGAAGAGCAGATGAAAGTAGGCGCGTGCCGGCGGAGAAACAGCCGGCCAGGAAGCGTCGTCGACCGCCGGCGAAGCCTTCACGTTAACAGGGGCGATCCTAGCGGCAGCTTTTGTCCCTGAATGAAACTTCGGCCGGAGTTTCGTGACCAGAAAAGCATTGAAGGACTCTGCTTTAGCACTTTTTATCGACATCCCTATGGTTGTATTTAGCGCCTCCTATTATCTATCAGTGCCGTCTATTGCCTTCTATCACTGATAACGCCTTCTATCAGTGTCTCTCTATAGGAATCTAAAATATTTTATAGAAGGCTGGAAAGATCTTATGGAGACATAGATAAGACAGCCATAGGACCGGCTACAGAAGAGGCTAAGGACACCCATAGGAATGTCGACACGAATAGCTAGACAGCCATAGAAACGGCTATAGCTAATTGGGTCAAATACCTAAAGGCAACCATAAAAAGGATTTTCAACAGCCGACCATGGGATATTTTTATATGGGGTAAGAGTCTCTGAAGAAATTGGATCTCTTTTGAACTGGACAGACGTTCCGCGCGGTCACTGAGCCCCGATCCCGCCCACACGCTGCGACGCATCGCTGCTCCTGTGTTCCTAACTAGTCCACAATCTCAATCTCTGCAGTGCCATTCACTTCGGCGAACGGTTTCACCTATACCTTTGGTCTGCACGCGGTATTCGCACGCGCAATAAGCGCTTCTAACGATGTTAACCAAGATTTAGAGGATTCGGCAAACTTTTTAACAAAATGGTCAGCGGGATTTTTCTACTTCCTGCCTACGAATATCAGGGATCGCATTGCTAGTAACCGAACGGGCAGAGGATCATGTTCCCTAGCAGAACATCTTACTCCTTCGGCCACTACGGAGGCTCGCGATATCAATGAGTAAACCGCACAACGCTAATTGAACAGCGGTAAGAGAAAGAAGGACAGTGTCAATTTAATCAACTTCGACCCTTTCAAGTATTAAAGCAAACGCTTCATTAGTGGGGTTGATGGCACCCAGTAAAAAAAAACTAAAGAATTTCCCCATAGAGCGGTTGATCAACCGAAAAGCTCTGATAAGATTTTTGGGCACACGGCCCGTGCGTGAAAACTTGCCAAGATGGTTGTTTGAAACTCGCGAAAAGCAAGGGTTCTCGATAAGCGAATACATGCATCGATCATAAAGAAGGAGTACAATAGTATACCTCTTTCTTATATTTAGATCGGCCGTAGATGTCTTTACTTGCTGCACCAAACATCGTCGCATGGGAAGTACTAAACAAAAAAAATTCCCGCGCCTTCCCGCGAGGGGAACACGAGTAAATGCAGAGCATTGGGGGTCGTTAACGCCGCGTAAAGTCGCGTTAGGGTGGGTAGTTGAGTCGTAGTTTCGTTGGTGTTGGTTTGGGGTAGAGAGAGGAGAGTAAAGTCGCGTTAGGGTGAAGCGAGCGTCAACCAAGGAAGGAAGGAGCAACGCAGTGACTGAAGCACGAGCGACCGCTAGCCGCTTTATATTTTCAGCGCGCGCAGTAGAGGGAGAGCAGTACGGGGGGGGAGAGCGCGCATGCGCAAGCAGCGCGCGCCCTTCCACACCCCACCGCGCTGCTATCACGCAGCTGTTACGCCGAGACCGCGACGGAGCGAACGGGCTGACTACGGCGCATGCGCGCGCCAGCTGCTGTTCAGAGAGAGGAGGGAAGCAGGAGAGGCGCACCTGCTGCGGACGCGGAGCTGTGGACGCCGTCCGACGCAGGAAGAGGCGAGGCTAAGAAATGCTCTGCATTTAAAATTCGTGTTCGGCGCGCTACCGATTTATTGTAGGGTTTAACGCACCGACGCAAAGCAAGCGATGAGGCGCGCCGTAGTGGAGGGCCCCGGATAAATTTTGACCACCTGCAGGGGATCTTTAACGCGCGCCCAAATCTCGTACACACAGGCATTTTTGCTTTTCGCCCCCACCAGAAAAGCGGCCGCCGCGGCCGGGAATCGAACCCGCGTCCACTGCGCGCTACCGACGGGCCCTATAATCCCCGCTCATCCCTCCTGATTCCCACTTACGGTCGCAAGTCGGTCGCGATCCGTTCCACGAGCGTCCGTCGCAGTAAGACGTGGTGGCTCCTCCGCGCAGCATGTAGCCCAGGCGGCAGTTGTACTTGAGCATCAGGCCCCGTCCTCGGTAGTTTTCCACCGTACCGCGGGCCAGTAGACCGGAAGTCGGAATCCGGCAGCCCGGCGCTGAAACAGTGCGAAACGAAGGGAACAGCTTTCACCTTCAGAAGTGTGAGTTGGGTGAGTTGGCAACAGCGCAAGCAACCATGACACAAGGACAAACAGGGCCTCGTTCGTCTTTCAACGTTTTGCTCTCCAGAAGTGTTGCAAGCTGAGCTAGTTGGTACTCATCCATGGTGAATAACAGCGCAAAAAAAAAAAATTAAAGCCGTTTCACTCAGTGTGAGAGCTGCCGGAAGTGCAGAGCAGTGATTCGCCATGCTGTGGCGCCGTTATCCGCTCACTCTTACCGACCATCACGCCCTTCGCAGCCCTGTCTCATTCCTCCCCGGATCAATTCAACGGAGGTTTGTCCAACGCATTTCAAATTTCCCGCCTTCGCAGTGAACGCGCGCCCCTGCCTCAAACTGCGCAAGCGGGAGTTCTTTTCTTTTCGTGCTTGCTTTTCCTCCCGCACGTGCCGGCGTTGTACTGCCACTTTTTTCGCATACTATCGTAAAAACCAACACAACGAACGTTCCTAACTAAATGACCACGGGCGCTGCTGGTTAACCGCGTAATTTCGCCTCAAATTTACCAGCAGTTTTTTTTTTTTGCGCTAAACAGCGGGGAGATCTATGACAAGCGCCAGCGGTTCACGAGTTTCGAGCGCTTATGACTATATAAAACGTTTGGCTTTTGAAGCTTCTGTGGGACGCCGCGCCGACAGAACGCCGTGTGGCTCAACTGGGGTCCAGTGAGCGAGCTACGACGACAAGCCGAGCCCCTAAAGAGCTCTGCACTTAAAAACTGGACCAAGAACACGCAAGGGGGGGACACAAACAGGCGCCTGTTTGTGTCCTCCCCTTGCGTTCTGGGAATAAGCGCGAAAAAGACGACGCGTAGAAAAGAACCCACGGGACGGCGGTTTCTGGGTTTGCGGTTATCTTTCAAGAAAAACCACGTGTATTGGATATGTTGCAGACAGAACCGCCAAGCCACTTCTGGATTATCGCTCGGACACTCCCGGCTGATAAAGAATGGCATAGTTTGGCCTATTTGTGTTCAGAGCTTGATTTAAAAAGTCGTGCGCTCACTGCAAGGGCCGCAGTGTTGATTCGCAGGTTAAAAGGCTAAAAGAGGCGGGGTTTCCTGAAGGTGCCATTTCCGCAACGTGCGACAAATTCAGGCGAGCCATTAAACTAGCTAATCAGACTGTCTCGTCTAAGTCGCAAGAAAAGAGGATGGTAGAAAAAAAAATCTCTTTTGTCCATTGGCTGTCGTATGGCATTAAAAGAGTCTGTTCCCGATACAGCATGAACGCCGTGTTTTCCTCCGAGAGAAAAATTGGCCAGATTTGCTCAGCGGTTGACAAGAAGATTAACAAGCCGTAGCGGGACAACAACAGCAAGATGAAAAATGGGATACACTATGTGCCTTGCGCCCACTCAATAGTCTATCGCCTTCCGCTGGCTTGCGGGAAGGCCTACACCGAGCAGACTCGTCGGTGCCTTAAAGGAGTCATGAAGAGAAAATACAACTTCGTTTAATTTGAAAGGACTAGGATTCAGTATCTCACTCAGCTCCATTACAGCCACAAAAGATGTTTTTTTGACGAAAAAAAGCAAGACGTATTTAAAAACTTTCAAATTTTGCGCCACAGTGACGTGTTATGAGCAAGAATGACGTCCTACGGGCCAACGATAAAACATAACTTTCAGTGCGGTAACTGCACGTTAGCATTCAAGTGATGCGGTCAAATGGAACTAGAGGCCCCGTTACAGACGTCCAGTCATGTGTCGTCACGACAGGTCAGTTAGGCGGCCGCCAATCGCACAAACAAGTTTCCGTGACGTCATAGAAAAGTTGCGGGAAATTGGCTAGGGGGTCGCGACTGCTTCACACGTTTTCCTTCATATCTCCGTTATTTGTTCGAACATTGCGATGATATTAGTATCATTGTTATCGGGACTGAGCAGTCTTTCTAATAAACCCAACTAGTATTTTGTCGTCATGGCTCCTTTAACAACCGACTACGTGACTACAACAGCTCTTTGAAGGGCATGCCTTACACGCACTTGGCATTGTAAGGAGCGCGAAAAAGATGGGTGCATGCCTCTCTTTGAAAAGACTACAGTCATGTACAGACATAGGGGAAGAACCCAAAGAGAGATAATTGAACTGCCCCACATCATCTGGGAGGAGTGCGTTAGTCAAACTTCGCTGAGACTGCAGAAAGCTGAATTGGAATTTCTTGAACCGCACGTGTTCTGTGCTGCGTACTGCGGTACTGCAGTACTGCAGTACGGTATTAGGCTTTGCGTACGGTACTACTAGGTGCTGGGTACCTGGGTATTAGGTACTAGGTACAAATTAAAAAAAGAACTAGGTACTGCGTACCTAGCTCTTTTGTAATTTGTTTTTTTATTGACACCGGTGAGTTGGCGTTTTTTTTTCGCACTATAAACATCTGCTGTTTCCTAATAAAGTGCCAGTTGCAAGTAGCGCGCCTCTCTGTGTGTGTGTTTTTTTTTTCTGCGTGTCGTCTTTTTCGCGCTTATTTCCAGAATGTATCAGCAACTCGCCCGACTTTGAATTGTGTTAAACCTCCCGTTGCTTGTTCTTTGTCAAGTTTCTTGACGAGTTTTTCATCTTTTGCTCTTGTCTTGATTTCTTTCGCTGTGGTTAAACACTTCAATTTCAGTTTTACGTTGTCCCATTAAAAAAAAGGCTACTTTTGCATTTTGCGTCGCTTTTACGCCACCTCCTCCAAACTCTCCCACAGACATGCACTCTTCACCACACGACCTTGGAATGCTTCCACATCCTTAGCTCGGCCCCAATACCCGCCCCTGCTCATGGGCAGTGAGAAGAGATGCTGGCTAGCTCGGACCTCGGCGACTAGCTGCCGACCTGGCTGGCAAAGTCCAATAACTCCTGGACTGATGGGAAGAGCTTCATAATATTTAACGCGTTCGGTCTCGATGATGGTGATGATGGTGATGATGATGATGACGATTGATAGTGGTATTCTCTTTGTGTTGGGGTGACGACGTGTCATCTTATCAGAAAAAACTAATATACCTATGTTTTACACTCGTCGCTTAATACTAGCGCTGCTCTTAGGGCAGGCACGGATAACTAATTAGGCACAGAATACTCATGTTTTATGTTACAGGTGGTAGCTGCCCTAGGCCATATTCCTCTCTCTGCTTTTCGTCCACCAGAATTTTAATCTTCTCTTCGTCGCCTCGACAACCTTCAAGTTAACTCCTTCTGTGCTATCCTTAAATCCTAGGGCTTTTGGAAGCCGAATAAGTTCCTCATGTAGATTTGGATGGATACCTTCGCATTTTAACACTATGAGCCGCATAGTTTGGATTTCTTTCCGAAGGCCATGCATGCCCCATTATATTGTAAATACTTCCCCCCAAAGCTCTCAATTCGCAAGCGACCTGATCTAGCCTAAAAAAAAACAAAGCACTGCCCCTGGAATTACCGTGGAAACTTTCCCTTCTGATGCCCAATTTATCAGCCCCGTACATCTCTAACGACGTTTTAGCTTCCATTTTTTTCTCCATTTATTCGTTTCTATCTGTCTTGCCTCTTTTTTGGTTACCTTGGCTGTCTTGGATTCTCCACTGTTCTTTCTGTATTTCATCATTAAACTTCTAGTCTTCCTTAGCCCCTGCGTGTCCACGCTTTCATGTACAAGTACCTAAAAACTTTAGTTGTCCACCTACGTTGATCCATTCCTCTCAACCTCCTCTCAAAACATATTTTACTCTGCGCTTCTCAAACTTCAAACGACACCGAGCCCGTATCTCCCTGCACTGCTTCGTTAGTTGTTGTTTCATGCGCGCCTAAGGCGAAACTGCCTACCGTTCTCTTGTTCACTTTAAGGCCTGCTAGAACGTCTGATTTTAAGCAGAGTACTGCATTCGCAAATGTAAGACCTGGAACCATTACTCCTTTCCACATTACTCTCACTACTTCATATTTTTTATGCCCCCGTAGAGCTCTATGCTTCATTATAGCTGCGTATCGCTTTCCTTTACCCTTAAGTTGCTCCCCGTGAGTTCTTAAGTAGTTATCCCCGTCGTTTATCCCCACTCCCAAAAATTTTTATTCCTGGACTCTGGGTAATTCGGCATGCAGAATTGACGCTGCGTCAGAGCATGCTTGTGTCATTGAAAACCATTATTCCTGATTTTTCGGCGCTAAAATTTAACCCGAGGTCGGTGACTTCCTCACCCCTAACATTTATGAGCCGTTGCGCATCGGTCTGAGTATCAGCTAAAAGAACAATGCCGTCTGCGTATAGCATTCCCGGAATACGCTGTTGTACCACTTCTCCTTGCAACATATGCGTTAGGTTGAACCCTAATTGACTTTCTTCTAGCTTCTTAGCTTGTAGTGTCTAGCTTGTAGTGCCTTCGCTTGTAGTGTAGCACCACGTAGTGTCTCAACATGACACTATGGTACGCATACAGACAGCCCTACCCATTTCAAGGCGTGATTCAAAAACCGCATAAACAAATAGGAAAGACTGCATTCTATAATTGATTTACCCGGGGAAAAGTTTAAAGTAGAACACCATTTTTCATCTCACGCTCAGTTAAAAGTGAGCTGCAGCGCAGCTCACTGTATTCCTTTTTGCAGCACATATATGGCTGGTAGAATTAAAAGTTCCCTTTTCAAGTGTTCTAGGGCCCTATCAGGTAAACCGCTTCGGTACATGGTGTTTTAGGTGATGCCCTTTCATTTGGGACAGAAAGCGTATACTCCCCAAAAATCGGTTGCCTGCGTCTTTCATGCCGGATCTTGGGAAAACAGCGAACTCTACACCGCCTATTGACGTGCTAATGACGAACTAACGATGTCGTCGTGCAGCTAAATTTAGATGAAGCGGCGACCTTTTGGGGGCAGCAAGTAAATGATAAAATAGAAGGTGGAGAGGCCACCGGCTGCCCAAGTGCTGACGCAAACCTGCGTGAAGGAAAACCGAACCAATCGATCTGCGAAGGAAGCCCGGGCAGCGGCAATACCGGAATGGGATAAAGCAAAAGCGCTCGCGACGAGCGAAAAAAGGAAACTTCACGCGCCGATAATTTGATCCACTTTTTCGGCGTTGATTAATGCTCGCGATGTGATGCGAGAAATCGCCGGGGTAAAATAAATGCTCCCAGCGACGAGGAACAAGAACAAAGATGGAATAAGTGTAAAGGAAGAGCGCCGTTCTAAGGCGAAGAGCTTCGGCAAGTAAATAGGCTTTGCCAGCATTGCCCGTACCAACGATAAGCAAAGCAGACAGTAATTACACAAAAAAGGGTATTTCATACCGGTCTGGAATTCTCTTTTCTTCCTCCTCTCGAGGACTTCTTCGTCGCTAGCTCAGCAAAAATGTCTGGTATTTAACTAAAGGCTATAGAGGATGTCGCGCGCAGTTTGGAAGATTAAAAAAAAAAAACTCAGAAACGTTCGAAGAGCTTTACGCTTTGAGGATTGGTTCTCTTTGCTTGTATCGCTTCGTTTTTTTTTCTCAATGCGTGTCCATGCGTCTAGATGACTACTCAGACTATTATGCCACTTATTTCAAGGCATTGCGATAACTTTCGAATTTCGCATATAAACTGCTACTTTTACCTATTGCTGCCTACAGGCGTTAGCTTTACATTACCATCTGGGCCAGCTATGCTCCGTGAAGGCTTTGGCCGGTGGGAAAAGTAAAGAGCCCCTGCCACCGTGGCTGATTTTTAAGCCCAGCCACAGGATTCGTATGCGATTCATGAACATTCTCGTGCGCCCTGAGCGAACTGCGGCGCCGCTGACAGGTGCACTATTCCGTGTGATGTCGTTCTTGTACTTCCTTGCGTATAGGCTGGCGTAAACACTGCGGGCGCCATTTTTATGAAGCCAGAGCTAACGTTGTCATGCATTTGTGGGCGAACTTTTTAAAGCGAAGCTATTTACCTCTACCCCCAAGGGTCCTGTCGCGAACGTTGGTGGCAACAGAAAACACCCACGAACAAATAAAAGAAGTTACTGAGACCGCCGGGATTTGAACCTGTAACGAATAGTGAAACGGAGCGAGAGCCCGTTGTCTCCCCGTTTGAGCTACGAACCCACGCGGAGACAGGTGAGACAGACGTGCACTCACCGAGTAGTTCTGCGGATTTACCCCATGCGCTCTCGCTTAATGCCACGTAATAGCGTCACGCGACCTCTCGCGCCGCTGTACGCTCCATCCACGACACGTGTAGCGGCCGCATGCGCACCTTGCGCACGTGCTCGGAGTTACTAAAAATGAAAGAAAGCTCACACCAATGCATGTCATCTAACTTCTGATTCGCTTTTGCCGCCGATGTCCTCGCCTCCGTCGGTGGCAGCAGAGACGGCGGAGAAGTGAGATCATCTAACACCGGGTTTGATCTTCCTTTTATTTTATAAAAATAATTTCTACTCTTGTGCTCCAGCAATACAACTCAACCAACCACCATTCGTGGATCATGCAAATATTTAACCTTACCAAGAAATATCTCTTTGGTGTAAAAAAGGGTGTGGTTAAGTGCATTTCTAATTGTCTCTGGTTTCACCCTTTGTAGAGCCACCTGTGCGAATTCAATTGACGTCGCACGGGTAATCGTTGTGGGTGTCGTTTACAGCTTCGCTTACCACCCACCTTCACAAGGTGGATTGGCGCGCATTTCTTTCCAGATAAGAAGCTCTGATTACAGTGAGCAGTGTAGAAGGCTGTGATGGCGCCCTTCTAGAGATTTTAAAATACCCGATACCGTGGTCAGATGACCATCATAGCAACATGAATGGTCTGTCTTGGGTGTACGGAGAGGTGTTTGCACAACGAAGCATACCGGTTGAAAGCATGTTCTTCGTGGCCTATAAGACTCGCATCATTTAAAGACGATACGGAAGCACCAATTCTTCACAGATAGTGAATTGATAGCCGGCCATGATGGTAGATTTTTTGAGAGACGAAAAAGAAAAGAACCTTTAGGTGCGTGATTTCGGTTCACGTGGAAATATCCCTGGAGGTCCAATTTATTCCGTAGCACTTCACCAGGGCCCGCCTACAATATCAGGTATTGCTCGGCGCTACCCGCCCCGGTGGCTCAGTGGCTAAGGCGTTGCGCTGCTGAGCACGAGGTCGCGGGTTCGATTCCCGGCCGCGGCGGCCGCTTTTCTGATGGAGGCGAAAAGCAAAAACGCCATGTGTCCGAGATTTCGGCGCACGTTATAGATCCCCAGGTGGTCAAAATTAATCCGGAGCCCTCCACTACGGCGCGCCTCATCACCTGGGTTGCGTCGGCGCGTAAAACCCTACAATCAATCAAAGCTCGGCGCTCGGAAATTTTTTAGTAAAAAAAAAAAAAAAATTAGCCCCATCTTCCCGAAGGGAACGCTGAGTAGATGCGGAGCATCTCGGGGTTCCGTTGTGTTTCCGTTGTGTTCGTAGACCTTCATCGAAAGAACGGAGTGAAGTGGAGTCATCCGCAGCAAGCGCTGAACTGAACGCGCGCAGCGCGCTACCCGATTTACATTCAAGGTTGAAGGAGAGGAACCCGCCCCGGTGGCTCAGTGGCTAAGGCGTTGCGCTGCTGAGCACGAGGTCGCGGGTTCGATTCCCGGCCGCGGCGGCCGCTTTTCTGATGGAGGCGAAAAGCAAAAACGCCCGTGTGTACGAGATTTCGGCGCACGATAAAGATCCCCGGGTGGTCAAAATTAATCCGGAGCCCTCCACTACGGCGCGCCTCATCGTCTGCGTTGCGTCGGCGCGTTAAACCCTACAATCAATCAATCAATCAATTGAAGGAGAGGAGACAAGAGGAGGAGAGATGCGCAAGCGCCGAGCATTCGCGCCGACGAAGCTCAGCATCCGCCGCTCGCTTCAAGCGTTTGCGCTCAGCGTCGCGTGCCCTTCGCTGCGCAGCTTTGTCTTCAGTGGACGTAGCGTTGCTGTTAGTTTGTGGGGTGGTGCTGACGCTTGCTTGCGCCAACCCACTAACTGACGGGACTGTTGCTTCCATCACACTTCATCGGAAGAACGGAGTGAAGTGGAGTCAACCGCAGCAAGCGCTGAACTGAACGCGCGCAGCGCACTACCCGATTTACATTCATGGTTGAAGGAGAGGAGACGAGAGGAGGGATGCGCAAGCGCCGAGCATGCGTCGCGAAAGCAGAAGCGAGAACGCGGGAGAAGCGAAAGCGAAGTGCACGCAGCTGGTACGAGAGAAGAAGTGGCGGGAGTATCGCGCAGCTGTGGGAGAGAGGGAAGGAGGAGAGTTGCGCGTGCGCAGTGTGAGTGCGGACGCCGACGCGGGACATGCCCAGACTATAAGATGCTCCGCATATAAAACACAACTCGTCGTCTGATAGAAACGCACAGATCGGGCGTCGGTAAACCGATCTCTCGAGAGCCCGTGCCGTGCAGCGTATTAGGCTGTCTGTCATTTAACAGACTGGGAAGTACGCAAGAAAAAAGTATCTCTCTGTCCGGCTGAGCACGCCTCTCACCGGGCGAGCGCCCTAATATGGCGCGTGCTGTATTCAATAAATTTTATTCAATCAATCAATCAATCAATCAATCAATCTTAGTTCTGCTTCCAGACGCAACTGACGTCGTTTGAATCGTCTCAGAAGCCTGTTAAACGAGCGGATTACCTACATAACCACCACAGCTAAGGCGGATACCTGACAACGCCCTGACTCTTGTACACGCATACAAATTTGCTTTGGGATCATGACCCCGTTTCTGTCTGCACATGACTTGAAGAATGACTCCATCGAAGTTAACGTTTCGTAGGTATTCATACAATACTGAACAGCCAGCTTAAACAAGCCCGCCAACAAAATAGTCACCGCGGTTGTTGACACTCGCTATTCCCCTCCCATCCAATGATTGATTGATTGATTGATTGATTGATTGATTGATTGATTGATTGATTGATTGATTGTGAATTTTAACGCGACAGGCGATAAGGCGCGCCGCAGTGAAGGGCTCCGGATTAATTCTGACACTTTCGCTTTTCGCCTCCACCAGAACCATCAAATCATGTAAAATTTGTTGCCCATTAGCAGTCCTCTGTCTTCAGGCCTTTAAGACCTCCTGCGTAGCCATAAAATGACGCTGCAAAATGGGCGTAGCATCCGCCTTGCATCTCCTTTCACTTGGCCTGGCAATGCACGAAGCTTGAGGCATGAGGCCTTCTTGAAAATAGCGACCTCCAGAAACATCCGATTGTCGCCGCAAAATCAAGCCTCCAGCTTGTTTTTCCTCGCTGAAACGCTACGTTGAGAAACGGCAATTCCCCGCGCTTAGCCTCAGCTCGATATTTACGCTACTTGTTTTCTTGTAACCGTTAATTAACGACACGAATTTGCGCGAAGGACTCCGTCTGTGCCCACAGCGACGAGAGGAGCTTCTTCCGCGTGTAAAGCTTCTTTTTCTCATGCAAATTCCGACTCGGGAGTCAGTGCTCTTCTCTCCCCTGCTTGTCGCGCAGGCGTCGTTTTGGGCTGTTTTACGGCGCGCAGTTGTGAAGGGCATTAAGTGCACCCCCCAAGGCGGTCCCTTTGCGCCGCCTATATTCTTTTCCTAAAGAAGACCATGCAGAAAAAGAGGACACTCGCGCTGCGGTGCCCGGTGGTCGCTGAAATCATCCTCATTATCATCATCATTATCGCCTGGGAGCGCGCCGGCTGCCGTGTCGCTAATCACGCCGTTACGCGTTACGCCCTCGTTGTTACGGCGCATAGCGTTTAGTGCGTTCGCGCGCTTCTGGGGCTACGCTTAGGGCGGTGAGCGTCGCCATGACATCCCGTCGCGTCTCTGATAAAACGGATGGAGGAAACACATCGGAAATTTTCTTTTCGATGCCGTCCTCATTACGTGCGCGTGATTATAAAACAGCGTTTAAGTGGAACGCCGTTCGCTTGCTAGTTGTATTTTTGTAACACACGACACCGCCATTCAACTGTTCAAAGAGTGAGACATCAGTTATAACTTATGTTCAACATTACGCCGTATCGATAAAGCTCAGCAGTCGAATAGAAGCAATTTATTCTTAGATCTTTCTTGCCTACTTAAAAAAGAAACGCCCCAGCTATCTCAGTGCATTTTTTGCTATTATCTGAATGGTGCGTTACTGTAGCACACTCAATTTTTAAGTGTGGTTGATCCACTCGCCTGGATTTTTTCCAGTTAATTATCAGAAACTTCTTACCTGCTTATTCTGCTGCTGCTGCGAGTATCATATTGGTATTCCCGACTAATATCAATACAGGTCACCTTGCTTTTACGGTTTAGAACCCCCTTAACAACAGGACGTCACTTATATTAGTTTAAATGCTAAGTTGACCGAATAAGTGCGCAAACAGCTTGCGTCCACAAAGCGCGCATCCAGCTGGCTTACGCTACTGGCGTCCGCATAAAGTGCGCAAAAACCACTTCATCTAACTTTAAAATACTAAAAATGGCAGCATCTCCATTCCATGGATGCTGGTGAAGGTGCGAAGTACGGGGACTCACCCGCCGCGGTGGCCCAGTGGCTAAGGCGTTGCGCTGCTGAGCAGGAGGTCGCGGGTTCGATTCCCGGCCGCAGCGGCCGCTTTTCTGATGGAGGCGAAAAGCAAAAACGCCCATGTGTACGAGATTTCGGCGCACGTTAAAGATCCCCAGGTGGTCAAAATTAATCCGCAGCCCTCCACTACGGCACGCCTCATCGCCTGCGTTGCGTCGGCGCGTTAAACCCTACAATCAATCAATCAGTACGGGACTCGAAATGACATCCAAGTTGCGCCCCGAGTGACATCCGACTTGCGCCGCGACCATCATTTGATTTGAGCTGTGAGTTGCACCTTGATTATTCCCTAAATGAAACTACAACTCACGGCTCAAATCGAATTTCGCTTGATTTTCGCTTGATGGTGGTGTGCGCACAGATGCACGCGGACGGACATTGTGCGGTCCTAAGGTACTCCGCACCTGAGAGCCAATTCCACCCAGTGTAAAATCTGGTGAAACCGCTGAATAGTGGGTCTCAAACGTAAACGGCCGTTCCAGCGAAAACGGCAGCACCATCGGCGTGCAAATTCTACGGTTCGAGAAAAGAAATCGGCAGCTAAACATCAGAGTCGGGAGGCTTCCTCCCCTAGCGGGAGGAAGACGAACCCGCTCTGCGACAACACTGCGCCCTCTATCGGTGGGTATGAGAACCTGCTCCTACGCCCGCTTGACGCAAGACCGACAGCAGACGGACAAAAAGGCTCGTCTTACAACAGCTTTGCTGTTGAAAAAACATGCTTAGTGACGGAAATCGAACCCTGTTATGCGTAGGTGACTTAGCGACTACACAGTGCAGTGTCGGTGGGATTGAACAGCCCAATAAATATGGCGATCGCACGCCGCATAAGCGAAAGCATGGCGCTCACTCAACAGCACAAGCTGAGAACACAGGTCAGGATGAGGAGGGCCATCACGCAGTTACCGCGGCCATACCGTGTCATACCGGTGCCATACCGGTGCAAGACCAGTGCCATACCGGTGCACGTGCCATACCGGTTCCTGTGCACCGGCATGGCAGTCTTCTGTAGGATTGTACCGGCCTTACACCGCTGAGGAACAAGCACAAACCTCGCGGCGTTGCCTGATTGGAGGAATGAATAACCCCAACCCCTCACCTGAATGCAGCAAGGACGGTGGGAGTATACGTGCGCGAGGCAGACCTGACCGGACGACTGCGACAGCCTCCCTAGTCCCCTATCCTGCCGCCCTCTTACCCAACTAGGTTACAAAGCCCCTGAAATCCCTATTAAAGTTTATTCCTTCGTCTCGGCAATTTCATTGATTGATTGATTGATTGATTGATTGATTGATTGATTGATTGATTGATTGATTGATTGATTGATTGATTGATTGATTGATTGATTGATTGATTGATTGATTGATTGATTGATTGATTGATTGATTGATTGATTGATTGATTGATTGATTGATTGATTGATTGTAGTGTTTAACGCGCCGACGCAACGCAGGCGATGAGGTGCGCCGTAGTGGAGGGCTCCGGATTCATTTCGACTACCTGCGGATCTTTTCGTCTCCATCAGAAAAGCGGCCGCCGCGGCCGGGAATCGAACCCGCGTCCTCGTGCCCCCGCGGCGGGTATCTTGGCAAGGTCTCCACAACTGGGATTCAGGAGAGTGGGGCTTGAGCTCCCCCCTGGTGTCAGAAAAATACGGCCATCTTCGCAATCGAGAAACAAATACTTGGGAAACAGCGGAGCTGGTGGTCATCACTAAATTTAACTTCCCTTTTCTTAGGTCTGTCCCTTTCTTAAAAGAAGTATGTTTAAAAATCGAAGCTTTGTACACACCGACCGAGTTAAATAAAATTACACAATCCACCCTCATAAAGTCCAAAATCCAAACTGCCAACGTCCGAAGCCACGCCCACGCTACAGTCCCAAAGGATATGCTGTGAGTGCCGAATGCGATGATAGCGGAATTTCTGCGGGATTCCGCTATCATCGCATTCGGGACTCACAGCGTATCCTTTGGGACTGTAGCGTGGGCGTGGCTTTGGACCTTGGATGAGTTAAAGTACACTCCCCGCAGTTCGTTGAGGGGCTGAGAGTCCAGCAGCCAGTGCCAGATTGGTTCGATTTTCTAGAGCCGTTAATTACTTTAAAATGATGATTAAATGACAAAGTTTAGCCGGAGTCACGGCTGGTAGGTGTATGTCGATGTGTGTGTCGTACCACATGCAGCGTGTGGTTAGTTTTGTGCTGTACATGTGTGTTGAAGACTGGTAATAAAGGAGAAGAAAAAAGCGATGATAGCGCTATCGGATAGACCACAGTTTGGGGAAGCGAGGGACTCAAGTTCGGTTCCGACCTCGGGAAGCATTTTTAATTCGTAGCCTTCTTTGTCGAGTACCCTCACATCCAGGACCGTGTAACGCCCTGCATTTCCAGAAAAAAATGCAGATATCGCGGAAGTTTCACCTGTAATCGTTATAATAGCGTACATGGAGATACTTCGTTCAACAATATTTTGAAAAAACTACAAAAAAGCAAGAAAAAAAATGACGACAAATGGCAAACCGTATAACGCATGGCATTTCCACAATAATTCAGATTTCGCGAAAGTTTCTCCTGTAATCGTTATGATAAATTTTGAAAAACTAAAAAAATTAGGGAAATATCAAATTTACCGAGAAGGGCGAACCGTGCAACGCCCTGCATTTCCGCAATATGCAGATTTCACATAAGTTCCTCCTGCAATCGCTATAAGAGCGTATACAGAGATGATTAGTCAGGCAGTATTAGGAAAAAGCAAAAAATCTGGCTGTAAAGAACTCCCACTTAAGACAAGCAGCATAACAACGTTACGCATTAGTAGACAATTCTCTGAATTTCTGCAGAATTTTATTTATTTATTTATTTTATTATTATTATTTTTTTTTTGAGGTGCGCCCTCCCAACTCCTGCTCATGGTGGGCTTCTTGCCTGCTGGGCAATTTCCCTCACACTTCTTGGCCTAGCATTTCTCCCTCTCCCACTTCACCAAGCAGACTTTCCTGTTAACGATCCGCACGACCAGGAGAAAGATTAAAAAGCTCCGCTGTTAATAGACCCCCTCCCCACTACCCCTGGTCTTGGCCCGGTTGAGAAGTCACGGCTCCAAAAAGAAAAATTGCCGGAGTGGTCCAAAGCGCGTAGTTCAATTAGATTTGCCAGAACACACGGCCAGTCTGCCACGGCTAATAGTTATTTAATTCGTCATTCGCCTTGCTTTGCTTCGTTTGTTTGTTTGTTTGTTTGTTTGTTTGTTTGTTTGTTTCGCATAACTCGTTACTTCAACACATATCGCTAGAGTTTCACGGCTGTATATTTGAGAATAAACTATTTCATTATTATTCTATTCAAAATGCCAAAGTTGTCACGCTTTAAGGCGTTGAAATTCCACGCAGATTAAAGCGAGAGAGAGAGAAAGGAGATAGGTTGAGAGAGAGAAGGAAAGAAAGAAAGAAAGAGAAAGAGAGAATGGCCTTATTGCTGTTACCTCACAAAAAAATAATAACCCTAATTATTACTACCAGGCCCCAGACTGCGCACTTTCAGTGGTGTGTCGCTCCTTAGTGAAAAAGCAGTGGAAGAGACTGTTCCGCAGTTAGCCAGCCAATATCCATTTGCGTGATAAATGCTAAGGGGGATTTGTCATGGGCTGATGAAGAAGCTGAAGACGAATTGCGTTCGTACATAATTTTTTTCCTTCTACGAACCATTATTTTCCCTTTCAAAAGAACGTATCTTAAACTATTTTAACAATTCTCAAGCCCTGGGTAATCCGAATAAATAGGTACGAGCTGTTCCCTAAGAGGAAGAGGACGACGACAAATATTAATTGATTGATTGATTGTTGGGTTTAACGCTCCGACGCAACGCAGGCGATGAGGCGCACCGTAGTGGAGGGCTCCGGATTCATTTTGACCACCTGGGGATCATTAACGTGCGCCGAAATCTGGCACACACGGGCGTTTTCGCTTTTCGCCTCCATCAGAAAAGCGGCCGCCGCGGCCGGGAATAGAACCCGCGACCTCGTGCTCAGCAGCGCAACGCCTTGGCCACTGAGCCACTGCGGCGGGTGACGAATATTAATTGACTGCAGGTCCAGTGGCCTGCCTCCTTTGGCGGTGTATGTCCCGTTTGTTCGAGCAAATAACCCTCTTCGGAATAGCCCTCTTCATGGTAATGTACCGGTGTACCAGCGGAGGCGCAATACCGGCCAGTGGGCGGGATTGGAGAAATTCCAGTGGTTCCGTCTTCCCTCAAGGCCTGAAGACTTCGGGGCCAACCCTCTGCCTACTTATCCAACTCTCGGGCCGACGTTGTACCGTTCCTGCCCGCACAATCCCGACGATTAGCGTCCAATGCTTCGATATGGATGGAGGCGCCGGAGACGTCAGCGGCCTGGACCGCCATGTCCAGCAGCTTCGACGCTGCGAGGCCATCGATGAGTCATACGTGAGGCGACCCCCCTTCAAGGCCCGGGAGTCTCTACCGGGCAAGGACAACGTGCGGCTAGTGGACTCTCCCGTGACCATCTGTGGCGGACAGTTAGTTCTACGACTTGAAGGAGCTGCTCACAGTGGGCGGAGACGAACCCAGTACCAATTACATCTTCAATAGGGATTTCGTTGCTCGAGGTTTCTGCGGCGTGGAAACGTGTGCTTGCTGCTGCTGGCGCTGAAGGTGCGGCATCCGAACCGCATAACGCTGATTCGAGGAAACCAGGAGGGTCGGTGCATCACCCGTTTGAACGCTTTTTATTTGGTAGTGTCTATCATCACGGCAACTGTGAGAATTACTGTCAGAAATTTCTCACGGCAGTCGCCTCTCATTGGCTAATGACGCTACCCGGAGATTCTGTGAGATAAATATTCCCTAAAAGCCGCGCTTGCAGCTGCCTCCGTAGTGCTGTGGTATAGTACTTCGCTTTAAATGAGACGGCTCAGGTTCGAATCTCACATAACGATGTTTTGTTTAGCTTTGGGAATATTTCCGTTATCGTGATTTTGTTAATGCGTTTTTTACTCTGGCTGTTACTATATCAACAGATAGACGCACAAGACTTCTATAATGGGTTAAATTACGCTTAATATAGGCTGTCTTCTGTGTCACTGGGCTGGGTTAGATTAGGTTTGTTGAAGTTGGGCTGGATTTGGGTAGGTTACGACGCGTTCGGTTAGGTTACGTTCGGTTCGGTGAGGATATGTTAGGTTAGGTTACGCTGGGACGTAATATTATTCAGCCAATTTTCGGCCAGCCAGCTTTGATGAAAACTGCCGTGAGAATTTCCCGGAGGGAATTCTCACGGTTGCCGTCAGATTAGACGCAGCCTTTTTATTACGGGAGCATGGGCAAGTAAGGCGCCGCCAACGTGTGGGGATACTTCTAGGAGCTGTTCTACCGCCTCTCCTTTTCGGCTCAGGTCAACAGAGGGGGTTTCCGCAACATTGGTGGCCTGCCACCGCCCGTCCAGACCCTCAACCATCTCCAGATCAACCCCACGAGCCGATGTGCGACGTACTTCGGTCGAACCCACAAGATGGACGGGCTGACCTACGCAGTGCCGGCTACCTCTAAGGCAGCGACGTGGTACGACCGAGTTCAACACCACCAATATTGACCTCACTTGCCTCGCCCAGAGGTTGGTGATGGAGAGCTGCAGGTGGCATTTGAACGACACACTGCTCACGACGGTCTCGTCGCCTCCGAATTGATATTAAAGGTGGGGCAACGTGTTCGCCTTACTGGAACTGAACGACATCTTGCGGCAAGAATTCGCGATTTGCGGAGCTGCACAGTTTGGAGCATAAAATTACGTAACGCAGGGCTTTTGAAGTGAACGAAATGTTGTTACTTAAGATAAGTAGTGTTTCATGTTAAACTGCTGCTCTATACATAGGTTGTCACCCTCTTGTTAACAGTTAACGGTGTTGACGATTTCTACAATTACTGCATCTCCGGTCACCCTTGTTCAAAAGGAAATATGGTTCGTGCATGGGCACATAGAACTCTATTTGGACACTTTTTCAGGGTGCAGTGTCATCTTCTGTATTCATCGCACAGGATAGCGAACGGCACTATATTTTACGGGCATTCCCGCCCCAGCAACAACTGGAGCCTGTTCGCAAAATCTGCGCACGCTATCGCAGTCAGAGACACCCCGAGATTTTTTTATAACATTTTTTTTATCAAATTTCGCGTTTTTAACGCACCGAAGCCACACCTATCTGGCCATGAGGCGCGCCTCTTGAGGGCCCGGAATTAATTTTGACCCCCTGTGAATCTTTAACGTGCGCCGAAATCTCGACACACGGTCGTTTTATGTTTTCGCCTCCATCACAAAAGCAGCCACTGCGGCCGGGATTCAACTCACGTCCTTGGACTCAGCAGTACTAGGCCTTAGCCACGGAGCCATAGACGCTGCTTGGAGCACCGTAACCTCCCCGGATGCTTCATAAAAGATGGCAAACCGCTTTTTATGGTTATGTACTTCACTCAATAGACAGAGGCTCTCCTCAAAATCAGCGCACGTTATCGCAGTCAGACACACTGCGACTTTCTGAACAACAATATCATGAATTTACATCACCGCTACAGTATGATCACTGATCATTATTTCACAGAAGAATCAATATTTCACCAAAGAATTTAAAGTTGCGGTAAAAAGGCGTGTGGCACAGCGAAAAACCGAGAGGTATGTAAAACCACGAGTGTAGACTGACTATGGAAGACGAGTGCGGAAATACTATGTTCCGGAAATATTCAATGAATTGACTGACGAACTATGTACGATAAACACGAAACGGAATCGCAACAAACCAATTAGGAAATGGTGTGCATGTTTAATAAACATTGAGAAGGTAACGCAACTTGACATGTCGGGATTTTTGCACCGCCTTGTGTTCAACTTATTTATATTCATGTTCCTTTATGTCTGTACGATTTCGAATTCGCATTGAATTGTATTCCTGTTCCTGTGAGTGTGCTAATGGTGTATTCCTTTGACAAGAGTTACTGTAACATTAAATTTCTCTTGATGAATTTTCGCGAGCAAGAAGACACGCCTTTCGAGTGTGCGTTGTATGTTTTGTTTTGTTTCATGCAATGGGAAGTGCTCATTGTAAATAATCAAGTATTAAATAATGAAGTATTACTGTGTTACTTTTCATCAAATGAAATAGAAATGTGTTGTTTCATCAACTGCCTGGTCACTTTACAAACTCTGCCTAGTCTGAAATAACCACAGGAATACCGCAAAAGCCTAACGAGAATTCCTCTCATACGAAAAAAAACTCTGTTGTGACAACAGAATTCTTGTTGTTACTACAAAGCCATCTGTTGTTACGACACAGATTTCTGTCGTAACGACAAAGTCAATTTTCTCGACGACAAACATCCCCGTAGGGTCAACAAAACTGCCATTTACGCTAATCTTCACAATGAGAAACAACATTCAAACCATGCGCAACTACTGCTGGAACACCGGGATCACGACAAGACAAAAATTCGGCAAGACGAAACATTAAACTTAGGACAGGATTACGCCACACGACAGAACAGTAGAATCACGACACGATAATAATACGACAAGACGGCAGTACGACTCACTAAAATACGGCAAACTACACAATTTTTCTTGTCATCTTTTTCGATTGGGTGCGTGCTTAGATTGGCCAGAAAATTAATCGTGTAGAGAAGACTTGGACAAATGAATGAATGAATGAATGAATGAATGAATACCCGCCGCGGTGGCTCAGTGGCTATTGCACAGCGCTGCTCAGCACGAAGTCGCGGGTTCGATTCCCGGCCGCGGCGGCCGCTTTTTTGATGCAGGCGAAAAGCAAAAACGCCCGTGTGCACGAGATTTCGGGATTTCGGGGCACGTTAAAAATCCCCAGACGGTCAAAATTAATCCGGAGCCCTCCACTACGGCGCGCCTCATCGCCTGCGTTGTGTCAGCGCGTTATACCCTACAATGAAATTGAATGAATGAATGAATGAATGAATGAATGAATGAATGAATGAATGAATGAATGAATGAATGAATTCTCGCTCATTCACTGCACCTAGCAGGCCCCCGCTTTCCCACCACGCCAGCCGGCAGATCCTTCTGACCACCACGAGACATGGCCGCAGCGGCCACATGTCAGTTCGCATTCGCCGTCGGATGAAATGGCGGGGCCTGAGCGACGGGGTGCGAGTCAGAATAAATGCTGAGGAAACCAAGACGAAGACGACGACGACGCGGAGGAGGAGGCTGCTCCTAATGCAGAAATCGATGAAGCGGGCCGATTTTCGGAATCAATGCGCCATCACGGGCCCGGAGAGCAGAGCGCGGGCTAGATGAAAACAGACAGCGACCACCAGAGCCCGGCCGGGTCGACGACGGAGGAGGAGGCCGAGACGGGCCGGGAAAACAAACCGGGGCGCTGCCGCAAGACGAGGGAAGGGAGCGAGCTAGGAGAGCGCGGCGCTAAAAGCCGCCGCGCGGACGCTAGGCCGGTGCAGATACGGAGGTGATGAATGCGATGAAAGGTCGCGAGGAACGTTCGCGGAGGATTGAAACTTACCGCATCGGGTACGGGTTTGAGCAACTTTGGTTATCGGGGGGCGGCGCGTCGGCAGCCTCTGACTCGTGTCAGAGAGACGCGCGTGTTCGTCTGCTGTGCTCTCGCGATGGGCGAGTAACCTTCATCTTCGCAAACTCTTAGCAAAACTTTAAAAAGAGACATTGTTGGCATCATCATCATCATCATCATCAACAACAACAACCACAGCAACAACAGCCCATGAGAAGGACTTGCTGCTGGGCGAGTTGGTGCGAACTTTGCGACATGGTTTTAGCGCTACAAACGGATGAACACAAGAAAGAGGACGGGACAGGCGCAACTAACAGGCACTGCTAACAGGCGCCGATGTTTCGTCAGGCCAAAATTCAAGGCAGAAGCAGGGACCAAACAGCCCGTGAACTTTTAGAGGCGTATCACATAAAGAAAAAAGGAGGCGACTGTGTTAGCGACACGTCTATATCTGTGTATGCCTGCGAGATGAGTTGGTTTGACACCACCCTTCTGTAGCCTCCTACATTGGTTAGTGAAGTTCTGCGCACACCTCTTCTGCGCATCTTGCTTCTTTCGTTTCCTATATATTTCGTTGCACGTCATGGCAATAAAATCAGTTGTTGGTAGCGCCTATCCCGTCCTCTTTCTTGTGCTCGTCTATTTGTAGCGCTAAAACCATGTCGCAAACAACAGCCCAGTGCTGTCCACCGTAGGACGAAGGCCTCTCCATTTGATCTCCAACCTGTCCTGCGATGCTCCAATCCATTCTTTGCCCACGAATATCCGTATTTTGTCCCTCCATCGAGTTATTGGCCTTCCCCTTCTTTTAGACCCATCTCTTTGTACCCACTGTTACCCTAGTTTTCCACCCGTTGTCAGCCAGTCTACGATTGCAGCCTATTTGCTTCTTCTTCGCTGCCGTAACGGCCTTTGCTCCATCATTGCTGCTTTAAATGTGAGCTTCAGTCTTCTTTTTTTTTTTTTTGCATTGATAATCATTGGACATCGCCTTGGAGGAGCGTACGCTATGACGTGTCTTTCTGGTCCCGAGCAAGTGTTGCAACGATTACGGCGAACGCTGGAGTCTTTCTCGTTCCAAGCAAATGTTGCCATGATTACGGCGAACGCTGGAGCTTTTTTTTTTGGCCAATCTCCCTAAGTAGGTACACTTGGCTTCACAAACGTGCGCCGGGGACGCTGGGCGGCCGTCACAAGGCAAGCACACACGAGCGCTCGGCATTCTCTTGGTTTTGTTAACCGTCGGGCGGTCACCGCGAGGGCAGTGCTCTGCAATGTCTTCGTATTTTTAAACTGCGGTCACGAAAAACTACGATTTGCTAAACGACTTCGCTGTTAAAAGACACATTTATCGAAAAAGGCAGAATTGCGCTTCCCTGTATATTTCAAGTTGATGGATACTTAGATCGCTTAGATCGCTTAGATCGCTCTTAGATCGCTTCACTCACGGTGTCCAATCACGGTGTTGAAACATTTGAAAACATACGCGTACGACGACCGCGTTGCAAATGCAGCCCAGCCCGCTTATAAGGGACACACCGGTTATATACGTTTTTCGCCATATCTGGACATAAAATGCATGTACTCGAATGGTAACGGGAAACGAAGCTTTGTTCTTTATAACCGGGATTTCGTTAAAACCGGGTTCGCTATGAATCGGCTATACTGTAGTACGCAGCAGGGATGCTGTCATTTTTCCTCACAGTGACGCCACCTGCTCAACTGCATGGCTCGCAGGTTCCAGTCATAACAAGATTCATGCAAGTTAACTTTGAGGACGTCATACAGAACGATCGAAAAGGCACTGGTCGATACGTCTTCTTGACGACTCTTCAAAAGCTCTTCGCGCTAGTTAAAAATAAATAGAGTAATAATAATAAAAGCCTGCTAAAAGCACTTCGCCCTCGCGACGCAGTAGGTAGTACTTTACAGAACAAGCTGCCGAATTACCCTGCATACGGTTCACGTCTACGCATTTTTAAAGGGTACGTCTAAGTACTATTCGCCATCTAAATAACCCTACGCCGGAATAGGATACAGGGCAAATGTGAACATTCAGCACTAGGAATATTAATGCGCACCTGACCTCCGCGGCAATGTACGGCGAGGCCTTTATGCATTCAAACGATTCAAAATGCGCCTCCGCTCCAGATGTCTGCCAGTTCATACGCCCCTGGTCCCTCTGCAGTCGTGCGGTTCCAAAAATAAAACGCTCGGCTTAAAAATATGCATATTTCTCCTTTAATCTGTCTCTCTCTTAAAAAAAAAAAAAAAGAAGGCAGAGAAAATCTGGGCAGCAAAGGAAAAGGGGAAATGCAATTAAGGTTAGCTTATGACATGCGTGTTCGTTGAATACGGTGTTCAAATACGGCTGTCGGCTGTCACGAACCACGCGCTTTCATCCGCTGGACCTAGCCATATGCGGATTGCTGGCTTTCCGGACTCGTTTTTGTTTATTTCTTCAGCGCTTCTTTTAACGGCAAAGCCTGTAGCAGCAGTAGCTGAAATTATATCCGTAACGTCCGTATTCGTTTTACGCTGATTGCTCGACCTTTACTTTTCCGCCATCTCACAGCGACGACCCGGAATTATGCAATCTAATGCAGCCGGCACGCTTGAGTGAATTGCGTTTTAATTCGTGCAAAAAAAAACGTACTCCCAGATTACATTTCTTGAGATGAAACTGCTCAAGGCTCTTTACTGAACTTTACTTCGAGACAGATGTAGTTCTCGCGTGGTTAGAAAAAACATTTTTCGTCAAGGCCTAATCACACGGGTTCTCAAGTAAACATAAACCCCGCATATGCCAGACGTTTATAGACCGAAGGCCCTGAAACACCCGATTAAGGGGTGTTACCTTCTTAACTGAGTCTATTTCAAACGCCCAGTTTCTTTTGTTTTTTTTTTTTGTCATTGCCGATCGCAATTTCGTCTGTAGTAGCACCAAAGATTACTAATACCCGTTACCCGGTTACTCAGTTAATGATTACTCGGTTAATACTCATCCTTGCTCGGTTAATACTAATACCCGTTACCCGTTACTTGGTTAACGCTTACTCGGTTTATACTTACTCGGTTAATACGAATACCCGTCACCCGGTTAATCGGTTACTATTTAATCGGTTAATACTAATATTTACTCGGTTAATATTTACTCGGTTAATACCAATTATCGTTGCCCATTACTCGGCTAATACTTCAGTCGCACTGTATAAAACTTTTTAACAATATTAAGGACAGTTCAATAAAAAGCAAAGAATAAACGTGACGCATCTGATGCGCACCGTAAATCGTTCAGCGTCGCCTTGGCATGGCGACGGTGCCGCTTTCGCTACGGCGGCTTATAAAGAAGGCCTTCTGGAGGACTCATCATATGGGGCTGACTCTGCCGCTCTCCCTGGCTAGACTAAAAATTTACGGCTAATTTCTCCTTCGAAGAAGCAACAAATAGTGAGATGATGGACTGACTAAAAAGTAGACATTTAATCTGAGAAAAAAAAACTGCCAGCCACTGCACGTAGACAATCACACCTGCACCTTACATGATCTATGCACACGACGACCTCAACATGACCACCTACCATTCGTGTCAGGCTTGACGAGTTCGTGGGTGACATAAAACTCCGGCTATCTGCTGTGTAGCGAGAAATGTTTTAGGGGCGAAGCTCCTTAAGGCGTGGGTCTGTCCATCCTCGACGTATGTATGTAGCCACCTCTAGTTTAGTTCTTGGATTGTTTACTAGATGGCGTGGCTACCTCTAGTTTAGTTCTTGGATTGTTTACTAGATGGCGGGGAGCGTTGTAATAAAATCCGTTCGCTGTTGGCGCGCGCTCGGAGTCGCCCGATGGATAAGGCTGCAGATGTGCGAGCCCGCGAGGCAGAAGCGCTCCGTGAAGCTGCGCGACGCCGCCGTCAATATCCTGCCGTACGAGAGCGGGAGGCCGAAGCGTGTCGTCTGGCTGCGCGACGACGCCGCCAAGATCCCAGCGTTCGAGAACGAGAGGCCCACTTAAGCGTCACGGCAACGGCGCGAGGACCCTGCCGTACGCGAAGCGGCACGGCTGCGGCGCGAAGAGGATCTCCAAAACGTCAGAGAACGGGAAGCGGCGAGAAAGCGCGTGTATCGGCAGGCAGACCCCGATGCAGTGAGAGCTCGTGAGGCGTCTGCAAAACGCATCAGGCGAGCTCAGCCCCACGGTGCCGACGCGCGGTTTAAGCGAGACTTTCTAGACGTTACGTTCGGACACAGATGTAGTGGGCGAACTTTCACTGAAGAGTCACGGTTTTACCGATGATTTCCCCTCAGGAGCTTCGCCCACTCATCATCATTCACCCCGTGGATATGCTGTGAATTTTTTTCGGGTAGTGTCACCCTCCTGCCCTGGAGGCAGTGCTGCTAAGGCAGCTTCAAACCGGGTCCCTACCCACCCCGGCTCTGATGCACCAAATGTATCCGGAGGCATACCCGACTGACAAGTGCCAGCTCTGCTGCAGGGAGACTGCAGACCAGAAGCACCTCTTATGGGACTGTGTCACGAGCCCAATGGAAGCGACGTCAAGAACCATCCCACCACGGCTTGAAGAAGCCGCAAGGAGCTACACCTACGAAAATCAACACTGGGCCGTCCAGCAGGTCCTGCGGGCGCTCGCAAGACATGAGACTCGCGAGTCGGCAACGGCGAGCTCACGTCTCGGATGAGTAGCCACCAGGACGACGCCGAGGCCCGCGTCGCGGCGCGTAAAAACGTCGTTCTGCCGGCCTAAATAAAGTTTTTTCAATCAATCAATCAATCGGGCGGTGTCATACGCCACCGGCATAAAAAAAACCTAGGAGTAAAGATAGCCTTCGTGCACGCATAGTTTCATATTAATTTCATGACCTAATTTGCTTATTTCGTTTTTTAATATTAATATACCAATTCGGAGTGTGAACGGCGCGGAAAAAAAAGTCGAAAGGCGGAGCGGGCAGAGGTGGAGATGCACCGATCAGAAAATGTCGCCGGAAAAACACGGGAAGTTTGCTCCGACAAGGAGAACGACTTGTCTAGCGAGACCGGAAAACACATGTGCCATAAACATAGATTCAACTTTCTATGAATTCTTGAATATTTTTAAAAATTCACATATAAACCCGTTTGCATAATGTTACATCGTATCTCTAAAGGGTAACCACGAGGCCAGCAATTTTTTTCGCCAGCAATATTGCAGCCAGGGCTTTCGGAAACACCTTAATCAACAAAAAAATTTTCCAGAAAAATTGGAGAAGGTCAAGCGCCAGACCTGGGAGGTTTGGCGTGGAATGACCCCTTCACAAAAACAGTCAATATCCTGCACCTGAAGACGGGCGGTGGTGGCGTCATTATGGTCTATTCGCTTGACTCGCGACTACATCTTCCAGTTAGGGGTACTGCGCACGCGCCCTGCGGATCTTGTAGCTTTTTTCTCTGGAGAGGCGCCAGTGTGGCGGTGGGAGGCTGCGGCGAGTTTGCTTGTAATGGGCGAGAATGTCTGTGTATCCACTCAGTGGGTGGGGTTGATCTTGAGGAGGTAGAGATTGGCCACCGTCGGCAATGGCTCAGTGCATCAAATCACGAGCCGCGGCGTGAGCCGCTCCATTGCTGGGGATGACAGCATGGCCAGGAGTCCAGACGATGCGGATATCAGAAGTTGTTGAGCAGTTTGTGAGGATGAGTAGGGCTGACAATGAAATTCTGCCGATCTTGTAGTTTCGGCAGGCTGTCTGCGAATCGGTGAGGATAGTAAATTGTTCAGGGCGACCTCATCTTCCCCACCCAACAACCTTCCCTCTGTGCTTACTGTCCCCAGCCTGGCACCCTCTGCCATATCATGTGTAAGTGACAACGTACTTTAGACTTAACCCCCCCCCCCTTCATAAGCCCACCTTAGAGCAGTGGAGGGCTTCCCTGGCCAGCCCACACCCGAATACCCAGCTCAAACTGGTGACCCGAGCACGGGCGGCCAGCCGAAGTCAAGGCATCGCGGACTAGGGGTGCCTTCCACGGGGCGAAGCCCACACATCAGCCTCTGCTCGCTAAATAAAAATATTTTCTCGCCCTCTCTTAACGCATTAGTGAGGGGGAGGATGACCGCCAGTGTCTTCTATGATCGTGAACATGGTTCCAATCATCACTAGGCCGGGCCTCTGCTTAACCCGGATTTCTGACGAAGCAGCCCTACAATAGACCGAGACAGGCTACAGTGGTGGGCCGAAATAGGGCGGAGATCACTATAAACTACCCTCTTATATTACTAATGCACAGCGGAAGCCACAAGAGAATGCATCATCACGAGAAGAGCAAAGCATCGTCAGCTTGGGTGTTCCGCAGCGTCCCTTACCTGCGCATACGGGCACGGGCCTGTCCCAGCGGCCGGCATTGCAGGTGGACACCGAGTCGCCGAACAGCGTGTACCCGGGCCGGCAGATGTACTTGACCACGCGTCCGCGGAAGCGCAGCTTGGTCAGTCCGTTCCGGAAGAAGAGCCGGGGGTTGACGCAGCGCGGCACGCTCGCCCGGCTCGGACGCACGGCCGGAAAGCGAAACGCTGCGCGGAAACAACACAAGAGGTCTCGGTCAGAGCTGCCGACACAACGGGCGCGCCACCGGTTGACGAAAACAAGGAGAGACGTGCCGCGTCACGTATAAGTGGCGGTGACAGCGAAGTTATTGCTCGGCAGCCACAACGTCCACGAGGGTGCCGGTTTAGGCCTGTTGGTAGAACATAACAAAGAATTGAAGCGCTAGGACAATGGGACAAGCGAGTGAACACACACAAGGCCGTCACTGCTATAGCGTTTACGCTATGGCAGTCACGGCATCCGAATTAGAGGGCAGCAGATAGCAAAATTTAGGCTATGCAGATCAGGTGAGGAAAGGGTCCCCGGGATGAGGAGAGGTGTGAGAGGCACAGTTGGCAAGCTGTCGACTGACTTTAGGGCAACACGTGGATTCCCGGAGCAGAGTTTCCCTCCACTTTCGAGGTCATTAAAACGTTTACTCTCCCTTTTTCTATGTCTCCCTCTCTCTCTCCTCTCTCTCTATCTTTCTCGCTCTCTAGCTATCTATCTTTCTCTGTCTCTTTATCTCTTTATCTCTCTATTTCTATGTATCTTGCTGTCTATCTCTATCTCTCTATCTCTCTCCATCTCTGTCTATCGCTATCTCTCTACTGTCTCTATTTTTCTCTCTCCCTCTCTCCCCCCTCTCTCTATTTATCTATCTCGCTCTCCCTTTATCTATCTTTCTCTCTATTTCTCGCTATCTTTCTGTCTATCTCTATTTCTCTCTCTCCCTCTCTCTTCATCTCTCTCTCTCTCTCTCTCTCTCTCTCTCTCTCTCTCTCTCTCTCTATCTCAGTCTCTCTCTCTCTTTGTCTCTATCTCTGTCTATCTGTATCTCTCTCACGTTGTGCAGCATACCACGATGCTGCTTCGGCGCCATCTTGGCCAGCACTGTTTCAGCAAGGCGGGAGGAATGAGGGAAAGGGGGGGGGAGCTAAAGTTCTAAATTTTTCTTAGTTTCCACGTGATGTTGCGCAGCGTGACAGGTCGCACTTACACCGTTTCATTTAATAGCCGTGGCGTACAGCTGAAGAGAACCCTCATGTCAAGAGAGAAAAACCGACAACGTCGCCGCGGGATTCTCGGCGGATAAATATTCCACAGACGCGGAAAAAGAGACAAAAAAAGAACAGTGAACTGCAGTTACATGGTTAGACGGATTTCGCGGTTGGTGAACTGATTGAATTTTTTTGTGTTAGACACTGCGACATCATTTCAGTTTCGTTTGACAGACAGACGAACGAACGGACAGACAGACAGCGAAACTTCCGGATTGTCGTAATTTATGAAAAGTACGAGTTGCCTTATCAGCAACAGTATGCGCTCTTATCTATTGAGACACCAACTCCACCTGTACGTAGAAACAGTTTTAAAGTAAGCAGTCAGGTTTTCCGTAAATAACACCGCGATGTGGATGCACACATTGTTTCGGCTTCGAAATGCTGTTCTCCGCTCTTTTTTTTTTTTTCATATGGCACAGTCGAACCTCGTTATAACGAAGTAGTACCGCGGCAGCAAATTAATTCGTTATACGCGATATTCGCTTTTACGGAGGTAAAGGTAAAGAGGTAGGGGTAAAAATCGGCTCTAACAAATAGGCAATCTCGCTCGCACAAAAATACTTGACACAAAACTGCAATTTTGGGGCTTCCAACACACCATAAGCAAGGTAAACCTTACTTTTCTCCTTGTTGCATTTTCAGCTCAATGAGCCAGAACATGAATACGTGAAATTAAAACAGAACATAGTTCGCTTGACAAAACAGGTCTGCGTCGTTATTTATTTAATGAAGGATGGGATCTTCATCTGGTCGCTACTCACAGCACTGAGCACGATGACGATTTCCACAGTGTACACGAGCAAAAGGGCCTTTATACTTCTGCAGTTACGAAAGACAGTTTTTTTTTCAAGTAGCTTTTAAGACTCCTGGTCAAATATTTCTTCGTTATATCCGATATCTCGCGCTCCTCTCACGGTTTCAATTTTGTTATAAAAGAATAAGTGTCATTGAAATAAAGCGTCCCCAACCAAAGTTTGCATTTAGTTCGTCGCTATAGCCGATAATTCGCTATAACGAGGTTCAACTGTATATGCTCACTCTTATCTCGTCGTTGCCCGCGTGTATTCTTTCGTAGCAAAAAGAGAGGAGTGACTGGCATTCTCCTGTTCTTCCGTGTTCAAAAAGGATAAGGGATGGAATGTCAGACCGACTTCACGTCACTCCCACGAGGGATTACGACAAAAACTCACTCAAATTTAAAACAAAACGTTGGGTACGCTGCGAGCGGCGACCGACACTGGACGCCGCGACCAATCCTGTTTCATAGCGTTCCTACATGCTTGTACATTAAGTGGTAGTTTTAGTTGTCTATTTTCAGCGCCCCCAGTCTCTTTCCGAGACGATAGCAGGTGGGCTTACAGCTTGGGCATACATAAAGCGCCTAATACAAAATGACAGTGAGAAAAACAACAGCCCACGGTTCTCTAACTTCATCATTCCCTTACTTTTATCGGTAAATAAATAGTCGTATCGTTATTGTGTGGCTGCTATAACCAAACGAAAACATATCTGGGGGCCCGTGGCTTAGTCGACAGTAGTCGAGACTTCTTACAAGCGAAAAATCGCCATCGAGATTGTAACGCATCCAACCAGTGCTCATCCCCGAAACTTCCAAGAGGGATACGCGGAGAACGGAGCAGCCCTGAAAGCCAGGCATTTATTATACCAGCCTTCCTCATGAGACAATGACGTTTTCCTTTTCTACGTCAGCCTTATTTAAGTACACAACAGCGAAGAAAACCTGCTCCCCGCTGACTACGGCTCGCTGGGCAATCTTTTCGTTCCCCTTTTTTCGCCCGTCTTATCAGTAACTCTGTCGAACAACGTTTCGTCCGAGTGCCTGGATTCTCCGCCCTATCACCACAGCGCTCGTACGGCAGTATAGCTGCAGCTATAACTGCGTGCCGTGTTTACCGCCCGATTCCGCTGCGGATTTGTTGTTTCCACTCAGGGCTCAGCAAATCGAAGTCGATCGAGCTTTGATACACTTCGTTCTATCCTCGTTCCTCTTGATTTCCTTCGCCGTCTCTTCCTTTTTTTTTTTTTTTTTTTTTTATCGCACGCTCGTTCGGTCTTGTCTCATCACCCGCAGCGAACCGGATGGCCGCCTGTTTTCCCGCGTGTCGTCTGCGCGCACGAGCGCTGTAATGGTTTGTATCTTTGCTGCATTTTTTTGTGCCTTGCTTCTCTTACGGCCCTGGTTAAGTGCGGCGAAACGATGTATATCTCTGCCAACAAGTCGCCCACGCTGTATGGAGCACGCAGTGTTTAAGCTCGTTTCATTACTGGTTATGAATGTCACTTTCCCATCGCCAGTATTTCTCGCTGTGGTGTTGCTACCCGTATGATTAAAATATAAGGGTTTGATGCGACGGAGCAACACCTCACCGGGGTGCTGCGTCGTAGATCATATGGATTAACTTCCGGCCACGTGAAGATCTTTAATGCGCGCCGAATCCTCGATACACGGATGCTTGTTTTTTTTTCTCGCCTCCATAAAAAAAAAAAAATCTTTATATTATACATAAACCCGGGGCGAAGGGCCAGTGGCTAAGCGCTGAGCTTCTGAGCCCAAAGACCCGGGTCAGGTTCCGGTCGTGACAGAACCATTTTTCTGG